>NC_040036.1:70774621-71131018 GCF_003713205.1 Coffea eugenioides
CCCACCATTTCGAAGCTAAAAGACAGGGTTACAACATCACAGAAGGTCACTCAACCCAGTTTTGAGTGCAAACAGGTCAAAAATGCAAGATACTACATCAAAAACGTAAAACAGATTCACCAAAACGCATTCTAGCGGAAACATCATAACTTAGGCTCTCCAAGTCCAAATCCAGAAATTCCAAAACCAGCTGAAATCAAAGAAACATGGCTAAATTTCATCAGAAGGCCTCAACAACCAATTCGGAAGCAATTCCAGCCAAAACAACCCATTACAGACGCACTTCTCAATTTCGGGTAAAACCAGAACAGCAATAGTAATTTCGACTTATCTCATTCTACACTACTCCGATTGACCTAAAACTTTGTAGCCACCTCTAAAATGTCATTCCCTACAACTTTAATGTTTTGAGATAAGGCCAATTCGGCCTCTATCTAGGACCTAAAATTTCGGACAAAATGCTCCCTCAAGAACCCTAGTTTTCTGAAATTTCTTCCAAACCAGAAATTGGTTGCAATTAATCACTTTTTCCACCTCCTAGAGTCATTATAGACCATTTCCAATCATCATAGATAGCCACACAATCATGCTTATATTAAAACAGAAAAATCCCCAAAAATAATAAAACTTCATCATTTCAACCACAAATCAAGAAATAATCCATAAACTTGTATCTTATACTACCACTAAGCATGATTTAAGCATCAATTAAAAGAGGAGCGTGGTTCTTCACAACTTACCTTTAAAATAAGAGAGAGAGAGCTATTGGTCACCTTAACCTTCCAAATAACTTCACCAGTCACCTCAAAATCACTAAGTGGAGGAGTTTTATGGAGCAAAATCAAGGTTTGATGGTTGAGTACGTTGATTGAAGCAAGATTGAAGCCAAAATCTTGAAGAGTTTTCTTTCTTTTGTTGCTCAAGAAGCTCGGCCACCATGGAGGATATTTTGATGAGTTTTGGGTCATTTTTGGTTTATTTAAGTCAAATGGTAAGACCATGAATAGTGGTCTTAAGGTTCAATCCTCTCAAATGGTGACACTTGTCACCTTTTAATAAATGTTCACGAACCTTGTCTCTCTTATATCAATCCACTTAGCACCCTCTACTTATCTCTTAACACCCGGTAAATTAATTCCAATATTCAAAACTTAATCTAGTTGGCCGAACTTTTCGCACTAGTGGGTTGCACGTCCGGTATACGCTCTTCATTTCTTAAAACCTATTCGATACTAGAAAAATCATCTAAAAATTATATCTGCTCCTTAAAATTATCTAGAAAATTTTTCTAATCACGAAAATGCAGAAAACAAGCCATAAAAATACGAGAAACCTAGAAAATAAAAATTACGGGTTCTCACACTCTCTCCCCCTTAAAAGAATTTCGCCCTCGAAATTTCTCACCTTGGTTCATAAACAGTTCAGGGTATTTCTTTTCCACCTCCCAGGTAGCCTCTTCTATCCCATGAATTTTTTTTCCTTTTTTTTTTCCGCTTGAACACTAATATCTCTCCTACCCAAACTCTGCGATCCTTACAACCCATACCAATGCTCAAACGATGATTTCCCCATAGGAATACTACTTTCAGGTCGTAGGGTAGACAAGCAGGCGTGGTATCTATTTCGTCCATCAAAATTGGGTTGACAAATGGATGAGTAACACCGGGATCTACTAATATTTCCGCAGAAATACCGTAATCATACCTTCCTCAATCTCAGGAGAATCGGGGACCTGTTGTGGTTCCAGTAAATACACTCGAGCTGCCACCTTAGATTTGGTCCCTTCCTCCTTGGCCGATTCGGAATTAGTCTTTGTCGCTTGCTGATTCCCCTTTCTATCTCGTGATAGGACTGGACAAGTAACGAGCTGATGGTTTGCACTTCCACAGCGCAAACATTTTCCCTCCTTCTTCCAGCAATGTCCTCCGAGTGATTTGGCTTTCCGCAATACCCGCAAGGTCCGTGTGCTGCAGAAGCCGAGCCTCCTCTCTGGCCTCTCCCCACTTGGCCGCCTCGCGACGGGCTCTCTCGTGACACTCCCGGTATCCTTTCTTCTCCAATTCCTCGCCCAAACTTGGAAGGGGTACTCTCATCCCCCTGCCCCGAACTACTTCCAGGAAATCCTCGCTTTTTCGCCTGGAAGTTTCTTACTTGCAATCTAGCACTCTCTACCCGTTGGGCCTTCTCAACGGCCTCGCTAAAAGCATTGATTTGAGCCACTGCGAGGTCCTTCTGAATCTCCACGTTTAGGCCCTGGATAAAACGCCTAATTCGCCGTTGCTCCGTCACAATCATTTCAGGCGCAAATTTGAACAGGCGGGTGAACAGGCTCTCGTATTCCGCCACCGATTGAACTCCTTGGCGGAGTCGGATGAACTCATCTTCCTTCCTCTCCTGAACCAGAGTAGGGAAGAATTTCGCGTTAAACTCTCTCATAAAATTTACCCAAGTCCTAGGCGTTTGTTCCCGTTCCCATTTTTGCCGAATGACATTCCACCAGGAGCGGGCCGCCTCATCCAGCTGGAAAACGGCAAAAGTCACCTGCCGTTCTTCGGTATAGCGCAGGGCTGCGAAAATATCGACCATCTTTTCGAGCCACCTTTCGGCGACATCCGGATCGGGTCCCCCAATGAACTTGGGGGGAGCAAACTTTTGAAATCGTTCAAGAGCTCTGTCTTCCTTCTCAACATGATTGCCAGGGTTTCCAAGATTAGGGTTTGGATTCTGGCCTTGTTGCTGCACCACTTGTGCCAGCAGGTTTGTCATTTGCTGAATAGCGGCAGCTATCTGTATATTGGGATCAACTCTCGGTTCAAGATGGGGTCCAGAGGAGGTTTCCCCAGCACCCCGGTCTGGCGTAGGTTACCTATTCCCGCGCCCACGCCCCCGTCCACTACGTGTGCCTTCCATACAATCTAAGTCGATCTAGGTCACAAAATAAATATACTGTTAAAGGTCACCTAACCCCTCCTTTTCGCAGCACTAAACAGGAACAAGTAAACAAGAACAATTAACTACTCCACTCCCTCGTAGAGTATTTAAACACATAACACATATACAGAGAACACATAACAGGATCAACATGTATACAGAACAGTCAGTCAGGAACATATAAAGTCATCCATAGAATCGCAAGTTCTAGTTTGCCCACTTCTTTCTAACCTAGACTCCCATCTCTTTCGTATCTGGGCGCAAGAATCCCATTTAAGATAATTCACAACTCGAGCCGGCCGGTCCCAAGCGTAAATCATCCTTACTAAAGATTCCTACCCGACATACTTATCTGTCGTCCTCAAGTTCTATAATAAAGATTTTTACACTTATAACATGCCCCATTCATAACTTACGCTCAAACGAGCAATTAGACATATCTTTGAAATCAGGACCATAACACCACTTGGCCCTAGGCTCACTCCGCCAGAGACCATGCGAAGTGGCTCTGTTACCAACTGTGACAGCCCCACCTTCCCCTAAGGCGAACCAAAGGGGTTAGCGGACTGTCTGCCCAGCTCTCGCCAGGACTAACGGTGCAGTTTAGAGCGATCTATTGCGTTCCGAAACTTATAACGCGCGTAAACGAGGCAAAAGGGCAAAATAACCCAAAATAAAAAAATGCTTCGGCGTCGGCCATTAATAGTAACCGACCCGTCAGAACGCAACCAAATATCGAACAAACATTCACATCTTGAACTTTAGCAAATACAGTCCAAAGTGACATACAAAAGTTTTCAAAAGTTAATAGATACACGGTTTGCCAAGTTGAACGTGAAAACGGCCCTAAAGATACATTTAGGGTTTCACTTCATATGCGATACAAAAGAGATATACATCTAGTTCATTCGGCAACCATTTATCAAGATTCATTCCAAAAGAGTCATATTCCTGTAAGGAAAACAAAAGGAATTGTGTGAGCTAATTGCCCAGTGAGATACTATCACTTACGCAACCAAGTGCATATAAGCATCAAGCTTTCATTTAATATAGTAAAATAAGCAAAGGCACACGTCAAATATGGTGATAAAAGGATACAGATGGCTCTCAAGAGCCCTTTCCTCGTTTGCATTTCTTGATCGGACGTCATTGACCCTCCGTCAATGTTCAAAGGTAACCAACCGTAGACTCCACTTTACTTCCACTCCTTCCACCTAACATCCCCCTACCGGGCCCGAACTCCAAACACTTGCATTTTGGTATTACTCGAGTATACCGGAATCGAGAGTCTCGCATACTACAAGATTCCATATAACTTTACCCAAGGTTCATTAATTGGCACGACCAAGCCCTCGCCGGCTCGATTCAATCAACTACTAATGGGGTTGAGCTCAATGATAACATTTGTAGTCGTTGGATACTCGTCCAATCAACACCAAGTCAAGTACTTTCATTTCATGTAACATTTCATATAACATTCCAATAACTTTCCAATAACATGCGAAACAATAAGTGAGAGTGATAAAGTACACTCTCACTCCAATCAATTAACATTCAACATTTCAAGTTCAAATATTAAAGCCATATCATAACACACAAGTGAGTAGTACACTCACCAAGCTAGCAAATGTAGTTTTATGCACTTCCGTCAAAAGAACGTTGTGCACCACCGTCACGCCCTAAAACACGTAAACAAGTACAATGAGACTCGATAACGAGTCATAAACCAAGGCCAAACATGACCCCAATAGGGTTCCGTAAGCATATACAAACATTAGAGGAAACCAGAAATTTCGGAAATGCAATTAGCTTTGGCCCTAAAAAAAAACAGTTTTTGTCCTCATTTTACGGTAATGGCACCAATTTCACTACGATTATCGGATGAGGGTGCAAGACCCACCATTTCGAAGCTAAAAGACAGGGTTACAACATCACAGAAGGTCACTCAACCCAGTTTTGAGTGCAAACAGGTCAAAAATGCAAGATACTACATCAAAAACGTAAAACAGATTCACCAAAACGCATTCTAGCGGAAACATCATAACTCAGGCTCTCCAAGTCCAAATCCAGAAATTCCAAAACCAGCTGAAATCAAAGAAACATGGCTAAATTTCATCAGAAGGCCTCAACAACCAATTCGGAAGCAATTCCAGCCAAAACAACCCATTACAGACGCACTTCTCAATTTCGGGTAAAACCAGAACAGCAATAGTAATTTCGACTTATCTCATTCTACACTACTCCGATTGACCTAAAAATTTGTAGCCACCTCTAAAATGTCATTCCCTACAACTTTAATGTTTTGAGATAAGGCCAATTCGGCCTCTATCTAGGACCTAAAATTTCGGACAAAATGCTCCCTCAAGAACCCTAGTTTTCTGAAATTTCTTCCAAACCAGAAATTGGTTGCAATTAATCACTTTTTCCACCTCCTAGAGTCATTATAGACCATTTCCAATCATCATAGATAGCCACACAATCATGCTTATATTAAAACAGAAAAATCCCCAAAAATAATAAAACTTCATCATTTCAACCACAAATCAAGAAATAATCCATAAACTTGTATCTTATACTACCACTAAGCATGATTTAAGCATCAATTAAAAGAGGAGCGTGGTTCTTCACAACTTACCTTTAAAACAAGAGAGAGAGAGAGCTATTGGTCACCTTAACCTTCCAAATAACTTCACCAGTCACCTCAAAATCACTAAGTGGAGGAGTTTTATGGAGCAAAATCAAGGTTGGATGGTTGAGTAAGTTGATTGAAGCAAGATTGAAGCCAAAATCTTGAAGAGTTTTCTTTCTTTTGTTGCTCAAGAAGCTCGGCCACCATGGAGGATATTTTGATGAGTTTTGGGTCATTTTTGGTTTATTTAAGTCAAATGGTAAGACCATGAATAGTGGTCTTAAGGTTCAATCCTCTCAAATGGTGACACTTGTCACCTTTTAATAAATGTTCACGAACCTTGTCTCTCTTATATCAATCCACTTAGCACCCTCTACTTATCTCTTAACACCCGGTAAATTAATTCCAATATTCAAAACTTAATCTAGTTGGCCGAACTTTTCGCACTAGTGGGTTGCACGTCCGGTATACGCTCTTCATTTCTTAAAACCTATTCGATACTAGAAAAATCATCTAAAAATTATATCTGCTCCTTAAAATTATCTAGAAAATTTTTCTAATCACGAAAATGCAGATAACAAGCCATAAAAATACGAGAAACCTAGAAAATAAAAATTACGGGTTCTCACACTCTCTCCCCCTTAAAAGAATTTCGTCCTCGAAATTTCTCACCTTGGTTCATAAACAGTTCAGGGTATTTCTTTTCCACCTCCCAGGTAGCCTCTTCTATCCCATGAATTTTTTTTCCTTTTTTTTTTTCCGCTTGAACACTAATCTCTCTCCTACCCAAACTCTGCGATCCTTACAACCCATACCAATGCTCAAACGATGATTTCCCCATAGGAATACTACTTTCAGGTCGTAGGGTAGACAAGCAGGCGTGGTATCTATTTCGTCCATCAAAATTGGGGTTGACAAATGGATGAGTAACACCGGGATCTACTAATATTTCCGCAGAAATACCGTAATCATACCTTCCTCAATCTCAGGAGAATCGGGGACCTGTTGTGGTTCCAGTAAATACACTCGAGCTGCCACCTTAGATTTGGTCCCTTCCTCCTTGGCCGATTCGGAATTAGTCTTTGTCGCTTGCTGATTCCCCTTTCTATCTCGTGATAGGACTGGACAAGTAACGAGCTGATGGTTTGCACTTCCACAGCGCAAACATTTTCCCTCCTTCTTCCAGCAATGTCCTCCGAGTGATTTGGCTTTCTGCAATACCCGCAAGGTCCGTGTGCTGCAGAAGCCGAGTCTCCTGTCTGGCCTCTCCCAACTTGGCCGCCTCGCGACGGGCTCTCTCGTGACACTCCCGGTATCCTTTCTTCTCCAATTCCTCGCCCAAACTTGGAAGGGGTACTCTCATCCCCCTGCCCCGAACTACTTCCAGGAAATCCTCGCTTTTTCGTCTGGAAGTTTCTTACTTGCAATCTAGCACTCTCTACCCGTTGGGCCTTCTCAACGGCCTCGCTAAAAGCATTGATTTGAGCCACTGCGAGGTCCTTCTGAATCTCCACGTTTAGGCCCTGGATAAAACGCCTAATTCGCCGTTGCTCCGTCACAATCATTTCAGGCGCAAATTTGAACAGGCGGGTGAACAGGCTCTCGTATTCCGCCACCGATTGAACTCCTTGGCGGAGTCGGATGAACTCATCTTCCTTCCTCTCCTGAACCAGAGTAGGGAAGAATTTCGCGTTAAACTCTCTCATAAAATTTACCCAAGTCCTGGGCGTTTGTTCCCGCTCCCATTTTTGCCGAATGACATTCCACCAGGAGCGGGCCGCCTCATCCAGCTGGAAAACGGCAAAAGTCACCTGCCGTTCTTCGGTATAGTGCAGGGCGGCGAAAATATCGACCATCTTTTCGAGCCACCTTTCGGCGACATCCGGATCGGGTCCCCCAATGAACTTGGGTGGAGCAAACTTTTGAAATCGTTCAAGAGCTCTGTCTTCCTTCTCAACATGATTGCCAGGGTTTCCAAGATTAGGGTTTGGATTCTGGCCTTGTTGCTGCACCACTTGTGCCAGCAGGTTTGTCATTTGCGGAATAGCGGCAGCTATCTGTATATTGGGATCAACTCTCGGTTCAAGATGGGGTCCAGAGGAGGTTTCCCCAGCACCCCGGTCTGGCGTAGGTTACCTATTCCCGCGCCCACGCCCCCGTCCACTACGTGTGCCTTCCATACAATCTAAGTCGATCTAGGTCACAAAATAAATATACTGTTAAAGGGCACCTAACCCCTCCTTTTCGCAGCACTAAACAGGAACAAGTAAACAAGAACAATTAACTACTCCACTCCCTCGTAGAGTATTTAAACACATAACACATATACAGAGAACACATAACAGGATCAACATGTATACAGAACAGTCAGTCAGGAACATATAAAGTCATCCATAGAATCGCAAGTTCTAGTTTGCCCACTTCTTTCTAACCTAGACTCCCATCTCTTTCGTATCTGGGCGCAAGAATCCCATTTAAGATAATTCACAACTCGAGCCGGCCGGTCCCAAGCGTAAATCATCCATACTAAAGATTCCTACCCGACATACTTATCTGTCGTCCTCAAGTTCTATAATAAAGATTTTTACACTTATAACATGCCCCATTCATAACTTACGCTCAAACGAGCAATTAGACATATCTTTGAAATCAGGACCATAACACCACTTGGCCCTAGGCTCACTCCGCCAGAGACCATGCGAAGTGGCTCTGTTACCAACTGTGACAGCCCCACCTTCCCCTAAGGCGAACCAAAGGGGTTAGCGGACTGTCTGCCCAGCTCTCGCCAGGACTAACGGTGCAGTTTAGAGCGATCTATTGCGTTCCGAAACTTATAACGCGCGTAAACGAGGCAAAAGGGCAAAATAACCCAAAATAAAAAAATGCTTCGGCGTCGGCCATTAATAGTAACCGACCCGTCAGAACGCAACCAAATATCGAACAAACATTCACATCTTGAACTTTAGCAAATACAGTCCAAAGTGACATACAAAAGTTTTCAAAAGTTAATAGATACACGGTTTGCCAAGTTGAACGTGAAAACGGCCCTAAAGATACATTTAGGGTTTCACTTCATATGCGATACAAAAGAGATATACATCTAGTTCATTCGGCAACCATTTATCAAGATTCATTCCAAAAGAGTCATATTCCTGTAAGGAAAACAAAAGGAATTGTGTGAGCTAATTGCCCAGTGAGATACTATCACTTACGCAACCAAGTGCATATAAGCATCAAGCTTTCATTTAATATAGTAAAATAAGCAAAGGCACACGTCAAATATGGTGATAAAAGGATACAGATGGCTCTCAAGAGCCCTTTCCTCGTTTGCATTTCTTGATCGGACGTCATTGACCCTCCGTCAATGTTCAAAGGTAACCAACCGTAGACTCCACTTTACTTCCACTCCTTCCACCTAACATCCCCCTACCGGGCCCGAACTCCAAACACTTGCATTTTGGTATTACTCGAGTATACCGGAATCGAGAGTCTCGCATACTACAAGATTCCATATAACTTTACCCAAGGTTCATTAATTGGCACGACCAAGCCCTCGCCGGCTCGATTCAATCAACTACTAATGGGGTTGAGCTCAATGATAACATTTGTAGTCGTTGGATACTCGTCCAATCAACACCAAGTCAAGTACTTTCATTTCATGTAACATTTCATATAACATTCCAATAACTTTCCAATAACATGCGAAACAATAAGTGAGAGTGTAAAGTTCAAATATTAAAGCCATATCATAACACACAAGTGAGTAGTACACTCACCAAGCTAGCAAATGTAGTTTTATGCACTTCCGTCAAAAGAACGTTGTGCACCACCGTCACGCCCTAAAACACGTAAACAAGTACAATGAGACTCGATAACGAGTCATAAACCAAGGCCAAACATGACCCCAATAGGGTTCCATAAGCATATACAAACATTAGAGGAAACCAGAAATTTCGGAAATGCAATTAGCTTTGGCCCTAAAAAAAAACAGTTTTTGTCCTCATTTTACGGTAATGGCACCAATTTCACTACGATTATCGGATGAGGGTGCAAGACCCACCATTTCGAAGCTAAAAGACAGGGTTACAACATCACAGAAGGTCACTCAACCCAGTTTTGAGTGCAAACAGGTCAAAAATGCAAGATACTACATCAAAAACGTAAAACAGATTCACCAAAACGCATTCTAGCGGAAACATCATAACTCAGGCTCTCCAAGTCCAAATCCAGAAATTCCAAAACCAGCTGAAATCTAAGAAACATGGATAAATTTCATCAGAAGGCCTCAACAACCAATTCAGAAGCAATTACAGCCAAAACAACCCATTACAGACGCACTTCTCAATTTCGGGTAAAACCAGAACAGCAATAGTAATTTCGACTTATCTCATTCTACACTACTCCAATTGACCTAAAATTTTGTAGGCACTTCTAAAATGTCATTCCCTACAACTTTCATGTTTTGAGATAAGGCCAATTCGGCCTCTATCTAGGACCTAAAATTTCGGACAAAATGCTCCCTCAAGAACCCTAGTTTTCTGAAATTTCTTCCAAACCAGAAATTGGTTGCAATTAATCACTTTTTCCACCTCCTAGAGTCATTATAGACCATTTCCAATCATCATAGATAGCCACACAATCATGCTTATATTAAAACAGAAAAATCCCCAAAAATAATAAAACTTCATCATTTCAACCACAAATCAAGAAATAATCCATAAACTTGTATCTTATACTACCACTAAGCATGATTTAAGCATCAATTAAAAGAGGAGCGTGGTTCTTCACAACTTACCTTTAAAACAAGAGAGAGAGAGAGCTATTGGTCACCTTAACCTTCCAAATAACTTCACCAGTCACCTCAAAATCACTAAGTGGAGGAGTTTTATGGAGCAAAATCAAGGTTGGATGGTTGAGTAAGTTGATTGAAGCAAGATTGAAGCCAAAATCTTGAAGAGTTTTCTTTCTTTTGTTGCTCAAGAAGCTCGGCCACCATGGAGGATATTTTGATGAGTTTTGGGTCATTTTTGGTTTATTTAAGTCAAATGGTAAGACCATGAATAGTGGTCTTAAGGTTCAATCCTCTCAAATGGTGACACTTGTCACCTTTTAATAAATGTTCACGAACCTTGTCTCTCTTATATCAATCCACTTAGCACCCTCTACTTATCTCTTAACACCCGGTAAATTAATTCCAATATTCAAAACTTAATCTAGTTGGCCGAACTTTTCGCACTAGTGGGTTGCACGTCCGGTATACGCTCTTCATTTCTTAAAACCTATTCGATACTAGAAAAATCATCTAAAAATTATATCTGCTCCTTAAAATTATCTAGAAAATTTTTCTAATCACGAAAATGCAGAAAACAAGCCATAAAAATACGAGAAACCTAGAAAATAAAAATTACGGGTTCTCACACTCTCTCCCCCTTAAAAGAATTTCGCCCTCGAAATTTCTCACCTTGGTTCATAAACAGTTCAGGGTATTTCTTTTCCACCTCCCAGGTAGCCTCTTCTATCCCATGAATTTTTTTTCCTTTTTTTTTTCCGCTTGAACACTAATCTCTCTCCTACCCAAACTCTGCGATCCTTACAACCCATACCAATGCTCAAACGATGATTTCCCCATAGGAATACTACTTTCAGGTCGTAGGGTAGACAAGCAGGCGTGGTATCTATTTCGTCCATCAAAATTGGGGTTGACAAATGGATGAGTAACACCGGGATCTACTAATATTTCCGCAGAAATACCGTAATCATACCTTCCTCAATCTCAGGAGAATCGGGGACCTGTTGTGGTTCCAGTAAATACACTCGAGCTGCCACCTTAGATTTGGTCCCTTCCTCCTTGGCCGATTCGGAATTAGTCTTTGTCGCTTGCTGATTCCCCTTTCTATCTCGTGATAGGACTGGACAAGTAACGAGCTGATGGTTTGCACTTCCACAGCGCAAACATTTTCCCTCCTTCTTCCAGCAATGTCCTCCGAGTGATTTGGCTTTCTGCAATACCCGCAAGGTCCGTGTGCTGCAGAAGCCGAGTCTCCTGTCTGGCCTCTCCCAACTTGGCCGCCTCGCGACGGGCTCTCTCGTGACACTCCCGGTATCCTTTCTTCTCCAATTCCTCGCCCAAACTTGGAAGGGGTACTCTCATCCCCCTGCCCCGAACTACTTCCAGGAAATCCTCGTTTTTTCGTCTGGAAGTTTCTTACTTGCAATCTAGCACTCTCTACCCGTTGGGCCTTCTCAACGGCCTCGCTAAAAGCATTGATTTGAGCCACTGCGAGGTCCTTCTGAATCTCCACGTTTAGGCCCTGGATAAAATGCCTAATTCGCCGTTGCTCCGTCACAATCAATTCAGGCGCAAATTTGGAAAGGCGGGTGAACAGGCTCTCGTATTCCGCCATCGATTGAACTCCTTGGCGGAGTCGGATGAACTCATCTTCCTTCCTCTCCTGAACCAGAGGAGGGAAGAATTTCGCGTTAAACTCTCTCATAAAATTTACCCAAGTCCTGGGCGTTTGTTCCCGCTCCCATTTTTGCCGAATGACATTCCACCAGGAGCGGGCCGCCCCTTCCAGCTGGAAAACGGCAAAAGTCACCTGCCGTTCTTCAGTATAGTGCAGGGCAGCGAAAATATCGACCATCTTTTCGAGCCACCTTTCGGCGACATCCGGATCTGGTCCCCCAATGAACTTGGGTGGAGCAAACTTTTGAAATCGTTCAAGAGCTCTGTCTTCGCTCTCAACATGATTGCCAGGGTTTCCAGGATTAGGGTTTGGATTCTGGCCTTGTTGCTGCACCACTTGTGCCAGCAGGTTTGTCATTTGCTGCATAGCGGCAGCTATCTGTATATTGGGGTCAACTCTCGGTTCAAGATGGGGTCCAGAGGAGGTTTCCCCAGCACCCCGGTCTGGCGTAGGTTGCCTATTCCCGCGCCCACGCCCCCGTCCACTACGTGTGCCTTCCATACAATCTAAGTCGATCTAGGTCACAAAATAAATATACTGTTAAAGGGCACCTAACCCCTCTTTTTCGCAGCACTAAACAGAAACAAGTAAACAAGAACAATTAACTACTCAACTCCCTCGTAGAGCATTTAAACACATAACACATATACAGAGAACACATAACAGGATCAACAAGTATACAGAACAGTCAGTCAGGTACATACAAAGTCATCCATAGAATCGCATTTCTAGTTCGCCCAAGTCCTTTCTAACCTAGGCTCTTATTGATTTAGTAGCCGGGCACAAGAATCCCAAATAAGATAATTCACAACTCGAGCCGGCCGGTCCCAAGCGTAATTCATCCCTATTATAGATTACTACCCGACATACATATCTATCTTTCTCAAGTTTCATGCTAAAGAGTTTTACACTTATCACATGCCCCGTTCATAACTTACGCTCAACCGAGCACTTAGATATATTCATGAAATCAGGACCATAACACCACTTGGCCCTAGGCTCACTCCGCGCAGAGACCACGCGAAGTGGCTCTGATACCACCTGTGACAGCCCCACCTTCCCCTAAGGCGAACCAAAGAGGTTAGTGGACTGCCTGCCCAGCTCTCGCCAGAACTAACGGTGCAGCTTAGAGCGGTCTATCGCATTCCGGAACTTATAAAGCGCGTAAACAAGGCAAAATGGCAAAATAACCCAAAATAAAAAAATAAAATTCGGAGTCGGCCATGAATAGTAACCGACCCGTCAGAACGCAATTGAACTTTAGCAAATACAATCCAAAGTGACATACAAAAATTGTCAAAAGTGCATATATACACGGTTTGCCAAATTAAAAGTGAAAATGGCCCTAAAAGATACATTTAGGGTTTTACTTCATATACAATACAAAAGAAATATACATCTAGTTCATTCGACAACCATCTATCAAGATTCATTCCAAAAAGAGTCATATTCCATATTCCTGTAAGGAAAACAAAAGGAACGGTGTGAGCTAATTGCCCAGTGAGATACTATCACTTACGCAACCAAGTGCATATAAGCATCAAGCTTTCATTCCATATAATAAAAATAAGCAAAGGCACACGTCAAATATGGTGATAAAAGGATACAGATGGCTCTCAAGAGCCCTTTCCTCGTTTGCATTTCTTGATCGGACGTCATTGACTCTCCGTCAATGTTCAAAAGTAACCAACCGTAGACTCCACTTTCTCTCCACTCCTTCCACCTAACATCCCCCTACCGGGCCCGAACTCCAAACACTTGCACTTTGGTATTACTCGAGTATACCGGAATCGAGAGTCTCGCATAGTACAAGATTCCATATAACTTTACCCAAGGTTCATTAATTGGCACGACCAAACCCTCGCCGGCTCGATTTAATCAACTACCAATGGGATTGAGCTCAATGATAACATTTGTAGTCGTTGGATACTCGTCCAATCAACACTAAGTCAAGTACTTTCATTTCATGTAACATTTCATATAACATTCCAATAACTTTTCAATAACATGCGAAACAATAAGCGAGAGTGATAAAGTACATTCTCACTTCAATCAATTCACATTCAATTCACTTCAAGCAATTTACATTCAAAGCCATATAGTAACACACAAGTGAGTAGTACACTCACCAAGCTAACAAATGTGGTTTCATGCACTACTCCGATTTATCTCATTCTACACTACTCCGATCAACCTGAAATTTTGCAGGCACCTCTAAAATGTCATTCCCTACAACTTTCATGTTTTAAGCCAAGGCCAATTCGACCTCTATCTAGGAGCTAAAAATTCGGGCAGAATGCTCCCTCAAGAACCCTAGTTTTCTGAAATTTCTTCTAAACCAGAAATTGGTTGCAATTAATCACTTTTTCCACCTCCTAGAGTCATTATATACCATTTCTAATCATCATAGATAGCCACACAATCGTGCTTATATTAAAACAGAAAAATCCCCAAAAATAATAAAATTCCATCATTTTAACCACAAATCAAAAAATAATCCATAATATTGCATCTCTTACTACCACTAACATGATTTAAGTATCAATTAAAGGAGGAGGGTGGTTCTTCACAACTTACCTTAAAAACAAGAGGGAGAGAGCTATTGGTCACCTTATCTTTCCAAAAAAACTTCACACAACCACTCACCAACACTTCCTTAAGTGGTTTTATGGAGCAAAATCAAGGTTGGATGGTTGGTTTTGATGATTTGGAACAAGATTGAAGTGTTTTCTTCCTTGTGCTTGGAGTAAGAGAGAGAGAAAGAGAGCAAGAGAGGGCCGGCCACCTTGAGGATTTTTTTGATGATTTTTGGGTCATTTTTGGTTTATTTAAGTCAAATGGTAAGACCATGAATAGTGGTCTTAAGGTTCAACCTCTCAAATGGTGACACTTGTCACCTTTTAATAAATGCTCACCAACCTTGTCTCTCTTATATCAATCCACTTAGCACCCTCTACTTATCTCTTAACACCCGGTAAATTAATTTCAGTATTCAAAACTTAATATAGTTGGCCGAATTTTTTCGAACTTTTCGCACTAGTGGGTCCCACGTCCGGTATACGCTCTTAATTTCTCAAAATCCATTTGATACTAGAAAAAGCATCTAAAAATTATATCTGCTCCTTAAATTCATCTAGAATTTTTCCTAAGCACGAAAATGCAGAAAACAAGCCATAAAAATACGAGAAACCTAGAAAATGAAAATTACGGGTTCTCACATCGAGACAATTAAATAATTACGAATTTAATACCCCAATTGATAATAGATTATTAAATCAACTCATTAGCCGGATCCAAGACAATCAATTAATTAAATAACCATAAGCACTGCAATAAGGGAATATGAAAATACCAATAAATAAGAGGAAAAGATAAAATTAAATCGATCTCGCAATTTCAGGCGACCCAAAGCATCCGTTGTTTCTTGACTAGAATAGAGAAGTTAGTTCATCTTTGACGCAAAAAATCCACACACAATTGTAGCGAGAGCAGCGGCCATGGTCTCCGATTGGGCGAACTCAATTCGCTTGAAATAATCTAGGAAATAACGAAGCTACAGGGGGGGAATTCAATACTTTCGCTTTGTCCTCACATGCGAGGGAAAAACTACTAAGAAAAACGAAAGTGGAAAAGTCAAAAGCAAAAGCTCAAAGGATAGTGCTAGTTCTCTGTTCTTAATTTTAATTTCTATCTAATGCTTCCTACTGTGCGGCGGCTCCAACGGAATAAGACTCCAGCTCTTCAGTTGTTTCCCTCCATGCTGTCTTCCGCAAAGTACCAAAAAGGGTCGCGTCGTCATATTTCAAAAATGCCCCTGGACGCCTACTACTTGAACTCTTTCCTGATAACTGCCAAATAGGCAGTTGTTATCATATTTTCGTTCTACTTCTTGAAATAAATGTAAAATACCAAAAGTGAGTAGAATCTAACAATTAATCCACATCGGCTCAGGTAATAGGGGAAATTAATAATAAAATAAATGATAAAATTGTAACATATCAATTCCCCCCACGCCTAAACCATTCTTGTTCTCAAGCATGAGAACAGCAAACAAACACCAATTTTGACAATGGTCATTGCTCCATCTACCATATTACCAAGATAACAAGAAAAAATCATATATCAAAATCCGAGAAACATCACCCCGGTTAGTTTCTAAACCACAAACTCCTTCAATTTCAGGTTAACTAATCTAAGAAAAAGGAATGACACATAACATTTATCAGTAAATGGTTCAAATATTAACCAAAATCTCAACATTAAATCCATAAATCGGCAAGCTGACTTCTATTACACATTAACACAACCTACACTTTTTTCACGTTTTCTATTATTTATTTATTTTTATTTTTTTTAATTTTTAAAATAGCACAAAAGACTTAGTCTCTAGCCATTGGAGCCTTTTGACGCGAACTCCAACATTTTTCAGATGAAAGAGCCCGGTTACTCAACTCCTATCGCTATACGACCACGTACTCATAGCAATTACTACTTTTTGACGCGAGAATCGACACTTTTGGTGAAGACCCCCAGTTACTCAGTATTAACGACTAGCGGAGTACAGTCAACTTTATTTCACAGTCAGATAACACAATAACTCAAAATAACATAACAAAAGAAAAAAAAATAGCAACCGCTAGCCTCATTTCTTCAAATATGGAGAACTAAAACTAATATTGGATCAATTCACATGAAAGTGCCAACAATCATTCCCTATGCCTAGAAAAGTTAATCAAGATCTCAAAAGAGTCAAACAATCACCGATATTCACCAAAGAGATGTTCTTGGATTCAACCACATTAACTAGATACACTTTTATTATTAAAACTTGGCAATAGTAGAATTAGAGTCAATAATCCAACATCAAACTTTAGCATTCACATGAGAACTAATCACTAAAAAGAAAGAAAGAGATTGAACGAAAATAAACAAATAACAAACTAAAAATAAAGGAAAAACACCTAAAAACTAAAAACTGCTAAAAACTAGAAACATTAGCACCTCAACCGATCCCCCCACAGCTAAACGATACATTGCCCTCAATATAGCAAATAAACATCAAAAGTAGGAGAAATGACAACAAAACTTCCCTGAAGTGGGGTCAAAGTGGTGGGGTGAAAACCAAATTGAGGCGTAAGACCCGCATGATGCATGAATGCTGCCAAATTCTGCGTCATGCTATACATGTTAGCATCGATGTTGGTCATCTGAGCCTCCAAATTCTGAACTTGCATCCGAAGTTGGTGCCATTCAGCAGCCCCTGGGGGTGGAGGAGGTGGGGAGAGAGAGAGAGAGGAATGGAGACGGTGGTTGCTGGTCGGCATCGCATGATGGCGATGAGGGGAGAGGATGGCGGCTTTCCTGCGAACGTGACGTAGGCGCGTCAAAAAGGCAAGAACCCTTCTGACGAAGAGTTTTCCATGCGACTCGACGCGGGCGCGTCCAAAAGGCAAGAACTCTTCTAACGAAGAGCTCTCTATACGACTCGACGCGGGCGCGTCATGTCAGAGAGATACCTATGAATCATCAAAAATGAAAATTGAAGCAAAAAATTAGTCAAACTAAAGGAAAACATGTTTAAACTATCAAACAAAACTGAACAAACAACTAAAAGAAATCGGGTTGCCTCTCAATGAACGTCTTTCTTTAATATCTTTGGTTAGACATTAAACACCACTCTTTAATCTTGATATAATTCAATTTTTCTTATAATCGGTGGCCCTCCTCCGGGATCCAAATAGCCATTGAGTGCAGCTTTCTTTTTTAATTTTCTATTCATTTTCACCTCATTAATTGTTTTCATTCCCTGATATTTGTTCGCAGCAACTTTGAATTTAACCCTACAAATAAACTCAGAAAATTCTTGCACAGAGGGATTAATAGCATGAATAGCAAACATAGAGTGAGAGTTAACAGGATGTTTTATTGTATAAAAAATATTAAAGTGGACTATTTCTCCATCAAATTCCATTGTGAGAGTACCCTTACTAATATCAATCTTAGTTTGGCCAGTACTCAAGAACGGCCTTCCTAATATAATAGGTGATGGATTTGGGACACTTTCATCATCCATGTAAAGCACATAAAAATCAGCAGAAAAAATTAATCGATCTACTTGCACTAAAACATCCTCAACTACCCCATGCGGATAAGTAAATGTACAATCAGCCAATTGAATTATTATTCCTATTTCTTTTAAAGGTCCTAAATTTAGGAAATCATAAATTGATTTAGTCATCACATTAATTGAATCCCCTAAATCTAACATGACATTTTTAATTTTAGAATGTCCAATCTTATAGGAAATAGTAAATATACTTGGATCTCCGCATTTAGGTAGTAGTTTTCTTTGTAAAATTGCTGAAACGTTCTCACCTACCACAATATGCTCATCCCCTCTCAACTTCTTTTTGTTGACGCACAAGTTCTTCAAGAATTTCGTGTACTTTGGCACTTGTTTGATTGTATCTAGTAGGGGAATGTTGGTCTCTACCTTGCGGAATACATCCAAAATCTCTTTCTCCTTGTCTTGCATCTTCGGTCTCTCCAACCTGTTAGGAAAAGAAGGTGGATTAGTTTTAACTTCAATGATTGGGTCAGGGAGTACCACTGGATCTTTGCGATTTCTGTCCTCCTCCTCAAGTTCTTTCTTAATCTTTTCCTCATCCTTGTCCTTTGGAGTCTTGAGTTCGGGCCTCTGAATCTCATTCCCGCTCCTTAAGGTCATTGCACTTGTATTCTTCAGGTTCAGTTCATGTTGGGATGGCAATTTTTCGTTTACTTGAGACTCCAGACGGTTGATTGATATTACCATTTGACTTATCTGACTCTGCATCGCTTGCATCTGACCCATCTGATTTCTTATGTTCAGCAGTTTGGAGTCCGTCTTTTGCTGGTGTTGTGCAGTACTAGCCATCAACGGTTTCATCATATCTTCCAAAGATGGACTGGCGCTCGGTGTAGGTGGTGGTGGTCGAAGTTGATACTGCTACAGGTACCCTTGTTGTCTACTTGGCATAAAATTGGACTGCGTATTTCCTCCATAACTGAAGTTGGGATGGTTCCTCTAACCAGAATTGTAGGTGTTCAAATACGGGTCATATTAATTTCTTGGCGCGGGCGCATGGCCAGCCATATTTACTTGTTCCGTATTTTCTTCTTGAACCAGCAGACACATATCCGTAAAATGCCCCAAGGCAGTGCATATCCCACATATTTTGACTTGTGGGACATTTCTCAGAGCCAGTTGTCGCACGAAGGATGTCAATTCAGAGAGTTGTTGTTGGATGGAGGATGTTTCTATCTCATTCACCCTATGCGTTGGGACATCCTCTTTTGAACTGAACTGCTGTGAATTCTCAGCCATCCCTTCGATCAACTCCCATGCTTCTCGAGGGATTTTGTTTATCAACACTCCTCCACTTGCAGCATCGATTATGCTTCTGTCCCTGAAGAGTAACCCCTCATAAAAATATTGGATAAGCAGTTGCTCACTTATCTGATGCTGAGGGCACTTGATGCACAATTTTTTGAACCTTTCCCAGTACTCATAAAGAGACTCGCCTGAGTATTACTTGATGCCGCATATCTCTTTCCTTAAACTGGCAACCCAAGATGCAGGGAAGTATTTTTCTAGAAATTTTTTCTGCAACTACTCCCAGGTGGTGATACTGTCTGGAGGTAGGTAGTATAACCAATCCTTCGCCGCGTCCTTAAGAGAAAAAGGAATACTCTCATTTTAATATGTTCTTCAGTAATTCTAGAGGGTTTCATACTAGTGCAGACCACATCGAATTCCTGCAAGTGCTTGTGCGGCTCCTCACCTGGAAGGCCATGAAAAGATGGTAAAAGGTGAATCAATCCGGACTTTAATTCAAACGGGGTATTATTATTCAAATTAGGAAAAGTGATGCATAAGGGTTGTTGATTTAAATTAGGTGCGGTCAAGTCCCTTAATATTTGTGCATTCGCCATGGTGACTTTCTTTTGGTCTGTATCACTTGAATTATCACCACGCAAATTTGTCGACTCCACCTCTGGATTAAGTCCCTGAGGTACAGCACTGGATTGCTCCTCTCTGAGCTGTCTAATTTCTTTCCTAGTTTGACGTGCAGTCTTCTCTACTTCAGGGTCGAAAATCAATTCGCCTGTACAAGAAGAACGAGGCATAAATTAGAAAAAAAATACTAGAAAATTAAAATAAAATGGAATTCAAAAAGAAACAAATAATTAACGCCAGTCCCCGGCAACGGCGCCAGAAATTGACAGGTTATCGATGCCTGTGCAATAATAAAAATAAACCTAATTGTCAATTAAAGTAATTAAAACCCGTTTCCAAGTACTGGAGTAGGGACTTTAGGTGTGCAATAGGTTACTTGATTCACCCTGTTCCCGAAGAGTTTACTTGATCCGATATACCCGAATGGAATGCTTTTTTACAAATAATTATTAATTTGTAACAGGGCAAGTAGGGTCGTATCTCAGGAATTGGGGATATTTGTCTCTTTCGAAATCCAAAGTAACACGGGGGGTGTTTTTTGTATAAAGATGACAATCAAAGAAATTCAAAAATAAAAAAAATAGCTAACTAGAAATTAAATGACAATTCACTAAAATCAGAATAATAATAATTAAAGGTCTAGCCAAGAAATAATTTCAGCAATGGTTCACCTAATTGATCATCGATGCACAAGCAATTCCAATTATTTATTAATAAATAGGTTATAACTGCCAAACACGCGATGACAATCAACCCCTCCTTACTGTGTCGGTGATCAAGGTGCGCCCGTTAATCACTGGTCTAATTGAGATATAATCTTAGGTACGCCCGTAAAATTTAATTTTCCAATTGCCTTATGTATTAGAGGGGCCCTATTCTAACCAAATAACGCACTACCAGGGTTATTCTAGATTAGTGTGCGTATTCCCCTAATACAAATCTAATCATGCCAGTTGTCACTATTTCGAGACAATTAAACAATTACGGATTTAATTCCCCAATTGACAATAGATTATTAAATCAACTTATTATCCGGATTCAAGACAATCAATTAATTAAATAACCATAAGCACTGCAATCAGGGAATATGCAAATACCAATAAATAAGAGGAAAAGATAAAATTAAATCGATCTCACAATTTCAGGCGATCCAAAGCATCCGTTGTTTCTTGACTAGAATAGGAGAGTTAGTTCATCTTTGACACGAAAAACCCACACACAATTGTAGCGAGAATAGCGGTCATGGTCTCCAATTGGGCGAACTCAATTTGCTTGAAATAATCCAGGAAATAACGAAGCTACAGAGGGGAATTCAATACTTTCGCTTTGTCCTCACATGCGAGGGAAAAACTACTAAGAAAAACGAAAGTGGAAAAGTCAAAGGCAAAAGCTCAAAGGATAGTGCTAGTTCTCTGTTCCTAATTCTAATTTCTATCTAATGCTTCCTACTGTGCGGCGGCTCCAACGGAATAAGACTCTAGCTCTTCCGTTGTTTCCCTCCATGCTGTCTTCTGCAAATTACCAAAAATGGTCGCGTTTTCATGTTCCAAAAATGCCCCTAGACGCCCGTTACTTGAACTCTTTTCTGATAACTGTCAAAAAGGCACTTGTTATCATATTTTCGTTATACTCCCTGAAATAAATATAAAATACCAAAAGTGAGTAGAATCTAACAATTAATCCACATTGGGTCAGGTAATAGAGTAAATTAATAATAAAATAAATGATAAAATTACAACCTATCAGTTTATGGCTGCTAACATTCCATATTTTGGTGATAGATTGGATTTTATTTCTAAAAGGGGTTATGAGACTTATGCTTTTTCTAATGATCAATTGGTTGTTACAAATTTTGAAAGTTATTTTGCCTCAAATCATTCAATCGACATATATCACGCATTTTAAGATGGCCTAAGTACTCCAATCGATACTTTGGAGATTTTTCACCTCAATATCAAACGTGGTATGACCCTTATTCAAACGGGTATAATCAAGGATGGTGGGATAATTCCAATCTTAATTATGAACAAAGGACAATAAGTTTGCAACAACAAGACTCTCAACAACCATCACCCATGTCAGGTATTACTAGCTACTAACACATATCATTTTCAACAGCACACACAAAGGATAATTAAAAGGATGGAAAATGGAAGGCAAAAGGTGTGAATTGGCATCTACAATGAGCAAATTGATTTTTTCAATTTATGAAAAATTGCCCTCACAAACCAACATCGACCTTAAAGAAGATGAGAGTACAATTATCCTCCCAAGTGACATGGAACTGTAATAGTCTCAAGAAGAAGAATCTAAAGATGCAGTTGAAAGATATTCTTGATTATATTCATTCAGATTTATGGGGTTCATCTCGTATTCCATCTAAGAATGGTGCCAAGTATATGTTGACTTTCATTGATGATTACTCAATAAAAATTTGAATTTATTTTCTTAAACATAAGAATAATATTTACCTCACTTTCAAGCAATGAAAAATTTTGATTGAAAAACAGACAGGTAAACAGATTAAGCAGTTTAGAATAGATAATGATATAGAATTTTGTGAAAGAAAATTTAATAAATTTTGCAAGAATGAAGGAATTATTAGGTATCGTACTGTCAAGATGACACCTTAGCAAAATGGTGTGACTGAACATATGAATAAAACGCTTTTGGAGAGAGCGAAGTGCATGATCTCTAATGTAGGATTAACAAAGGACTTTTGGGTAAAGGCGATTTCTATGATTTGTTATATTATTAATCGTGCTCGTTCTGCAACTCTTGATTTCAAAATTCCTGAGAAAGTTTGGTCAGGTACTCCTGCTGATTATTCTGATTTAAAACTTTTTGAGTGTCCAGCATACATGCATGTAAATGATGGAAAATTAGATACCCTAGTTAAAAAGTTTATTTTTCTCGGATATGCTTCTGGGGTGAAAGGGTACAGATTATGGTGTTTTGATCCCAAAATTTTAAAATTTATAATCAGTAAAGATGTTACTTTTGATGAATTCTCTGTATTATCTTCCAAGAAGGAATTTTTAGTTCTTGTCCTGCAGATGATAGTATGCAAAAGCAGGTAGAGTTTGAGATTGGTAGTTCTGGTCCTTCTATTCAACAAATGTCAGTATATGTATCTGAATCTACTGATGAAAATAATTCAAAAGAGAAAAAATATTTCATTGTCAAAGATAGACCAAGGAGGGATATTTGACTACCATAAAGATATGCAAATTTAGTTGCATATGTTTTGTCTGTTACAGAAGAAACTGATGTAGTTGGCGAACCTACTACCTATTCAAAGGCAGTTTTTGTGATGACTCTACTAAGTGGGTGATTGTAATGAATGAATAAATTGAATCTTTCCATCGAAATGGAACTTGGATTCTTGTGAAATCGCCTTCAGATAAGAAAATTATTGGATACAAATGGGTCTTCAAAAAGAAAAAAAGATATTCCACGGATAAAAAATATTAGGTACAAATCACGGTTGATTGCAAAGGGCTATAGTTAGGTAAAAGGTGTTGATTTTAATGAAGTATTTTTACCTGTTGTTAAGTATAGTTCTATTCATGTTTTACTTATTTTAATTGCCATGTATGATTTGAAATTGGAGCAGTTTGATGTTAAGACAACTTTCTTATATGGTGAATTTAAAAAGAAAATTTATATTAAACAACCTCAGAGATTTGAAGTTGTTTATTCAAGGAGTATGTATGATAGTTGTGTTTACTTTCGAAAGTTAGATGATGATTTTTCATTTATTGACTGTTTTATATTGATGACATGCTCATTGCTGCCAAGAATTTGTATGAAATTCATACTTAAAAATTGCATAAGTAGTGAATTTGAAATGAAATATTTGGGAGTACTTAAGAAAATTCTTGGCATGGAGATCAAGATAGATCGAGGAGTTGGAAAGTTATTCTTGATTTAAAAAAATTATCTTGAGAAAATTTTGGAGAAATTTGGCATGAAAGATACTAAACCTGTGACTACTCCTCTTGCTAGTTATTTTTTACTATCTGCTGCTTAATCACCACAGTTAGTTGAAGAGAAAGAGTATATGGCACAGGTTTCATATTCCAGTGTAGTCTGTAACATTATGTATGCAATGATTTGTACTCGTCTAAATATTGTACAAACAGTCAATGTGATTAGCAGATATATATCTTATCCTGAAAAAGTACATTGACAGGCTGTGAAATGGGTTCTCAAATATTTGTGAGGGACTTCAAATTGTTGTTTGGAGTTTGGGAGAAATAATGATATTTTGGTTAGTTTTGTAGACTCTGACTATACTGGGGATCTTGATAGGAAAATATCACTTTCAGATTATGTATTCTGCATTGGTGGTTGTGCAATTAGTTGAACAGTTACTTTATAACATGCTGTAACTTTATCTACTATAGAGACAGAATATATAATCATGATCGAGACAATTGAAGAAGTCTTGTGGTTGAAGGATTTGTTTGGCAAACTCAATCTGCATCAAGGTGTTACTACTATTTACTGTGATAGTCAAAGTGCGATTCACTTGACTAAATACCAGATGTATCATGAGAGAACGAAGCACATTGATTTGAAATTTCATTTCATTCGAGATACTGTTGTTGAGGGAAAAATTTTTATTCAGAAAACAGTACCAATGAGAATCCTGCTGACATGTTCACGAAGTTTCTTCTAGTTTACAAGTTCAAACAGTGTTTGGGATTGCTTAGTGTTTGTTGTTGGTGATTTAGACCCATTAGGGATTATGTGGAGAAGATGAAACAGATTTGCTATTATCAATATTGGGGATATGCCAAGGTCGCGATTTGTTAAAGTGACTTTTTTCCACATCGCCTTTTATAAAAGGGAGTCTCTTCCTCAGTTACCTATAAATATAGTGGGTCTGAGATGGGATTAGGCATACCAAATTAAGAGAGTTTTAGTGGGCTATTTGGACCTTTAAATCATTAAATTTTTTGTTTAGTAAAATATCTTTGGGCTCTCTTGTGTTTCAAGTATTAGATGTTTTGGGTTTAGAAACACTTTTCTAAAACATTTTGTACTCTCTTCTTTATAATAGAACTTTGTTTCTCTTTCGTCTGTGGACGTAGGTCAATTTGATCGAATCATGTAAATTCCTATGTTCTTAATTTATTTATTTTTTACTTTGTTATTTGTCTTTTGGAGTTGTCAAAAATATTTTCATCAATTTTTTTGGACCAGACCTAACATTGTTAACACTAGTTTAGGTACCCAATGGAGTCAATCTAATGCTGCAAGCAGAGCAGTTGCAAATTCTAGACCAATAATTAGTAATGCAAGTAGGGGCAAAGGTACCAAGGGTAGAGGAAGAAGTAATCATGGACCATACAGTGGTATTAGTCTTTGGAATAGTATTGGGATATCAACAGGAACATACTTTATTCCCGATGATCAAGTATGCTTGTTAGAATACAACAACCTTTTTTAAAATCCTTTTACGATGTCTCATATTTTATTTTTGACTTATAGGGCTATAGAAGCACCTCCAATGCACTCCATGTGCAACCAACGTACTTAGTAAGTCATAAAATTTGATTTAATCTGATTTTGAATGCTAAATTTTTCTAATCTCTATTTTTTTCAATCTATAGTGGTCAATTGGTTCGGCTAATAAGAGTACAATTACTGGACATCATAGAGTCTCTACTTCATTTGGACCACATCAAGAATCCACATCTAGTGCCTTAACAAGCTTTCAGGTACACTTATATGTAGTGCAACTCTTAAATTCTTTTTTTTTTTTGGTGCTAAATTTAAGCATGTAATTAGTATTGATAGTTAAACTTGTTTGTACTAGATTCAAAAACAAAACAGTAGACATGGCACTGTGATGTTCTCATCCCAAACTTCTGTTGCTGGAATTTATGTCCACAAAGATTAAATAGCTTTATGAAAAGATGATGCTGCTGACTTTTGGGTTGATGAAATTTGTTCCTTAATCAATCTCTTTTAGACAATTTAGTATGAAACTTGTTTTTGTTAATTCACTTCCTAATCAAATAGGATAATGTTCCCTCTTTTGTTAGTAGGCTCTTTTGGAATGCTTTAAAGGCTATAGTCACAACGATATTATTTTGGTTGTTTTGATGAATGCGTATGGCATATATAATATGTTGCACATAAAAGCTAATGTTTCATTATCTATTCCTGAACAAGTTTGAAGTATCCAACAACTGTTCTACCAAGTATTAACCTTCCTTGAATATCTTTCAAGGCATGTATATATAGTATATTCCACCACGACAGGGAATACTTTCTATCAATTACGTGTTATAGAACTGGTGCAAAAAGGAAAAAAAAAATTTACATGCTCTAGAACCAAATATGCAGGACATTGGTTGATCAGAACATGTTAAATGGATTTACAAGTTCCAGTTGCAACATGGACCCTACAAACTTGAGCTTCAATCATTCCCAAGGTAAAATGAAAATGAATAACAGCAATGAAAATGGCAAATGATTCTAACTTTCATGGTTGGTGGAAAAGGTGCATGCTGCGAAATGGTGAAAAGTCAGTTTTGCCTTACAGAGAAGCGTTTGTCTCTAGTTATGTTCTCGATCAGCATCAAATCAATAGATTCTGAACTACATCATCTGATACCAAATCTCAGTATAATCGGGGTTGGACCAGTGACTTCAGGTAGGTTAACGTAGGTGGACGCGTTCTTATTTAGGAAGCCAGAAGTGGAAAGGGCAATTTTGATTTTGATAAGCAATGTAATTATTTGGCTAAGTAAGAAAAGATTATACAAAGTTCAGGGATAAATTACCCAAAATACTAATCCTGATGATATTTTGGTTAGAAAAGAGCTTGTCATCCTGAAAAGTCTAAGGCCTCTAGTTACCAATTTTCATAAAGAGTTGCATCTAAAATTGCAAGAGGGATGTTTAACATGAAACTTTCTTGTGCCATGGCCGGGAAAACTACCGTCAAAATTAAAATGCTAATTCAGGCACCTAGACATCACCAAAGTTACGTTGCTTTAGAATTCATTTCTATCCTCTACTAAAAACCGTTCCAAGCACCATTGATTTTTCATTTCTATCCAACTTCATGTCTACTAAAAACTTTTCCAAGCAACATTGATTAGTAGATAGATTTTATAGACAGCTTGATGTAGTAAAAAAATTTCAGTAACAAGGACTAATAGCAGAACTGAAGTTAGAATACTGTAAGCTGTAGAAGAAAGTCAGGTAGAGCAAATATGCTAGACAAACATCAAAATCCTGGAGGCAAGGATGTAGGAATGAAGTTCAAACAATTAATTAGGGACATCTTCTCAACGAATTGCAGATTATGCTGGAGAGTGCATTCAGGGAGGAAACTCGAGCAAGTTAAGTAAACTTACATAAACACACAAAAGGTTTAAAATATCCACCACCATTGCTTACTTTTGAAGCGAGAATGTAACAGTTCGATACTGTCCTTTACTCGGGAAGATTTGAGCAGCTTTAGCTTCCACTAATCTAAGAGATAAATTTCTAGATTTACTGAAATAATGCTAATAGTACATAGTTTTATGGTGAAGAATTAGAGCTGAAGCCTGGAATCCAAATTTCAATATCAGCATATTCAGTTGGAGATTACAATCCTACCAAACGAACAAAACAAAGAAAAATGCCAATATTATAAGTTCTCAATGTTGTGCAGGGTGTACTTCGTGGTCGTTTACATCTAATTGTACATGATACAATGCAGGCTAACAGGAGAGAACTTCCAGTTGTGCAAAAATGATAGAGGCGAAAACTGATTACCAAGTTTAAAAGGCTAAAGCAAAATTACAAACAACAATTCTATTAGTTCTATTGTAAAGAAAGGAACTCTGGAGAAACAGAGGAAAGTTTTGGAGGTAATCAAGTACTAACCATATTTGGTTGCTTGAAACTCAGATTCAGTTAAAAGGTTTCTTCACTAAGCTACATGTTTCAGTAATAAAAAGAAAACATAACAAATGAACCCACATTGAAGCAACCGTAAATTGCAAAAGTTAACTGCTAGACAAACAACTCAAAATATGACTGAACAACTAGTTTTCCACCTCAATGCATGTCCCAAAACTCATCAAAGGCCTGGAGGCAGGAATTTATGTTCAATTTCAAATACACCATCCTGGACACCATCAGTCACATTGCAGTTCATCTGCCTAGAGGTTAATTTGTGAGAAAACCTATAGAAGTCATTAGGCATTATTAGAAATGAATTGTTCTCATGCTGACTTCTCCTCCAAAATGAATTTACATGTCCTATTTTGTCCAAGCAAGCAACTCTAAAGCCAACAGATGAAGAAGGATCTGTTAGATACGAAAGAATTTCCACAAGTTCATACTTGCACTGTCTATGATTTTCTGGATGACAGCCCCATTTGATGATATCCCAGTCCTTATAAATTGCCCAAATCTCTCCTTCATTAGGAAGTATGCAGTAAGGATAACCTTCTTTTCCGACACAGAAAACTCGATGAGAGAACACACTAGGAGATTCCACACTTGTTCTCTCACGATTAAACATGCCACAGCCAACTGGTAAGCCAGCCTTTATCCACTCATTCTCACCTGGAAGCCCTGGCAAAGGCTTGAGCCACACAACACCAAGCCTACAATTTCCACCCTTTTTAATGACCTTTATGATTTGGACATATGATCTTGGCATGTGATCTTTGGCATTGAAACAGGCCCATGTCTCTCCTACATTAAAGAGACATTCTAGTTTCTCCTTGCCTGTATTATTAGCCAATGCCCCTGGATTAATAAAGGGAGGTGTCTGTAAGTTATCCCGTGAATTAGATTCTGATTGAGAAACATCAAGAACTAAGGTTTGTTGAGTGCTGCAAGCCTGTGCTTTATAGTCATTCTTGTGTATATTGACTGCGCCTGGAAATGCACTAGATTTAGAAATGTAAATGATATAGATTCTAAATATTAAGCAATGAGCAGAAGACATACCTGATTCACCAAGATCATGAGTAGTGACTTGTTCTGCCTCTTTGTCATGTATGCAGCTTCTTCTAGACAGATTGTTGCCGGTTTCTTCAGCAGCATCAAGAATTCTGTCAGAAGCCAATGCCAAATTCCTCAATCTCTTCCTGCTCTTCTGTGTTTGCTCTGCAGTCTGAGTTGAAGTGTCTGCGTTTGGTTCTTTGTCACATTGTTCTGCGGATTCTAGGATGGAAACAAATTTCAGTTCCAAATCCAAAATAATTTTCCTAAATTTTTTCTCTTTTGCATTGAGCTCATTTTCCTTTCCCTCCAACTCTCTCTCTTTAGATTCAATATCCTTTTCCCTACTCTCCAAATTTTCATGCTTTATATCAAGTTCATTGTCCTTTCTCTGTAAAATTTTCCCTTTTGAATCAAGCTCTAATTGCTTTCTGTCTGAATGTTGCTCAATAGCATCAAGCTCATTTTCCCTTGTCTTCAAACTTTTCTTTTTCACATCAAGTTCATGTTGCCTTCTATAAACATTTTTCTCTCTCAAATCAATCTCATTCTCCCTTATCTCCAGCTTCTTCTCTCTTGAATCAAGCTCATTCTCCCTCATCTCCAGCTTCTTCTCTTTTAAATTAAGCTCATTCCCCTCTATCTCCAACTTTCTCTCTCTTGAATCAAGCTCACTCTCCCTTATCTCCGACTTCTTTACTTCTAAATCAAGCACATTTTCTCTTCTCTCAATTTCAGCTCGAATCAACTGCAGCTTTTCTGAAAGACCGTCAAAAAGCTTCTCTTGTAAAGCAACATCCTTCAGCTTTTCATCAACAAAACCCCTCAGATTCCCAAGCTGCATTTGCTCCTCTTCTATCCTCTGCAAAAGCCCTTTCATCAAATTTTCCTTTTCATCCAACTCCTTAATCTTCTGCTCTATCCATAATCTCCTTGCGTCAAGTTTTGTAGTACTCTGGTTGACTGATTCTTGAAGCAAATTCAGTTTCTTCTCTCTTGACCCAAGCTCATTAAATCCCTCATCAAAACTGTTCCGCAATGGGGTTAAATGGCTATCAAATTCCTCCCATTCACCAAGAGCCAAGGACATCAAAGCTTGGACCCTGGTCTTCTTTTCTTCATTGAGCTCCATTACCTTAGATATCTTCTCCATAATACCCATCTCTGCGTAGTTCTTCTGTTGATCCTCAGTTGAACTTCCGTATTTCCAACAATTTGGAGACTGCAAAGTTATCATAGTATGTGAGTTTTTCTTTATAATGGTAAATAAGTGTTTCTTGCTAGTATAGACACACATTTTTTTGGTTGAAAGAGTAGTACCATAAGGTACCCACTTGGTAGAGAAAGACAATGCAGGTTTAAGCGATATTTTTTTCTGGAGAAACACCTTTTAGAAGCAAATAGCAGAAGTTCTCGTTGCATAGTAATTGTAGATACTGTGTACAAAACTAAAGTGTATAATGTATTACAATATACAGGTGTATTACATTTTTGAGATAAATTTAGTGATACTTGCGGACAACAAAATTGTTAGTATTTTTGGATAATTGTACATATGTTTCTGTTTTACTTGAGTGATTTAGTAGTGAATAAACCTGTTGGGAAACTTATTTTTTTCCTCCTGTATTAAGATGAAGGGAAAATCGCCAATTTAGTCCCTAAACTTTTTTTTTCCGTCAATTTAGTCCCTATATATTATTTCTAGCCAATTGGATCCCTAAACCTATATATCGGTTCCAATCAAGGATCTTTGCAGCGGCGCCACCGTATAATTTCCATTAGGTTCATAATCGTGCAATACAAAAGGGGCATTTTAGGGAATTCCATTCTGGCGCCTTTTCCAATTAAAAAGTAAACGAAACAAGTCTGCGATAAATACACACCCAAAAATTCAAAATGAAAACAAAAAATGTCTTGGACAAAATCCAGGGCTTGAGTCGATGATCTGCTAAATAAAATCAAAGCAAATCGTGTTAAATAAGGAATCGGAGGGCATAAGAAAGCAAATGATGGAGGCAGTGGGGGACAATATGCAGGAAAGGAGCAATGTTGAGGAGAGGAAGTCAAGAAAAGCAAGTAAGTTTAAAATAGCCTGCCTGCCTGAAACCCGCTTGCGGGTTTCCCCCTTATGTAAAATGACTAAAAGCTGCGTTTCTGTTCTATTTATATCAAACACATACTCTCAAACCCTCACCTGAAGGGTGAGGATGAGAGGGGAGGTTTGCTGGGCATCCTAGGGCCCTCCGATGGGCATGTGCAACTCAACGCAGCTTGCATGTAAAAAAAATTTTTTTTTTTTAAGTAATTTGTTAAATAGCCTGAAACCCGCTTGCGGGTTTCCCTCTTTTTTTTTTTTAAAAAAAATAAATTCTATGCTAAAATGACTTAAAACAAAAATAAAAGACTAAAAGTAAATAAAAACTAGCATGAAAAATAAAAATAACAGTAAATAAAAATACACTAAAAATTTGGTGTCTACAGTAGTTAATGAATAATCTGGAAACAGATTGAATGAAGACTCAGAAGAAACGGAAGCTGGTCTCTTATTATTAAAGAGTGAAGGCTAAAATAGGCATATCAGGTGAAAGTTTGTGGTGGAAATCTGTTTTTCGCATATGCACGCGCCTTTGCAGTTCGTTTAAGACACACGCCGAATATTTGACGATTTCCGTCCACTTTTCAGGTTAATTCAAACCACGGGGTATCGACTGGTATGATATGAAACCACAAGGGGTTTTTATGTACGGAAAAGTGGACGGAAATCGTCAAATATTCGGCGTGTGTCTTAAACGAACTGCAAAGGCGCGTGCATATGCGAAAAACAGATTTCCACCACAAACTTTCACCTGATATGCCTATTTTAGCCTTCACTCTTTAATAATAAGAGACCAGCTTCCGTTTCTTCTGAGTCTTCATTCAATCTGTTTCCAGATTATTCAGTAACTACTGTAGACACCAAATTTTTAGTGTATTTTTATTTACTGTTATTTTTATTTTTCATGCTAGTTTTTATTTACTTTTAGTCTTTTATTTTTGTTTTAAGTCATTTTAGCATAGAATTTATTTTTAAAAAAAAAAGGGGGAAACCCGCAAGCGGGTTTCAGGCTATTTAACAAATTACTTAAAAAAAAAAAAATTTTTTTACATGCAAGCTGCGTTGAGTTGCATATGCCCATCGGAGGGCCCTAGGATGCCCAGCAAACCTCCCCTCTCATCCTCACCCTTCAGGTGAGGGTTTGAGAGTATGTGTTTGATATAAATAGAACAGAAAAGCAGCTTTTAGTCATTTTACATAAGGGGGAAACCCGCAAGCGGGTTTCAGGCAGGCAGGCTATTTAAACTTACTTGCTTTTCTTGACTTCCTCTCCTCAACATTGCTCCTTTCCTGCATATTGTCCCCCACTGCCTCCATCATTTGCTTTCTTATGCCCTCCGATTCCTTATTTAACACGATTTGCTTTGATTTTATTTAGCAGATCATCGACTCAAGCCCTGGATTTTGTCCAAGACATTTTTTGTTTTCATTTTGGATTTTTGGGTGTGTATTTATCGCAGACTTGTTTCGTTTACTTTTTAATTGGAAAAGGCGCCAGAATGGAATTCCCTAAAATGCCCCTTTTGTATTGCACGATTATGAACCTAATGGAAATTATACGGTGGCGCCGCTGCAAAGATCCTTGATTGGAACCGATATATAGGTTTAGGGATCCAATTGGCTAGAAATAATATATAGGGACTAAATTGACGGGAAAAAAAAGTTTAGGGACTAAATTGGCGATTTTCCCTGAGATGAATTAAACTATACATAGGATACATTCTTTTTTCTTTTTGTTCTGATATTTTAAAAGTTGCTTTGCACACATAATGGTATAGCTAATGAGCAGAAGACATTGTAAGAGTAATAGCTTAACAGCATGATCATCTAAAATAAACCATAAAAAAAAAACAACTTGGAAACCGGATATTACATTAGAAAGAGACTATACATTTTACTCAAAAAATAAACAATGGAAAAGGAAGCAAAAAGCAACAAATAAGTTCCAAAACATAGAACAGAGTAGGACCTGTTTTTTGTAAGTAAGAACTAACAGCAGTTTATAGCAATGCCTGCAGATAATCCCAAAATTCGGTCAATATCTATGAAGAAATATAATGGATGGAAACAGTAATATGAAGAAGTGGTAGGAGGAAAATTTTCTTACCAGAGAAAGCAGCATGACAGAAACAAACCTAAGGTATTTTTTCTAATAAAAGCAATGGATAAAACAAAACTGCACTTCTGAGCATAAAGGATACAGAATGAAGAAAAAAGTAAGCAAAAAAATGGACGAAGAAACTTACCAGGAAAGCCAGAACAGCAGGATCAGAATCTGAATTTGGAAAAACGAAAGACATGCAAAACAGGACAAGAAAGCAGAGGAGGCTTTTTCCCAAAAGAGAAAAAAATTTGAAAAAAAAAAAACTATGTTCAGAATTATACATTACCAGAAAAGGGTTACGTCTACGGTGGAAAGTTCACTTTCTGCCCACAGTAGGCAGAAGCAATGCAAGGAGGCCAACTGTGCTCTGTGGGGACGCACAAAGAAATAATGTACCGGACACTGGAGAAAGCGTTGTGCTTGGATGAAATAATGCAATACATTTTAAAATTATAATAAAAGCCCTCTTAAAAATTTATTCATCATCTAATGCCCAATTTCCACCGTAGACGTAATCGTATTTTTCCAGGTCGTCATGTTTTGCAACATCATCGGGTTCTGCTTGTTTAAGCAAGTCTTGTCTATCTGTGTACTAGCGTCCGTGAAATTGCTACCGAAACCGGGTGGAAGTCTTGTCTGTCTTTAAATTCTCATTAGTCTCCCAGATTTTGGATATATGAAAAATTTTGGCTGTAGGCTCTTTTTTTTGTTTTTTTTTTTTGGGATTTGTTAAAGAAGGACATTCCAATGTATTCTTTTTAAGAAAACTCGCTGACCCGAACTTGACCCGCTAAACCGAAAAGAGTCAGGATACTTGACCCGAACCCAAAAAATTTCAGGTTGGAGGGTTGAACCGAAATTACTCGAAATTTAATTTTAATTTATTAATTTATCACTGTAATTTTTAATAAAACCAATTTTGCACAAAACTAATTACATAATCAAGTAATAAAAATTTAAATAAATAATCCCAAACCAAATCTAAAATAAATAAAACACCGTAAAAGTGTATTATCACAAACCAAATATAAAATAAATTAAAACAGTATAAAAGTAAAAAATAATATAATACATTATTTGTCCAAATATAATAATTTTAACTTCACACAAGTTAAATAAATTCATTTAAGATTAAGTGATTAATGCCTTTGGAAAAAAAAAAGAATAACTTAGTTTAGTTAGATAAAATAATTTTTAATTCGTAAACGGGTTATCGGGTCACCAACGGATTGACTCGTATTCGACTTCTTTTTGGGTTCATCGGGTTCGACCCGGTTCTGATCCAAACCTGCGAAACCTCAACCTAAACCTATTAATTTCGTATAAGACTCGTATTGTGTTTTCAAATCATGTCGGAAATTGTCACCCCTAAGTGGATTCAAGGAAGTCAATGGGAAATTTGGAGAGGGCTGAACGAATCAACACCGAACCAGACGGATGCCTTTATACTCACTAGTGAAATTATAATTAGCATTATGCTTCTATAATTAGCAATATTAAATTGGACACCAAAAACTCTCTAATTATAATTGACATTGTACTCCTATAATTATGATTGTACATGATATATGACAATCACAGTTCATTTCATAGCTTTGAAATTGGAATTGATATTGCAGATGAGTAATCACAAATATAATTGAAAATTTTGTTTTAAAAACAAAACTAAATTTGTTGGTGCCTAATTATAAACATAATTGACATAGAGGACTTGAATATATGTTTGAGGGAGAACATAAATTGTTCTTTTCAATATGAGCAAAAATTGTAATTGACATAGTGAACTTGAAATCGAAAGAGAGATTGGATATGTTCAATACATGTGTTAAGATAAGATGTTGTCACTCAATCAGAAGTTGAGATTAAAATCGATGATAATTAACGAATATAAGTTTAATTTTGTTTGTAATAAAGATCAAACAATTGTTATAGTCTTAATTAATTTGGAATTGAACAACTGCTATTGCAAAGTGTAAATTACACTCCAGATTGATTTTCAATACTGGCTTAAAAGTCATTATGTCAACTATATAATTATGTTTGTGAATCAAATTCACTATGTTAATTATGATTGTGATTAATTATCCACAACCACAAATTTTGATTTTTTTCAAATAATGTGTTAATTATGTTTACGATTACTCACCTAAAATTTTGGGTCAATTATGTATATATTCACTCATTTGCATCAACTAACAATTTAGTTTAAATCAACATAATTCTTTCTTTAAATAAACATTTACCGCTTAATAATCTTGATTTATGATCATATGTATGGTTTATATATATAATTTCGGTTCTTTTTTTTTAAACAAATTCGATCCTATTATTTCTACTCTTCCCACTATTTTTTACTTCTCTTCGCGCCAATTTATAATCAACGATCTACTCCCGCATATTCCAAAATGGGGGACGCCCACAACTTGTTTTGGGGGTCATAAAACATGCCCACAACTTGTCTGGGGTGCATGTTTATTCACAATAATACAGTCCATATACTAAAGTGGGTCCTATGTTTACAACTCCTTTCACCCGGTTTCGGTAGCTATTTCACGGACGCTGTCCTTTGCCGGGCCCATTCTCATGTGCTATCCTCATTCCTTTTGTTCTGCCTACTATACAAAGACGACTCAGCTTTCCACCGCAGAAGCAACCATCTTCTCTGGCTTATCTTGCTTTTCTGGGGTTGCTTCTATGGTGGAAAGTAGGTTGACCTACCCACCGTGGGCAGAAAGAGTGCTAGAAGGACAGCTCAGCACAAGCATCTCTATCCATGTTTTTGGGGCCAGTTGAGAGAAGGTGACCGGCAAGCCTATTATCATCTGGAGGAGCTAAGAGCAAATTAGTGAAACTATAGATGCTATACTGGAATAACAATAAGAGCCAAGTTTGTCCTTTGTGAATTTGTTATCATCAGAGGCGGAGGAAACAGAAGGTGGAATAAAAAATTTTCACATTAAATTAAATTGTTTTTTTAAACTAAGCAACTAATTTTTATTTACATTGTAATTGTTTTTTTACATAATTGGGTTTCACCTTTTTACTTTATCATCAATTGCATTTTTTGCTTGCTTGTTTCAATGGATTTGCTATCATTAGATAATCCTATCACAACAAAATCTTTTAATTCAACACTTACTTTTAAGTGTAAATTTTGATTTTTACTATGATTTGATTATCCTTATCATTAGATCATTTTAATATTTAAAAATTCTCAAATTTTGACACTAATTTACTGGTCAAATTTGTGATTTATAGTTTGTCATATCCAGTATAACTAGTTGCAGAGTTAGAATTTAAATTCACATAACCATCTAGTTATTTCAATAGTTCAAACGTTCAATCTTTGAAACTTTTGTATTATGTGATTTATATTTATGATTATTTTATCTACAATCTCAATTCTAGTTTCTTGGTGTATTATGTTAATTATATTTATGATTACTCATCTACAAATTTGATATCGATTTGAAAGTCACCATGTTACATATAAGATTACTTATCTAATTTCTAAATTAAAATTAAAATCTACCAGGTCAATTATGTCACGATTCTGATTTTTTGTAACACTATGTTAATTATGTTTCTAATTATTCATCTACAATTTTGATTCCAATTAAAAAATCACTATCTATGAGGACTCAGTTAGAGGGATCGCTATTAGTATAAACTTTTTAATATCATTTCTAAACTTTCAATTTTATCCTTAGGGAAAAACTTTTAATTTTTGCTCTAATTGCTTAATCACATTTTGCCAATATAACTACCCTAAGTATTGTAATTACCAAATTACTATAACCTTGTGAACCAAAATTCTTCAATGAATTATTATTAAAAATAAAATTTTTATAAAATTAATTCCTTTTAATTATTTATGTATATAATTACTCATCTATGCGAACTAACAATTAAATTTAATCCTTAAGATTGGAGTACACATAAATACATTTATGGGCTTTTAACTTGCCAAAATTGTCCTTCAAATTTTGTCCTTCGCCAATTTGGCCTGGGAGCTACTCCCCAGCTGATGCCAAATTTTGGGTGCAAATAAGTGCCCATAAATTGTTGAGGGGCTTGTTTTTTATTTCTCGTTGAAATAGAAGGGGACTACATAATCAATCGCTTCTACCCCATGTCCAGTAGTTCATTTAATAGCTAACTCTTGCCCAGCCCGCAATGATGTCTTGGCCAAATTTCGTTTGCTCTTCCCACCATGCACAGATAGTCAGCTTTCCACCATGGACGGAACCTATCCTTGCTGGTTTACCAGCGAAAAAGATAGAAAAAGACACAGAAATGATAGGAAGTACACTTTTCAAAGATTTTCCAATCACCAAACATTTCGAGAGAAATTGCTCAAAACATCTTCCACATTTTGACAAATGAATATTTTCATCATTCACTTTTTAAATGTTAATTTTACGTCACTTACAAATTTAAATTAATAAAATTTGATTCCATCTAAGTTTTCGACCACTTTTAATTTGAAATCACCATATAACCTACATGTAATTATGTTTTATGTATAAAAAGGTCATATTCTAATTTTTTGGTGGCAAAAAATAGATGTGAATTAAGTTTAATCCTACTTTTTAAAAGAAGAAATGAATATGGTACTGGTCAGATCCTATTTTTTGGGGTAAAAATAAATGTCGAATAGATCATTTGTTTAACAACAAATAGAATCTAAACTTTTTACCTTTAAAAATTGACCATGTATGGGTCATGTGATAGATTCAAAGTAAAAGTGATCGAAAATTTAAATTATGATCAAAATTTATAAAATTGATTTTGTAAGAAATGTAAGGTTATTATTTTAAAAGTGAAGGACGAAAAAATTCATTTACGAAATGTGACATTGTGAACAATTTTCCCATTTATTAGGAAAATGGGAATTTCGGAGAATACAAAGACAAGACAAATTTTACATGAAATTGGTCAAATAAAAGGTTCTCATTTGTTTACCTTTTTTTTTAACATTCTAAAAAAGGCAAAATTTGCAATTGTACAATTTGTACTAATACCCTGAGATTGGAGATACACAAAAAGGAAATAAATTTTGTCGCTTCTCAATTTTACTCTACTCAATTTTTTTCTCTTTAAATCTAAGCATGTGATTTGTCTCGAGGACATACAGAATTCGATAAACATAATAGTTTCTTATTTGGGTAAAAATTTGGTCATGATTGTTCGTTGATGTGGGATGAGACCGTATACGGTTGTAAGCGTAATTCCAGTATTTGATTAGCACCTCAGACGAAGTTGCCAATAACAGTCAATAGGGCTGGGCCATCCAAATATCCGACCCGTTTTACTCCATAAAAAATCCAATAAACCTAACCTATCAGTATGTATTTTTTAAGAACTATTACTTGTTCATATTTAGTTTTAATGTTGTAATTCTGTGAATATTAAATTAGTTTTACAACTTTATAATCATAGTAATTATATTAAGAAAATTGAGGAGTAATAAGTAAGTTTGGACTAAACTCAAACAAGGCTTAAAACTCGAATATTTTATGAGTTGAACATGATCTTCACATTTTTTGAACCCAAAACTCATGATTTAAACCCCGAAAGTGTTACAAATTAAATGAACTAAGCCCAAACTTATGAACGATAAGGTCCAATTGACAGGTCTAGCGACCAATGTGGCTTGATCTAAATTTTCTTTGAATGGACATGTTTTCCTAAGCACCATGTGTTTGAAAATTTTTTTGAACACAGACGAATCTACCAAAAAAATTGGTACTATAGTAATTTTTATAAAATCATCCAAACACTTCTTGAATTTTTTAATCAAAAATAAATTTTGACGGACAAAATTCAGTTAGTAGCCCGATCAATCATCGAAATTTAAGTCATATAAGGATTTGTACTATTCAAATAGTACAAGAAAATCATCTAATCATTTCTTGAATTTTTTTAAAATAGAATTTAATTGACAAAATTAAGTCACAATACCAATAGTCAATCAATCATCAAAGGGTTTGCCTAACGGATGTTCGTTGTAGGGGTGAGCAAACGGCATATTCGGTAATTCGGGTATATGAATTTGGTAAATTCGGTTATTAGACTTATAGAAATTTAAACCATTTTCAAATTCAAATTGGAGATACCCGAATTCATTTCAATTCCGAGTTTGAATTTGGAAACGGTAACCGAATTCATTAAAAGAACATTATAGTGAAAGTATGTTATTGTGTAGTTGTATACACAATATCACTTATTTACTTATAAATTACAAAGTATGTAATACATTATACTTACATTTTTTCGTATTTCTTATATAGCTTTTTTGGAAAAATATGCAAATCACTTAATTTGCTTTTAATAGTGAAAGCCAATATACTAATACATTAATTTGCAATTCATATGCATTCACTTAGACTGCTTAGTTGTTTTGCCTATGTTTAAAGCCTTAAGATTAGTGAATAGAGAATATGAATTTTTATGTTAAATATGTAATGTAATTTTAGAGTACACTAATATTTGCAAGTTACAAGTTACACATTCAAATATCAATAATTCAAACATGAATGATATACCAAATTACCAATATCTAAATTCTAATTATTAATTATATTTATTGTTTAATATTTAGTATTATACCTCTACTTATTAATTATTATCTAATTCTAGTCATGTATAAAATAATAAGTATTATAATTATGTTATGTATTGTTATATATTTGTATTATTATAGTCATATAACAATTAACAAATACTAAAATAGTATATTGTACATCATTATTTATTATTATTATCATAAGTACATGATAATACCATATGCTAACTATTATTAATAGCATTTACCTATATAATATAATAATATATTAGTAGTATATACTAATACTAAATAGCATTTATCTATATATTATATAATTTTATAAACTAATTTGGTATTCGAATGCGGTAATACGGTACTCTATTTCATTTTACCGAATTTGAATTTGAAATCGATTATTACCAAATTCATAATCTCATTACCTATTTCATACCATATTAGAATTCGGTAAATACTGTTTTTGTACCAAATACCCGATTTCAAATTACTAAATTGAATTTGAATTCGGATATGAATTTGATATGTACCAAATTTGCTCACCCCTAGTTCGTTAGGCATTCATAAAAATATACTTTAGATTTTTGAAAGATAAAATTAATTAAGAAAAATGTATAAATGTAAGGGAGGGTAATAACTATTCATGTGTACATATACATAGTAGGCTATGTGGAATTTATGTGTGTTAACAAATAGCCAATGAGCACCGGTTAGAAAAACCCATCATCAAAATCGTACCATTAATGTAATTATAGAGATATAATTATATGTTCATCAACATGGTAAGATTAGGTTGTGCAGATAAGATTAGCCTGCAACCCAAACGTGCTGATCTCTCAATTGACTGAATCTAGGTTTTTTTGGACCAATCCGGGTCTATTAATTTGGTTGAATATAAACTTTTTTTTTCTTTGTCTTCCCAAATTTAATGATCAGGCATAGGCCACATTGTGGCCTAACATGGTTCTTTTTTTTTAATATTATTTTGTGTAAATGAAAGAGTTTGAACTCGAAATCTCTCACTTACCCTTCCTTTCTACGAGTTACTCAATCCATCTCTGCTCCCCCTCCCCCCACATTAACCGTAATCTGTAGCAATAGCCCAAAACCAAACCCCAATTAACCCTTGCAATTGCATGTGGCAATTCTATAGGCCGTTAATCCGATAACAATTTTGAAGCTAATATATGGTCTTTTACATGGACCATTTATAGTGCACATAATTTACATCAAAATTACCACAGGTCCATCAGAGATAGTGCGACAGGAAATTGGGGACTCTTTGTATGGCTACCATCCCAATAGAGCCTAGGGAGGGGTATTGCCACATGAACGACCAATTATGTCTATGTAGCTACAAAAGCAAAAGCATGCATTCAAATTCCAATTCTGTTGGATTTGCATTGTGTGCAATTGCATAAGATGTAAAAATTTCCAGTGGTAACTTTCATTGTTCAAATTCACAGATCTCAACTCTCATTGTTAAGAAAAGGGAGACAATTACTGAAAATTAAACAAGAAGTTTAATTGGAAAGGAAAGAATAAAAATGTAGAAAAGCAAGAAACAACGACATTCATGGTTCTGAAGTGTATTACCCGTAAAGATTAACGTGGAAAATTTTGACTTTATTGAAACATATATGCAGTATAATTTTCGACCAAATTTGAACTTTCCTTAAATAATTTTTGGCATACGTGCAGTATACTCTACCAGAATAGGCTGTAATTTCTATCAATTACATGCTATAGAACCACAGATGCAGGGCACTGGGTGAGGAGAAGACAGCAAAAACATATACAAGTTCTAATTGCAACATAGAACTTGCACACTTTCAGCTTCAGATAATAGATTTTGTAACTCCCAAGGAAAAATAAAAATAAAAATAAAAAATTTGAACTTTGATGGTTGAAGGAAAAGGTGCATGCTGCAAATTGCTGAATTGCAGATTTCTCTTTACAAAAAGCGGTTATGTTTAGTAATGCTCATCCATCGCCACAAAAACCAGTACACAACTACAGAAGTTAACCCAAAATTTAATTTACCCAATTAGACAACTCTAAACAGTTTCTTGAACTAAAACAACAGATCCCAGGTTACTCTAAATATGCTGGCTGGCACAGTGATTCGACAAAAGATAATGAAATGTGGATGCATTCTCTAATTGGGAAGCCATATGTTGAAAAGAGCAAGTTTGATTATGATAAATAAAGAACTTATATGGCTAAATAAGCAATGGTTCCACAAAAATCAAGGATGTATTACCCAAGCTATTAGTTACTGCCTATGTTTTTAAACTAGGATCGGACCGGTCGGTTGAACCGATCGAACCAAGAACCGGCCAAGTATTGGGTCCGAATCTCCTTAAAAAACCGTCGGCTAAAAGCTCGGTCAAATCCCATCAAAACCCGGGTTTGATCGGGAACCGACAAAACCGGTTGAAGTCCGGTTTTTTTTCCCTCCGAGTCAAAGAAAACCTCCATCAGTCAGCCTTGGGAGCTCGATTGTGGTACCAGAACAAAGAACTTGTCATTATCACAAGTTAAAGGCCTCTCTGATTACCAAATTGCATAAGAGTTTCTTGTTATGTTCATATGCAAGATGGTGTCAAATGCCACAATTATTACTGCTGGTGCTTATTCAGGCACCTAGATATCTTCAATTGCTTCAGAAATCATTTCCATGCAACTTTTACACTGCTAAAATGTTCTGCAGGCAACTTTGATTAGTAAAATGGTTTACTTGATCTAGCTAAAAGATTTCTGTAATGAGGATTAATCACAAAGTTGACGCTAAATTAATGTTGGCTGTGTAGCAGAAAGTCTGCAGACCGAATAATGTTAGACAAACATGCGAAATATTAGTACATGAAAGAACTCATAACAATCTTGGAGTCAAGGATGTAGGCTGCAGTTAAAAAATTCATCAGGGACACCATCTCCACTAATTGCAGATCATGCTAGAGAGTGATTCCATGGGGAACAGGGTTTAAAATCCTACTTTCATTGCTTATTTATGAAGGAAACAGATAAAAAAAACACCTTCTACTAAAGGGGAGATTTTAATCAGCCTTAGATTTTACCACTTTAGCAGATAATTTTTGGCTTTCCTGCAATAATACTACTACTATATTGTTGCATGCTAAAGAATTAGTGCTGAAGCCCAGGGACATACAACACTTCCTGCATATTTCAGTTAACATCAAATGTCAGCATAGGTGGTCAGAGATTAAAATCCTACCAACAAGACAGATCCCAAAAAAAAAAATGCAAAAACTGTATGCAACAATGTTGTGTAAGGTGTGCTTCAGGCTCCTCAGCATCTAGTTGTACATGAGTCAAAGCAGGCTAACACAAAAGAAAATCCAATTGTGCACAAAAGTGACAAAAGAGGCTAAAAACTGTAGACCAAGTAATAAAGGTTTAAGCACAATTACATACCACAAATCTACTAATTGTTCTGTAAGGAATTAAACCCTGGTAAAACAGAGGAAAACTGCTCAGGTAACTAAATAGAACCACATTTGGTCGCTCTAACTTCAGATTCTATTAAGGAATTGTAGGTTTCCTCACTAAACTACATATCCCAGTCATAAGAAATATACAAAAATGAGGCCAATTTGGAGCAACCGCAAATTGCAAAAATAAGACTACAGGAACCTGAGTAACAGCTAGATTTCCACCTGAGTATATGTCACAAAACTCATCAAAGGCCTGGAGGCAGGAATTCAGGTTCAATCTCAAACATACAATCCCACACGCCATCAGTCAAAATCCGAGTTCATCTGAGCAGAGATAACTTTATGAGAGAACCTGTAGATGTCATTAGTCATTATCAGAAATGAATCATTCTCATTCTCACTTCTCCTCCGATATGATTTGGCTTGTCCTTCCATTTTGTCCAAGTAAGCAACTCTAATGCCAAAGGATGATTTGTCTGTGAGGTACGAAAGAATCTCAACAATGTCAAACTTGCACTGTCTGTGATTTTCTGGATGAGAGCCCCAGGTGATAATATCCCAGTCCTTGTAAATTGCCCAAGTCTCTCCTTCATTAGGAAGTATACAGAAACCATAACCTTCTTTTTCAATACAGAGAACTTGATGAGAGAATATATTAGGAGATTCTACACTGGTACTTGCACGATTAAACACACCACAGCCAACTGGTAAGCCAGCCTTTATCCACTCTTCCTCGCCTGGAAGCCCAGGAAAAGGCTTCAGCAATGCAACACCAAGCTTGATGTTTCCACCCATGTTAGTGACCTCTGTGATTTGCACATATGATCTTGGCATGTGATCTTTTGCATCAAAACAGGCCCATGTGTCCCCTACTTTAAAGCGACTTTCTAAGTTCTCATTCCCAATATCATCAGCCAATGCCCCTGGATTATTAAAGCCATTTCTATGTAAATTATCCCTTGATTCAGAATTTGATTGAGAAACATCAAAAAGTACTACTTGTTGAATGCTGGAAGCCAGTGCTTTAACTTGATTTTTGTCTATACTACTTGCACCTGAAAATAAATAAATACTAAACTCTGAAATTGCAAAATATCTCTAGATTCCTTATCTATGCTATGAACGGAATGCATACCTGATTCACCAGGATCATGAATTGTAACTCGTTCTGCCTCTTTATCATTTATACAGCTCCTTTTAGACAGATTGTTGCCATTTTCATCGTCACCATCAAGAGTTCTGTCTGAAGCCAATGCCGAATTCCTAATTCTCTTCCTGCTCTTCTGTGTTTGTTCTGCAGTCTGAGTTGGATCGTCTGCATTAGGTTCTTTGTGAAATTGTTCAGGAGATTCCAGGATTGCAACAAATTTCAGCTTTAAATCCAAAATACTTTGCCTAAACTTTTTCTCTTTTGCACTGAACTCATTTTCCTTTCCCTCTAACTCTTTCTTTTTAGATTCAATATCATTTTCCCTCCTCTCCAAATTTTTTTCCTTCATATCTAGTTCATTCTCCTTTCTCTGAAAAATTCTACCTTTTCTATCAAGCTCTGATTGCTTTTTGTCCAAATATTCCACTGTAGCATTAAGCTCATTATCCTTTGTATTCAACTTTTCCTCTTTCACATCAAGTTCATATTGCCTTCTATAAACATTTTTTTCTCTCAAATCAGTCTCATTCTCCCTTATCTCCAAAATTTTCTCTCTTGAATCAAGCTTATTATACCTTATATTCAACTTTTCCTCTTTCACATCAAGTTCATTTTGCCTTCTATAGACATTTTTCTCTCTCAATTCAGTCTCATTCTCCCTTATCTCCAACATTTTCTCTCTTGAATCAAGCTCATCATACTTTGCCTTCAAATTTTTCTCTTTCATTTCAATTTCATTTTGCCTTCTGTCAACATTTTTCTCTCTCAAATCAGTCTCATTCTCCCTTATCACTAACTTTTTCTCTCTTGAATCAAACTCATTATGCTTTGTCTTCAACTTTTCCTCTTTCACATAAAGTTCATTTTGCCTTGAATCAACAGCTTCCTCTCTCAAACCGGTCTCAATCTCCCTTACCTCCAACTTTTCCTCTCTTGAATCAAGCTCATTATCCTTTGTCACCAACATTTTCTCTTTCACATCAAGTTCATATTGCCTTCTATCAACATGTTTTTCCCTCAAATCAGTCTCATTCTCCCTTACCTCCAACTTTCTTTCTCTTGAATCAAGCTCATTTTCCCTTATCTCCTGCCTCTTCACTTCCAAATCAAGCACATTTTCCCTTCTCTCCATCTCAGCTTGAATCAACTCCAGCTTTTGTGATAGACCCTCAAAATGCTTCTCTTCTAAAGCAACGTGCTTTAGCTTTTCATCAACAAAATCCCTAAGATTCCCAAGCTGCATTTGCTCCTCTTCCATTCTCTGCAAAAGCCCTTTCATCAAGATTTCCTTTTCATCCAACTCCTTCATCTTCTCCTCTACCCATAATCTCCTTGCAGCGACTTTTGTAGTACTCTGGCTGACAGATTCTTGGACCATTTTCAGCTTCTTCTCTCTTGACTCAATTTCACTAAAGCCTTCACTGAATTTGTTCTGCATCAGTACTAAATGGCTATCAAAATCCTTCCATTCACTGATCGCCAAATACATCAAAGCTTGGACGCTGTTCTTCTTTTCTTCATTGAGCTCCAATGCTTTTGATACCTTTTCCAAAATGCCCATATCGATGTTATTCTTCTGTTGATTCCTGATTGAACTTAGGATTACCAACAATTTGGGGATTGTAAGAGTATGATACTAGTAGCCCTTTTCTAGTCTAGGGTAGGGGAGTGTCTCTTGAAAGCAGGACTACGTCTGCAGGGAACATATTATAGGAGTATAGTTTTCTTGTTCAAAAAAGTTCTAGTACAAGGTACAATATAGGTGAAAGGAAAGGACAAACCAGGATTTTGCTCCTGAGCCACATTTAATAATTCTTGTTGGAGAAGGGCCTTTTCGAGTAATTATAATTGATTAATTTTGATCTTATTCATAATAATTACTATCTGCCGGTCGCATCATTCTTGTAAGATGCAAGACAGAATGGAGAAGATCTTGTTCTGAAAGATGCTAATAGTGTGAGGCTGTCAGTGCAGATGCGGTGCAGAGAGGACCGTTAGCACTTTCAATGGCCCAGATCAGTTCGAAGTCAGCTAGGTCGATTTCCACCATTAACAGTTCGTACAATCGCAGAGGCCAGATTCATTGCATGGTATTGCAATGCTATATGATTAGCACGTTAAAATTTTTTTTTTTTTTTTTTTGTCAAGAAGTCAATTGACTTTTACTGACTAAACAAACCTTAATCCCAGAGCATACTCCAAAAGCCGGCAACTCTTGGAGCAGCCCCAGGAGACTTATCTACCCAACAAACCCCAACCCTCTCCCCGATGTGGGACTAGAACTCACTCAACCACCCTGCTACTAAGAGTGTACTAACCCCCAAGTGAAATTGAGAACTGAGCTTCGTCTTTTTGTCAAGAAGTCAATTGACTTTTACTGACTAAATTAGCACGTTAAATCAAGTAGCTATTAATGTTGCTAAATTTGAGACTCTAAAATTAAATTTCAATTTTTTTGGCAAAGTTCAGTTTTGACTGTGTTCACGGGCAACTGCAAGAGCTCGAATCAAAACTTGACATCGAGTGCGAGTTGATTAAGTTAAACTCAATCTAAAAAATATTTAACTCGTTAGCTCATAAATTAATTTAATTTTATATATTTTTTTAAAATTTTGATAGTGAAATTACATACATATATTTTTAATATTTTATTATTTATTAAGAAAAATTATTTTGTTTATTTTTTAAAAAATAAAATAATTATTCTTTTTAAACTCAAATTTAAACTCGATTCGACTCGAATTTGAATTTGACTCGAATTCAAGTTTGAATTCGAACTTTACATTGAGAGCTTATCAAATACGAGCACGATGTCAATTAAATAAAGTCGACACTCCAGTCGATTAGTTTAAAATTTGACTCGATTCGATTCGTTTGCAATCCTAATTTGAAGTCAACATAAAGCCATGTTAACCACGATGTGCTTAGCAATCAAAGTGCTTTTTAAGCTTAAATATACTCTCTTCGTTCCATTAAAAGTATTATACTTTTCATTTCAAAATGTTTCAAATATTTGTCATGTTAAAATATCTATTAGTTTCTCTTTTCAATATAATATATTTCTTTTATCATATGCATGTTACTATTCAAATTCAAAATTTGAATTTGTGAGGGTAAGATGGAAAAAAAAATACAAATATTACAATCAAATAACTATTTTTAAAAAGGTTGAATGCTTGAAATATGATAATCAATTTGCGACGGAGGGAGTAATTTGTAAATTGGTATTAATGGTTGTTTATAATGGTAAAGGTCGTTGTATGATCAAAATTAAATAGGATAGTCAAAATTGACTATAAATTCATCTGTGACCATCTCAGCCACGAACAAGAAACCCTACTATTACGCCTAGCACCTGTAGATCCTATGGTTACACCTAGCACCCGTAGACCCCTAGTCCAACACCGATAGGGGAGTGATACATAGTACTAAGCACCAATTTACAACTTGTAATTCATCATTAAATATCTTGTAGTATAATTTTATGGGTAAATTACATTTTACCCTCTTGTGGTTTTCACAAAAACCACATAACCTCTTCATGATTTTAAAAGCTATACATAAATCCTCTGTGGTTTGGGTTGAAGTGTCAAATAGACGGAAACTACTTACCATGACGATTTGTGGGCGAAATGTCTAAATTACCCTAATATAAATACAAAAAAGGCAACAACGAACACGGCCTGGGCTTCCCTTTCCTTTCATTACTTCTTTCTTCACAACGAGAGGAACCGCGTCCGCAACAGTCAAAGTGGTGGAAGGCCTACTTGAGTCAAATGGAGAGCTTTCTGCACCTCTCTTCAAGAGATAGGATTCCGGTTTCTGCATCTTTCTTTCTCCCATGCTTTTCCGTTGGTCAACTACCCAAAAAAACGATTTCTGAAACAAGAGCTCTAGTCATGGTTTCATGCTGTATGGGAGCTGCTGATTGTCCCTGTTTAGGCCCCCACCAGTGATTCCATACTGCCCTTCTCCATTGTTACCTCCGCTGCCATGACCAGTACTACTGCTACCATATCTTAAGCCAGGGCCCCTGCACCAGCCCCTGCCATAGTCATAGCTGCTGCCCCAACTCCCTTGCCTGCTGCTTGCTAGGGGTGTGGAAAGTCGAAAAATTTCGATTTACCAACCGATTTCGAAATTGAATTTGGAATTTCGAATTCGGTAATTCAGTAATTTAGAATGGAATTCGGTAATTCCAATTTCGAATTGGTTGAAATTAGGTCGAATTAGAAAATATAATTTTTGAAATCGAAATTAACGATTTCGAATTGGAATTCGAAATCGGAAATCGAAATCGAAAATATAATTTTGATTTCATTTTATAATATTTATATATATAATATAATATTTTTTAACAATAAAGTACTACTATTGGAATAAAAAAACAATAGATAAGGCTTGCATAAGTTACTTCAAGCCCAATTGAAGGAAGACGGCTTGGGCAAATCTAGAATCAACTCCACAGTCCTCAGAATCCGGAGATTTCGTTTCCAGCCAAAACCAGATGGCTTCTTCCCTGATAGCCTCTCAGACCTTAATCCTCCAAAAACCTACCATTATTTCTCCAAACAACCTCGCCGCTGCAACTATCCTCTACGGCTTTCCTTCTCTCTGGCAAAACCTAAAAGGCCGGCAATAATTACCGCTTCCTCGTCGACCCTTCTCAATAACTCATCTGCCAAAACCTCTGGTTACCAGAACCCCGCTCTATCTTTGCTCACTGGTTCAACTAGGACGGTGACTACGATGTTGGCTCTCGCACTAAAGGCCTCCAAGGTTCTCAATTTCGGCCTGCAATTGAAGGGCTTTCATGGCCTACCGGAGCCTTTAGTCCACTCCGCCGCCCTGGCTTTTTTCGCCGCAATTCGTTCACCGTGGTTGCAGCTGGGATGGCAAAATGGCTGGATATATACAGCGGGGTTTTAATGGTTAGGGTTTTGCTGAGCTGGTTCCCCAATATATCTTGGCAAAACATGTTTTTGAATTCGGTATTCGGAATCGAATTCGAAATCAGAATTAGCCATTTCGAATTCGAAATCGGTGAGAAAATCTATGTCCAAATTTCGAAAAATTTCGATTTCAAACTTCTGATTTACCGATTTCGAATTCGATGCATACCCCTACTGCTTGCACCAGGACCATAGCTACCACCATTCCATCCATCACCATTACCGCCGCCATCTAAACCATATTTACCGCCTGGACCACCACCTCCACCTGATCCGACCTACCACCATTACCACCTACAGAGCCAAATCAACGACAGTGGACTGTCGTCATTGCTGCCTCCGCTTCCAGCCCCATAACCACCACCATTACCGTCTGCAGAGCCATATCCATTACCATCATTGAAAGAGATAAGGAGCACAGATCTAGGCTTTATTGGATCCGTTAAAGTGGTCAAGGGTAATATGGGAACGTTTCTTACTGCTACCAGTAGTACAAGTGCGTGTAAGACACGAATCGTCACGATGGGTGTTTTTCGTCTATTTGACACTTCAACCCAAATCACAGAGGGTTTATGTATAGCTTTTACAATCATAGGGGGGTTATGTGGTTTTTGCGAAAACCACAAAGGGATAAAATGTAATTTGCCCTAATTTTATAGTCATATGTAATTTTTTTTTCTACAAAAGAGGTGAGGTTTATCCTCTAAACAGATATCAAACGTGGAGTAGCAACCCCTAATATGTCAGCTCCAACTGCTCCAAGTAATTCTCCAAGTTCAATTGGAGATTACCTAACCACGTGCAATCTTGGTTCATTGCTTATGTTGCTCTTAACCAACCAGTCGATGCATTGATTTCCTTCATGCCATATATGCTTTAGCGTGCATTCTCAATCCTTACTCATGTACTCTCTTATCTGGCCGATCAAGTTATGGTGTGTAATGTTTAAGTATTATCAGGAGAGGATTCTTAGAGTTTAAATCTGCACGGATTGAAAGAATGTGGAAAAGGATGAAAAGGTTAAAAAGCATTAATTATTTGACTCCAAAAGCTAATTATGTAAGACTAATTTAAAATTTACTTTTATTTATTTTTTTGTTTTGTTACTCAGAATTTGAAAATCATGATCACCAACCTAGGGTTCCGTCTATGGTGGAAAGCTGACTCATCTGTGCATGGTGGGAAGAGCAAACGAAATTTGGCCAAGACATCATTGTGGGGTCGGGAAAGATGTAGCCATTAAATGAGCTACTGGATACCGGGTAGAAGCGGTTGATTATGTGGTCCCTTTCTATTTCAACGAAAAATAAAATGTAAGCCCCTCAACAATTTATGGGCACTTGTTTACACCCAAAAATTGGCATCAGCTGGGGAGCAGGTCCCAGGCCAAATTGATGAAGGACAAATTTTGAAGGGCAATTTTGGTAAGTTAAAAGCCCATAAATGTATTTATGTGTACTCCAATCTTAAGGATTAAATTTAATTGTTGGTTTGCGTAGATGAGTAATTATATACATAAATAATTAAAAGGAATAATTTTATAAAATTTTATTTTTCACAATAATTTATTGAAGAATTTTGGTTCATAAGGTTATAGTAATTTGGTAATTACAATACTTAGGGTAGTTATATTGGCAAAATGTGATTAAGCAATTAGAGCAAAAGTTAAAAGTTTTTCCCTAAGGATAAAATTGAAAGTTTAGAAAATGATATTAAAAAGTTTATACTAACAACGATCCTCTAACTAAGTCCTCATAGATAGTGATTTTTTAATTGGAATCAAAATTGTAGATGAATAATTAGAAACATAATTAACATAGTGTTACAAAAAACCAGAATCGTAACATAATTGACCTGGTAGATTTTAATTTTAATTTAGAAATTAGATAAGTAATCTTATACGTGACATGGTGACTTTCAAATCGATATCAAATTTGTAGATGAGTAATCATAAATATAATTAACATAATACACCAAGAAACTAGAATTGAGATTGTAGATAAAATAATCATAAACATAAATCACATAATACAAAAGTTTCAAAGATTGAACGTTTGAACTATTGAAATAACTAGATGGTTATGAATTTAAATTCTAACTCTGCAACTAGTTGTACTGGACATGACAAACTATAAATCACAAATTTGACCAGTAAATTAGTGTCAAAATTTGAGAATTTTTAAATATTAAAATGATCTAATGATAAGGATAATCAAACCATAGTAAAAATCAAAATTTACACTTAAAAGTAAGTGGTGAATTAAAAGATTTTGTTGTGATAGGATTATCTAATGATAGCAAATCCATTAAAACAAGCAAGCAAAAAATGCAATTGATGATAAAGTAAAAAGATGAAACCCAACATATTGTTTAAAAGACAAACATCAAATACTATTACATCCCTTCACCAAGCTGGATACATGATATCCCTATTTAAGTCAATGTCTTCCTCCTCCTCGTCATCTACTAGTTGGTAATTAGAAAGATTACCATCGTTCAGCCACGTATAATTCGTATTGTCCACCGATTGTTGGAATCCGTGAATTGGCTCCAACCCCTGCTTTACTCCAACATCATGCAACTAACATTAAAGAGCATAAACAAATCCACCGTGATGATTAAAAACATTAAAAATAACATTTTATAGCCACCTTACAATATAGTATCCAAAAAAACAAAAAAAAAACATTTTCTAGAAAGACAAATTGCACAACCCACCTGATGGTCCAGTTGATCCCAGTCATTGTCCGAGTTAAAATGCATGTTCATTCTCCCTCTCACCCAAGCAGCGCTTGTATTATCCTCAAAGATGTCTCGAGACAGGCCTAGAGCGTGAGACAAGTCGTCGTTGGGATTTTCTATATGGAGGGGACAAGTTCTCTTATTATGGCCTTCCCTTCCACTGCCACAAAAAGTTAGAATATACATGAAACCACCAAAAAAACACGCCATAGAAGCAACTCAAAAATATGAACATGCCATAGAAACTACAAAATATGAAAAGTCGAAAACTTATAACAACTGTTAAAACTAACCCGCAATTTCCACATTTGTTGCGGACGTGTCTTTCTTTTCCTTAAGTTCTCTGATCACCCCTCAGCCTGTTTGCATGAGGATCACCGATACCCACTTTACCAGATGCATCTCCCTTTCTATGCGCTTGTGATGAGCTGCCCGTAGCAGTGGATTCTTCTAAGGATAGGGTTTTCATTTCGGCAGTTTGTATATCTATTACATTCAATAATTGAGTGTATCCAGTAGTAGTCTTTGCCCCATAGTAGCACATAGTATTGCAACCACTAGACAAACGAGCATACCTTGCCATTTCATTAACATTAGTGACCTCTGATCTTTCTTGTAGACTGCCACTTCTCCCAAGTCTTGCATCTCTAGTCCAGCTTTGCATAATGCAATTAGGTGGAATTTTCTTCATTCCTTCTATCACCATTATCCTAAACATGCGACTACAAGGAAGTCTTACGGTCTCCATTTGCAGGCATGAACAACTCATTATGCCAGAAGTTCTATTGTATAAAACCCTAACTCCCTATTTGAATAGGAATGGGAAATAAAATGAATGCATTGGACTCCATCGTCCATGGCATTATATCTGAAGTATAACCCTTGGCTCCTCATCTCAGCTCTAACCTTGAGAAAGATCCTTCGAGTGAAAACTTCTACTGCATGCTGCTCCAAGTAGTGGGTCTCGGTTGCTGGTAGTAGACTAGTGTGCTTTGTCTCAACATTCATTCTTGCCTCTTCATGGCGAAGCCATGCATTTGCCAAATCGAAAGCTCTAAGAGTCTCAAATAGCCTTAACTCCCTATGAAGGTATATCTTCAACATAGCGTGCATCCTCTCGCACCTCTGTGTACTTCGCATGCCACCGAAAAAATAGCCCCTCAAGTATGCTAGTGCCCAGCGCTTCCTCTTTCTATACATTTGCTTAACCCAGTGATTGTTCTCCATATTGAACGAACATACCAGTTTGGCCCACTTTGCTTCAAATTTGTCTATAGAACAGTTGTTGTACATACAATCTTTAAATCCCACTCTGAAATCCTTGTTACCTACATGTGAGTTAAGGTTTTGGTTCAAATGCCAGCAGCACAATCTGTGCTTCGTGTTGGGGAGACATTTTTTTATAGCTTTTCTCATTTGTGGAGCACCATCAGTCATGACCGATATGGGTTTTTTCCCATCCATCGCCTCCAAGAAAGTGTTAAGGACCCATTCATATGCCCCTTCGTCTTCCTCGCGTACAGTCGAGCATGCAAATATGGATGTGGAGAAGTGATTGTTGATGCCGCACATGACCACAAGAGGGTGCAAGTATTTGTTTGTATTATAGGTGCTGTCAAATACAATAACATCGCCAAAGCATCTGTAGTCCTCACGTGACCTGGAATCGCTCCAGAACAACCTTGATAGTCTCCTTTCACTATCAACTGTGAAATTGAAATACAAGTTCAGGTCTACATCTTTCTTACCAAATAGGTATGCAAAGGCCCCTTTTGCGTCGCCATCCGCGATCTCTTCCATCCTTTCTGAATTCATCTTATTATATAGGTCCTTGATAGTGAAAGGAACATTGTTATACCCACCGCATTGAAGCACGAACAACTTCATAATCTGACTTGTCTTCATTCCAACACGACGAAGAACATGCGCTTGAGCATAGTCGGCTTCTGAGATGTGGCGGTGGGATTTTAGGAACTTCGTACTTGTTGGGCTTGCTAGTTTGTGGTTGTGACGCATTACAATATTACTGACCACGTGCTTGTCCTCCTCAACTGAAAGCCTTACTTTGAAATATGCCTTACAATCAACTCTTGTGACCGCCTTTGGCTCTCTTTGCCGATCCTTTCTTTGTATGTGTTTCTTATCCCGGAGCCCTTGCCTACTACACACCCATTGCCTATATCTGACCCAACCGGTTTCGGGGTCCTTTAGTTTATAACTCTTGCGGACACTGAATCCTGTTGCTCGACCAAGCATCACGTAGAAGGCTTCAGCTTCGTTTTCTGTATTGAACTTCATTGTCATCACATCTCGTTCATCTAAGTCCTCATAGTTGAAGTCTTGCACTCCTTCATGGAGCTGTCCTCTAACAAACATTCCTTGTGTTCCCTCTTCAGCTTCTGATATTTCAAATTCATCAGTGGCGTCCCATATGGTCAAATCTTTCCACGAATCTTGCACTGGTCATTTTCCGTTCGGATCATTAGCAGATTGCATCGTATGTTTGCACTATACTCAACACCACAGGTCCTATCTTATGTTAAGGGGTGCTCATTACAGACTATTATACATGTTTTGAAAGCCATTGTTTTCAAAATGCATCCAACCAGAAACCCCATCAATGTGTTTGCTAAGTTTGCATGCAAAAGAATACAAAACATTCTGCTAACGTGTAAACAAAAAATTTGAAGTGTATTTAAAGGGAAACTAGTGTATTTTCCTTGGCTTATAAGAAGTAGTTTAGTCGGCCCAAAAACATAGTCCACTACCAATCTCCTAATACAGTTTCAGGCCCACCATGATTCATGGTTGGCTCATTTTGGATTCTTCGTAGTGAAATATTTGTCTATTCTTTTTTTTTGTTGAGGTATAATATTGTCTATTCTGTTTTTTTTTAACATAAAATATTTGTCTATTCTTTTTTTTGAAGGTAAAATATTTATCTATCCAATAGCCCCAATTTTATTTCTTGAAGTATCTGTTCAAATAGTACACAGGGAAACATGAACAAGCCACAAGGAACAAAATGTCAAAAAAAAAATTAAGATTCAGAATAGAGTTACCTTCTTGGAATCCACCTTCCTTTCTGGATCAACCTGCTCTTCTCCCACTCACAAGCTCATTGTCGTGGTTGCCAATTGCTCATACATGGAACACTATTTATATATTCCATAGAAATCATACGTTTCAAGCTACACATATAGTGGTTGTTGGGTTTTTACTCCCCTTCATAAACATTGTGTATTTATTTTGAATAGACTTCGGGTTTTGAAACAAGGGAAAGGCATATCATTTATTTGGCAAGCAAGTAACCTCTTTTTTACTTGTCCTGTAATTTCATTAAATTGCTTTCCAATTCCATGATACTTGCCCAAGGTCTCCAATCAATTGAAATCACTGGAAATTATTATCATTTATTAGACAAGTTAGCAATTCAGTTCTTTTAAGATTTGAAGATCTTCTGACTGTCAACCCCATAAGTTCAATTCAACCCATCGTCTATTTACGGTTTCCCCTATACAAATTGATCAATTTAATCAATTGGAATTCCAATTGATTCTAGGGGTGAGGAAACGGTACAAATTCGGTAATCTGATTAGTTGAATTCGGTGAATTCGGTTATTTGACTTATAGAAACCATTTCAATTTCGAATTGGTTATAACCGAATTTTAATTAGGCTACCGATTTCGAATTCAGAAATGGTAATGAATTCGGTTAACCGAATTCATTTATAAAAAAAATTGATTTTTAAAAAAATTATTACTGATGTGAATCCCCAAATTTATTCATAATTTAACACATTACATATGTTCTAATCATTTTGTGGTTTAATTTAATTGACATTTATTTGATCACTTATACCTAGAATCCTTAGTCTATGATTTAAGGAACACATAAAAAGTGATTAATTTAAACTAGAATAAACCTTAGACTATACAATGATTAGTAATAATAAACCGTAGACTATACAACCATAGGCTAAAATTGGATGGTGTACATTATTATATATTATTATTATTATAAGTACATGATAATATCGTATACTAACTTTTATTAATAGCATTTACCTATATAATATAATACTATATTAGTAGTATATACTAATACTAAATAGCATTTATCTATTTATGAACCGAATTTTATAAACTAATTTGGTATTCGAATGCGGTAATGGGGTACCCTATTTCATTTTACCGAATGTGGTACGTACCAATTTTGTACCAAATTACCAAATAGCCGATTTCAAATTACCAAATTCATAATATGAATTCCGTTATGAATTCGATATGTACCGAATTTGCTCACCCCTAAGTTAGACATTGCAACATAGCAATTTCCCGATTTCAAATTTAATTAGGGCAATTTAAGATTCTTGATTGACAATATAAGTGTCAACTATATCGATTGTGCTTTATGATGGTTTATATATACTAATTTAGTCATTTATCTATTCCAATTACAACGTTGCAACATGGTAAATCATGCAAGTCAATTTTAATTAGGGCCCCTTAAGATTCTTGATTGACAATAACTCAACTATATATTCCCTCGCAACTATATATTCCCTCGCACATCTTCAATTTACAGTGCATAATCTATTTTTCTTTGTAATTCTGTTAAATTTAATAAGTTTTTAGATCTAATATATGTTTGACTCGTTCAGATCGATTTTTAGCAAGATTATATGTCAAAAAATTATATATTTTTTTTCCAAAAAAAATATGCAATTCTCAATTTCAACTTGTAACCACTTGAATGTCACTGACTATTTTTATTTACCATAATCTAACTGTCAACTATATCGATTGTGCATTATGATAGTTTATCTATACTAATTTAGTAATTTATCTATTCTGATTAGGACGTTGCAACATGGTAAATCATGCAAGTCAATTTTAATTAGGGCCCCTTAAGATTCTTGATTGACAATAACTCAACTATATATTCCCTTGCACATCTACAATTTAGATAGCATAATATATTTTTTTTTGTAATTCTGTTAAATTTAATAATTTTAATGATTGAACATATGTCCGACATGTTCAGATCAATTTTTAGCTAGATTATATGTTTTTTTTTAAAAAAAACTTTGCAATTCTCAATTTCAACTTTTTTGGACTTGAATGTCACTGACTAATTTTATTTACCATAATCTAACTATCAACTATATCGATTGTGCATTATGATAGTTTATCTATACTAATTTAGTAATTTATCAATTTCGATTAGGACGTTGCAACATGGTAAATCATGCAAGTCAATTTTAATTAGGGCCCCTTAACACTATTTAATTATATGTTTGTAGCATACATCTATTGACATTACTTGCATACAATAGTAGGCCGGCTATGAGAATTTAAAATTTTGAAAGAAAATTCGAAAATTAGTTGGTGCGTGGTGAATGAAAATTTGAAAATCTGTCCATTCAATTGAAAATTTGACTACCAATTATATGGCGCCATTTCGCTAAAATTTTCATTTTACGCTGTTGGCGCCTTTAGTTTGGTTTCCTCCCAATCATCAGAACACATATATATATACATAGATAATACGCAGCTTTTGATTAACATTTTGCAGACAAATCACATAATAATTAAAATCATGAACAAGGTGAGAGGAGCATTCCATCAAGCAGAGGAGTCATCTAGTGCGTTGGGATTTCCAGATTTCTTTACCAGAAAAACATGTGGTATGTTAAGCTAACCATACTGCTAGCCTTAGTTTTACTCTTTTACAACTGAATGTTTAGCCACATTTGATCTTCAAGCCCATTTGGCCATGGAGCTATTTCGAATCACATTTAGGGGCATCGAATCTGGATGATAGAGACATTGGTGATGGTTCCTCTTGTTTGCGGAAGAGATAAATGAGATAGATAAGACTTATGAGGACTATGAGACTGATGAGGCAGTTGAGACAGATAGAAGCGGGCTTCGAGGTTCTTCCCTTCACACTGCTAGTCAGAGATCTTGCCGATGCAGTTGTTGAGCAGTGAGTGATGGCTGAAGATGAAGGCCAATATATGGAGGGACCTAGTGGGGCATTAGGATAGCTATGTTGTGGTGTGTTTGCAAATGGTGGCACAACAGGAAGATCAGTGGGCTGACGGACATTTGGGGTAATTGTTGAGGTATGGCCGGTATAAGCCCTCCATGCCGCATCTGCCTCCAGGAATGATCTATAGGATTGAAAAACTGCTCCGCTGTACCTGTTCGTGGCAGCTTGACATTCAACCCAAGTTTGCATCACACCGGTTCTCCTGTCGGAGAAAATAACGTAGTACTTTTTTCCGGCCATTATATGTGAAGCGATGTTGCGTGATAAAGATGAATTGGATGGACTCCTTGCAACTACCTTAATAGATCCGGACTCCAAACTTTCATTTATTTGTGATCTATAATATGCAGCTGCACCTATAGCCTATTTGAATTAGAAATATTTATTTAGTTGTTTGTTTGGTGTATAATGAAATATTTTTTAATGGCTAAATGATAACAGCTGTATAAAAAAAAAACTCATTTGAATCCCACAATTTTGGTGTATAACATGCCTCTTGCTCCCAAATGTCATTATTGCAGGTCAGGCTTTGGTAAATAGGATTGTACACAAAAGTTGATATATCACTTTTAGCACCGATTGGCGCAAAGCTCGAACATTGCATACAATTGTGACTTCAAATTCAAAGTGCAACCCAGATATCAATGCATTTGTAACTTCAAATTTGAAATGTGTTGCGATTAAAGGAAGTGGGGTTGAAGTCATTACTCTTGAGGGAGCCAAAGGAAGAGAACGTCTTCTAGATAAGGAAGTGTGATGTGAGTGCGGAAGCAAAAGCCTAGACCGTAGGGGAACACGCTGTCTTCCATGTTGATTCCTTCAATGGGCGGTTTCTCTTGAGCTTGGACGGCATGAACTAAGGCTTGAAGTGACTCCTTGAATCTCTTACCTCGTGCTCGTGTCACTGGGTCTTGAGGGACTTTCACGGGGTCTACTTGAACACCATGGGCCTCTTGCTCGTTCGCATCAAAGTGTGTTGCAGTTAACATCATGTCGTCTTTTCTGGACAAGAGAGCCAAAGGAAGAGAACGTAACCCTCGGCCCTGCTGTGAGGGACGGAGAGCAAGTTTTTGGGGTTGCCAACATTTTTGCTTCATTCAATGACACCTTTATTCATGTTACTGATAGCACTCGATGATTGGTGGTAGAAGGAGAAGAAGGCTGTAAAGCTTTGTACTGTGATAAGAGCAAAATACAAGTCAATTTTTGCAGTAACCGTCACTCTCGTTTTTAATGGTGCTGCCTGCAGTAACTTTGATCATAACAGAATTTTGATTGTGATATTTTAGATATTATTAGTTGCTTAGTTTAAAAAAAACAATTTAATGTAAATAAATATCAACTTACTGTCATTAATTTGTGTGTCATTAATTTGATAGAATGTGTAAGCCACCAAATTACAAAAGACCGATAACGTAGTCATCCAAATTACAAAAGACCAATAACGGCCTGACCAATCAAATTACAAAAGACCAATAACAAGCCACCAACAAAGATATAGTTACTCATCATGCCCATCTAATATCACGGCAAAAAACATGTACAATTAATTTTCTAAAATCTTGCAGCTTTTTGAGCTCCACATGAGTTTACAACGTAATCATCCGAACAAGTTCTCCAATCCGGCCGAAATCATACATGCAGAGGTGTCGAACTTCATTGCCTAAGTCCAGGAAAAGGTCGAATGCAATCCTCAGACGATCCAAACTTGTCACCTTTTAACATGCATCACCTTTCATTCGTAGTTGAATGCAATAGTAAAATATAGATAAAGAGAACAAATAAATCAAATTGCTCATTCCTTAGTTAGCTTACATGTAACTTGAAGCTAGACTTAACATCACCACAGTGTTCCATGAATTTTGCAATGTAAACCCCGCAATCATTGCTGAATAAGGAAAAAAATAGCATTCTAGATCAAGTCACATTACATAAATTCGTCTTATGGTAAAGTAACAATAACTCTTACCCATTGCCCTGTTTGGGACAATTTTCAGGCCTAGTAAATTTGTAGTTGTTCATATCTCCTTTATGTCCACGGCCAACTCCATATGACAGTGCCTCTTCAATTGCTGCACACTGCTCAAATATCATTAATTGGTAGACATCAATCAAGTTAGTTCTAGTTACAGGAAATGTAACAAGATTAAGCACCTAGTTGTCACTCACAACAATCTTGCCATTATTCTCCCTTTATTTGTTAATAGCATCGCTATCGGGTACAGAGTCGCAAATGAAAATCTGACGGCTAATTATGTCTATGATACATAAGTACCAGTGTTCCTAGTTCCAGTTCATGGGTAAACAAATCTAACACAAGTTAACCAAAAGTCAAACTTACTATCTTGGCAATCTGTTATCAAAAAGTAGATCAATTAGTCTCGCACGTGTTTTCGGTGGTAATTCCCCATCTCTAGTACAATATCTCCCTATAATAAGTATGGTTAGCCACTTGTTTAGACATAAATATCAAACAGTAACATGCAAATCATTTTTATAAGTATTTACGTACTATTTCGATTCGACAATCTGGATTATCGCCATTGCATGGTTGCTTCCTTTTCTTACAGCATCGAGCCTGTTGAATTTGAAACTTTAGTATAATTCTAATCACCTTAAACTATCACCGGTAATTATGCAGGTAACCTTTGTTCGAGTCAAAGACACACTGCAAAAGCTACCTTTTTAGGCTTTGGAGAAGCATTCTTCTTCTTGAAATGTCTCTTGCTCGCTGGGGAGATTTGAATTTTATGCTTTGGTACAACCCCCTGACTAGTCATACTTAATAGCCTGGCCTTCACAGACCCTGTGGAAGACATCTCTGAGTCTGGATTTGCAAGTCCAAGAGCCTTATTGATGCAAGTTTTTCTAGGCAGTTTGTCATCCATTGAAGACACCCTAAGTGAGGCTTCCTTTTCAGCTACTACCTCCACATTGTCCACCTTCACTGGAGAAGTCACATCTATGGAAGTATCCCTCTCATATTCAACAAATTTGGATGTTAGATCATTTTCTTGGTTTTCTGTTTGAGGGAATATATTCCATGCAATAGGCTCTTTAAAACAAACAGGGTTGCATTTTGGCTTGTACTTCCTTAAATAGTTCTTGAACATGCCATTTTTGCTGTTAACAGCATTTCCATTCCCTTCCCCTAAACTAATTGCAATCGCTTCTTTGTCCCCAGCTCTTTCTATAAATCTTTTCATCTCACCGACTATTGCATCTTGCATTGTCTTCAACGACTGTGCCATGCTACACATTGAATCCCGAATTTCTTTGTATTCCTCTTTCAACTCCCTGGTGGAATCTTCAACTTCGTTCATCCTTTTTCTAAGGTTACAGTTTTGACTTTCTTTCCCATGCTGAGCAGTGTACCAAACAGAATCATCCACAATTACCTCAACCTGTAATGAATGTCTATAATTATCGTTTATTTATATGCCTATTTCTAGTAACAAAATGAAATAAAGGAAAAAATCCAACCACCAAAATTTTGTGCAAAAAAAAAAATTACCTCTATTCCATCCATGACACCAAGGTGTTTTAGTCTACTGATCCTTCTTTGCAGTCTATCAATGCCCCAGAATTGTACCCAAGGTTTTGCACGGATATGCAAGGGGATATATGCATCGCCATGAATGGAGAAGTGCTCCATGTAGAATAGCTGCATTTATGTAACAAGTTGGACATAAACCAAAGCTAATTTTACAATTGCAATTTAAGTGACTCCTTACCATAAAAAAGACAACACAACCATCCACTTGCTCATCTTTCATCATTTGGGCATTTCTTATTCCAATTACCAATTCATCAAGAACGAACTTAGCCCAATTCATATGCTCTATTAGCTCTACCTCATGCAAAAAAGAAATGAAGGTCCTTTTCACCAGAAAATCACTTATAGGAGCCAAAATTTTGCCTATTACAAGAAGTACGAACTTCACTTTGAACTCCACCCCTCAAGTTTGCATAAAAAAAAGACTTTTTTTCAGGTCAGCCAAGACAACTTCTCCATCTTTAACTATTATGTGAAGTTCTTGTTCCAACAGATCATTTGTATACCAATCTTTCTCTAAGGTTGCAATGTTGACACCATTTGCTGACAATCCCAACACATGCTCTACATCCTCTGTCATAACTTTGATGCAACACCCATGGATATCGAGAGTACGGCGTTCGCAATTAAAATTATTAACCAGCCACTGCCCATCTTCATGCAAAGCTTGCAAGTTTAGCAAAGAACCAAATCCCAATTTGGTCACTGCTATCCTATGTTCACTGTTCAGATTATCAATCACTTCCCTAATTGTTTTTGTTGACGTACTGCTCCTCCAACTTGCTTGTGAGATTCAAGTTACATTTATTGCCATCGTTAATTAATGTCTTAAATACTTCCACTCATATCACATTACAAGTATACTTTATACCTTTCCTACACATGCTTGATATTTTGGCAAGACATCTTCTGAAGCCATTGTTGTGTTTTTCTCTTCATCGCGATTGGGTCCTGTAGAGCTTGCATGGTGAAAATTTTTTATCCCACCTTCTGTTTCCTCCGCTTCTGATGATAACAAATTCACAAATGACAAACTTGGTCTTTCAGAACTCATTTCCCTTTGTTCAAATCAATCTAGAAGCAACATTCCGTTTTGCACCCTCATTCATTGAGACGGTGCCGCATACTCTGCTTTGGAAAGTTGACTAAAACCCTACAATCTTTTGGTATTTATGGGGTCTTTTGCTATTATTGTTATTCCATTATAGCATCTATAGTTTCACTGTGACAGTCCCACCTCTTCTTAGGGCGAACCCTAGAGTGTCAGCGAATTGCCTGCTCAACTCTAGCTAGGGCTCGATCGATCAAAGAACTATCAACTCAAATGAAATTGATGAATTACCTCCCAAGCAAGGGAGTGTAACCCTAATTGAAACATAATCACTACGCCAACTATCCAAAGCTTAGTATATATAGCTAAATGTCAACTTATCACTCCACACTTAATTTACATAGCATGAGTCGAATTTCTGAATTCAAACTTACAAGTCTTCTCAAACAAAAGTTACAAATCTCCAAATAATGAGATGAGTTAAAACCCAGTGAAGTTCCAAGTAAACAAGTAAGCACATAGCCAAATAAGGGCACAATATGATCAAGTAGAGATCATAATATAAACAAGTAGAGACTGTACAGTATGATAAGAATTTAATCACAGTTCAATTCAAGGATACAAGTGGCTTTCAAAAGCCAGAAACCACTTGAGCTTGATCATAACCGCATCCGTTGACTCTCCGTCAACATTTGTCTTCATAGACTATAACGTCCGTAGAACACTACTTTCATCGTTCTCCGTCCACCAGTCAACTCCCTATCGGGTCTGCACACCATAAACAGTAGTTTGGTAATACTCGAGTATACCGATTTCCAGTGTTCAGTAAACAGTCCCCAAGGTTTATCGGCCTTCTCGACCAATCCCATACTGGCTCGATAGAACCGACTCACATATGAAGTTGGGTACCCAAACAGTAGCAGTAGTTGATAGGGTATCACCCAAACAACTCAAACACAGTCATACATAGAGATATCACATCTCATAATAACAGTATATGGAGCCTCAGTGGAAACAAGGAAGGTCGAGTGCGATAAAGTACACGCTCGCCTCCATTTTTATCAAAACTGTGTTTGGCTCAAACAGTCGCAAATCAAGTATTTCAAGTTTTCCGATATTTCACATAACAGGTAGCAGGTAGTGGAACACTCACCTGTCAAGTGATGTAGTAGTCAAACGTCAAGTGTCTCGGTTACGACCACTTTCGTTTGCCAACCCTAGGGCAACGAGTGAAATCGTTAACAAATTAGATTCATTTCTCACTCAATTGTAGGTTCATTAAGAGATCAAGTGAGTGGTTAGAGCCACACAATTCATCATGCAAATTTGGTCCAAAATGCAGTAAAAATTCATGAGAAAACAAGTTCAATAAGTGCATGAAAGTTGGATAAAAGAAAAGTTTCATTCAAACTTAAAATGTTCTTCGCGGGTAAAACAGTCGTGCCCGCGCAGTCTCAGTAAAACGGCTATATCTCACTATAGGAAGGTCAGAATATGGTGCTATCGGCGGCATTGGAAACTAGACTCGAAGGGCTTTCCAACGGTACCAATTACACACTCTAGTTCGTCTCCTAGCAGTACCAGTAGATCGGACAAGTCGGCTGTTTTTCCAACCCTGGATCAGCCCTAACCTCAAGCCAAACTACATTAGTTCTTGGTGCTATCTTCATTTGTTTTGGTCCAAATTCACCCAAATCAGTCCTAAAATGTTCACCAAGGACCATTGGAGTTCAAAATATAATACATCAACATGAATAAGAATGACCATAGCAGCCTAGCCATCAAGAAAACCAAACCAGTCCACTATATAGACCAAGCCACTACTTTACTTGCTCAAATTTCATTCCAATTCACACATGAACTTAACCAATCTTTAGCCCAGTTTCTTAGGCATGATTAAGGTGCAAATAAATCACAAAAATCAAGAAGAAACCCTTCCTTCTCAAGCCGGTCAGCCAAGGAGATGAAAACAGTCCACCATTTCCTCTATTCATCCAACCTTTATCCTTAAATGATTTTCACTTAAACAACATATCAAGTGTTAAATCTAAATCAAAAGAGGTTTAAAACATGTAAATACTTCATAAACAACCATGAATAAGGTTCAAACACTTCATCAAACACTTGGTAGGTATACTAACTAACTCAACTATTACTTGTTTAATTCAAGAGATTAACCCCAAATCTCAACCAAATAACTTGTAGTTTGCCATTAAAACTTAAAGTATATAATAAAATACCATAAAAGTATCATTTAAAGAATATTTACCTTTCTTGTAGGAAGCTTAAACCACCAAATCAATCCACCAAAATGAAAGTTTCAAGCTTGAATCAAGCACTTAGGGTTGGAGGAAAGTTTCTCACTAACTCAAGATTTTTCTCTTTTGGTTTTTACTCTTGATCATCTAGGGTTAAAAAGCAAGAATATGGAGCTCTCTCTCTTTCTTTTTGGAGCTATGAAGTTCGGCCAACCTAAGGGTAAGAAAGCTTCAAGATGGTTTAAATTATCTTCTAACCTTTGGTCAAACAAAATCCATGGCTAAGGTTTTGCCAGTTGGCTCCATTCTTGTCCAATCCTCCCTTAATCTTTGACTAATGATATTTTAACCTTTCCAAATGTACCAATACTTATTTAACACCTCTAATCCTTCATGTAAAGTCCCTACCACTAATAAAAGAACACTTGGTAAAATACAAGTAGTGAATTATTTAAAACCAACTCAAGAAAATGTTTTACTTCCAGTAAAAGGAAATGAAATGGAATGGATGAAAATGTTGTAACACATAGGAAATATAATGCAAGGGCATATTATAAGTGGTCTAAGTTTTAGAATAAGACATGTAGATAAGAAAAAATTGTGTTTTAAAGTGAGGGTCAATACAAGGGAATTGTTGTAACACATGTAAAATATAAACTATGGCATATAATGAGTAGTTTAAAATCTTATGACAAAGCATGTAATTTAGGGAAATTATATTTTAAAGTGAGGATTCTCACATTCACTAATTTATTTAACCACCCAACCCAATTTATATTAGTATTTGCTCTTAGCTCCTTCATGATAATAGGCTTTGCCGGTCACCTTCTCTCAACTGGGCCCCAAAAATATGGATAGAGATGCTTGTGCTGAGCTGTCCTTCTAGGACATGGGGCACGGACGGTTGCGCAATGTTTTGAAAATCGGACCGGACCGGCCGGTTCGACCGGTTGAACCGCGAACCGGCCATGGCACCGGTCCGGTTCAATGCCATAGTTGACTTTATCAGAAAACCGGTCAAGAACCGGTCGAACCGTAAAAACCGCGATTAAACCGCTATTGAACCGGTTTTCAACCTTCCTCTTTTTTTTTTTTTTTTTTTTTTTTTGCAATATGCAGCTATCAAGATTCGAACTCAAGATCTTTGTAATAGAATACCAATGTATTAACCATTGCACCATCAAATTTTATTAGTTTTTTTTGATAACTTATTTATATAAAGCAAACACTTATATTTCTTTTTTCCGTTTTTCTTACAAAATCTCATCCTCTCATGACTCTTTCTTTTTAATTTTCAACTCTCTCTCTCTCTCTCTCTCTCTATCCTCTTTTTTTTGTCACTCCCTTTTTAATCAAACTTCTTTATTTTTAATTTATTGATGTTTTCTTCCATCTTTTAATTTGGTTTTTGTCCATTAAATTGAAAAAAGTTAAAAAAGAATTATTTTTTTAACCCAAATTATTTAATGCTACAACCATTCACTTTTATCTCATTTTTTGTTTCTTATCAAGTTTACATTTCTATTTTTGATTTTCTTGACTTCCTTCGAACTCCAAACTTCCTTTTTTAAATTGCAATCTCTAAAACGTAAATTAAAATTTAAGTTCACAATATCTAAATTCTCATAGACGTGAATTTTGTATAATTTCAAAATATTGTGATATTTTTGGATTGGATTTAGACATAATTGAAATCGAGATGAAATTTATTTGTTTTAACTTATAATTTAAAATTTTTATTTTTAAAAAATCCAAGTTATTAAAAAATAGTAAACCTTTCATCATATAGAGTATTAAATTAATCCATTACATGTCTTATTTTATACATATATATATTTATATAAATAATTTTTTAAAAAATTCATTGAATTGAGATTGAATCTCGACCCTTTCACTTCACCGGTTCAATTAACGGTCCGATTTTTAAAACATTGCGGTTGCGCCTGCAACCGTCCCGGACGGTTTTAGCTATTTTCAATGTCTATCCATAGAGGATGGCATCGTGGCAATGTCTATCCATATGTACTCCTGGGACAGGTCACATGCTTCCGTTTATAGACAAGAAGCTGTCAGAGAGATACCGAGCGGAGAAAAGGGGTACATTTGATCTGCTCTTTTGACTTTTTCAGTGCGACTCCTATCTTGGCAGTATTAGACTATTAGTACAACCACTAAGTTTTGAATTTCTTTTTCTTAATTGTTACGTGTGTAGCCCAAAATAAAAATAAAATTACTTGTATAACCTGAATCTGAAAGACCCGCTAAAAAATTTTGCGATCAAATCCCATTTTCTGGAGGATCTTTTTACAATATATCCGTAGATATCATCTCCACCGAATTTTCATTTTATATTTTTTCTTTTATTGGTACGATAGATTCTATGCTATAATGAAATATTTTAACAATATATTCTTAGATATCATCTATACCAAATTCCTTTTATCGATACGATAGATTTTATGGTACAATTATTTCTATTCTACACTAAGGAAATGGGGATCTAAAGAAATTAAAGAGAATGAGGATAAGAAGAATCCGGTGAACCAGTATCGGTTCAAACGAGTGTCTATGCACTTGTTGATGAAATATTTTGAGAAAAGTTTAGATATTAGAATATAGGTCAAAAGATTTGATCTCTTGATTTACACCTAAATAAAATTTTAAATCTATTTTAGTGGTTAATTATTTTAGGAGCAGTTGGTTAAATTCCAATTTTGTCATGAAATGATTCTTTTGATTGAGTAGTTGTCATCTTCGTAGTGATTTGGGAAATTTTTGTAAATGGTAAATGTACAAATGAATCTCTGATTACTTATTTGTCCTTTCTGTCCTTCTCTGGACAAACCAATTAATTTTCCTGGTTAGCTGGTCCTCTGTATTTCTGCAAGACTATTGCCTTCAGCTGAAAATTGAAGACAAGAATCTCGAGGCACCTGCATCTTATAAAGCCACTTGGCAAAAAGCACTAATGCTTGTGTTTTCTGGTCAAGTATTAATTGGAGAAGTCAAAAATAGTTTGAATTCAGATCAATCATCAATCGTTTATGAATGATGTAATATATATTTTGTAATTTTAAGTGAATTATTTGGACATTCTTACAATAAAAAGTGTAACATTTTATTAGTTTTTATATGGATCTAATGCATAATAATTACGTTATGATTAGTGCTAAAGCCCTGGCTTGAATTGGATTAACAAGGACCGGACTCCTTCATAGAGAGACCAAGCACTGGATTTTGTTATTTTCCTCGATATGGTAACATTTTATATTGATTATCATAGGAAGTACAACTTTGGCAAGATGAGGGATAGCGAAGCATTGGCTGCTGACTCCAATTTTAGTTGGGGTATATCACAATGTAATTCGTGGGCTTACGCTAGTTAACCGCAGATATTGTAATTTTAGGATAAGTGATTGTTTTAAGAAAATTTTTTGTTACATTATAAATATATGTTCTTTTTTTTTTTTTTGTTGACGGAGTGGATATTCGGATCAATCCTTACGAGGCCTAACTAATTCCACTTCGACCCGGAAAGAGAGGCTCCATCCCCCGAACACGATAACCACAGGATTCGGACCCAACTCCTAAGGAGGCTTGTTGAGACCAACCGAGTTACCCATGAGGGGCAGACAATTTGGTGGGAGGCAAGGGTTAAACCCCTGACCTCTCACCCCACCAGGAGAGGTGGTGGTCACTGAGCTAAAGCTCAGTGGTTATAAATATATGTTCTTGTCGCCTTCGTTAATTTTTCAGTCAACAGTTTATCTAACATATATCAAATGAAAAAAATTGCTATGGTATAACTCTAAATTTTTTCCCCAAATATTTTTCTTTCCAAACACGCCTAATAACCCTGCTCAGTCAAAAGCAAGTATTAAATGCCTCCTAAAACTTTCTTTCAAATTATTACACCACTTAACTACACAGAATTTTGAAATTATGTTAAACTATTCCAATTGCACTCTTCTCCCACTTTTTTAAACTATCCTCTTAGTGTTCTGTGTTCAAGTTTTCAAAGTTTTGGACAATTTTTGGCCCTTATCAATTTTTTTTTTTAAAAAGTGGTTAATAGTGAAAAAATTCTGAGTAGGCAAAATGCCAAGTTTAACTCTATTTGCATGCGTTCATGCATTCTAAAGTAAATGTAAAAGCCAGTCATTTTGTACAAACTTGCAGTCACATCCGAAGGTTCTATATTTTTACTAAGAATTTGGTATAGGAGGCAATAGATTTGGCTCTTCTTTAGTATTCACTTTCGACATTTTGCTTCACTATAGTCTTAGATGATTGGTACCTAAAAATGAATGTTTTGAATGGTCAAACAAACCCAAATTTTAACGAAGTTTTAAAAATATGAATCCATAAATTTAAGCAATCTTATACTAATCCAAAAATCTAAGCAATATGGAAACAAGAAAATTTCGAACAAGTTTCCTAATCTTTTGATGTTGATATGAATCCATAAATATAAGCAATTTTATACTAACTCGCAATAGCAGAATATAAAAGTAAATTTTAATAAGGAAGAAAGTTGGTGAGTAAAGAAAACAAAAAACACATGGCGATAAGTACAGAAGGCAGTTTCTCTTTTTACATCAAAAATAAAATCGAGAGGACTGCTTGGGACAATGGCTATGTTAAAGTTCTTGTTTAGTTTTCTCCTTTATGTGGGAAAAAAAAAATTTTTTTGTCAAGAAATTTGGTGCTTGGGATGAATAAAGCAGATATAAAGAAACCGACTAAAAATGATATGAAATAACAAAAAAAAATCCAAGGTTATGAATTTATATTAGGAGCAAAAAATTTGAAAACTTGCATGGCTGTTGCTTGTGTCCGAATTTTGTAAACTTAATTGAAATTTTAGTTGGCGGAACAAAATTCAGTGTGTTTGGCCAAAACAATCTACTTGTCAAAGAATAATCCCAAAGTAATTCTTTTTCCATTTTTATTCCCTTGTTAATCCATTTATTGCCACATAGGATCCCTATTAAAAGAAAAGAATCACTTGTAATTATTTTTTTCCCTCATATTACAAGCTTTTTTTTCGTTTCTATTTGGTGCCCCAGGAAAGTAAATACATATTCATTAATGCTATAAAATTATCAACTATCCCTTGAATTACAACAATTTTGCCGAAGAAATTTACCCTTTCATGGAAACAATAATGCCGGTCTCACATGTTATTCCTTGAAAACAAAACTGTGTATTCTTATGGCATCACCGCATCAGATAGCAAGCACATGTTACATATATATATATATATCTTATCTTTTGGTTATATCTCGCTTTTATTCTTTTGTTGCTATTATTCCTCCCTAGCATTGTGCTTGATAGCTAGATCACAAGTTTCTTTCTTTATTTGTTGTTACATGCAATTAAATGCACGGTGAACTCTTGACATTATACATTTCAAGAAATTTTGGAAAATTGATTGCGTGACACACTCGTAAGTATTTCAAGATAATGATAATTGTTTAACGTGAATTATAAAAGTTCCATTTTAAAGGAAAAGAGAAATAAAAAAAAGTCTTGCATTTTTTGACTCATCACAGAGAACCCAAGCAAGTCATGATTAGCACTAGAATTAAGACCGAGATTAGTTAATAATCAATATTTGGAAGAGTTATCATTGTGCATTCTAACTGAGAAAAATGATGAATTAACATAATAGATCTCCAAAGATTTTTAGTTTATCTATGGCAATTCATCATACACATGGCAAGAAAATATTTTTAGTTGCTATGATTATTTAAGAAATTTTCAAATATATTAAGAATTTTCTTGTGGTAGACAATGAGTAATAAATAGAGAAGAAGTAGCAAATTTAGAACTATTGAAAATAATTAAGGATTTGTCTAATGTGAGTTAACAATTAAGCTCTTAAGAGTAGTTATTGACATTTTAATGGGAATTTTCCTCTCCAAATTAAAGAAGATAAGACTGAAAGTTTAAGCGTGATTAGTTTTTCATATTTAAAGTCCACATGGCAACAATTAGATTAATAAGGAAATAAATTTTGAAACTAAATTAGTTTGTAAATATTTTTTAAGAGGAAGACTATTGTTGTGGCAATAAACTCACGAAATTTAAACTGCTAAAAAATGCTCATTAATTGGTGGAAATTATGTCGATTGTGTAAATGAACTTCAAAGGTATACAATTATTAGTCAACACATGCGAGTGCAATGTAATAAAAATTAATTATTAGTTAAACTAATTTATGAAAATTAAGTTATGCTTGTAAAAAAATAATTCTTTTAACAAGATAATTACATTTTAGGGGTAAGAATATAGATTTTATGTCATTCTTTTCTCTGAATACCTATAGTTATATTGAGTTACCATAACATATGCAATTAATGTATCAAATTTAAGTGTAATGACATTTGGTGGTTGTATAATGATGGGTTCTTCTAATAGTGTCTAATGGGTACTCATTGATATCTAACATACTATGTGAACGCATATACTAAAATTCAATAACTTTCTGCACACATATATATATTTTTCTCGATTTAATGTCACTTTTTCAAAAAATTAACACCTTAAACTGAACATATAGTGATTATATTTGATTATTTGAAGGTAAAAATGAAAAAATAAAGAGTGACCAACAAAATTTTTTTTTGGGAACACCAAGAACGCATAGATGTCTTACATATAGGAAGGATGAAAAGCTCAACGATGACCTTTCTTTAGCCATCAAAATTCTAGATGTAGTTCTTTTCACAAGAAGTTTAGGGTTGAAGATTCATTTGGTTAAATTGACTGTCTTTTTATGTATGCTCGCGTCCCCAAAAGTTGGGTTGGCTGGTATGTGCATTACCGAGCGGTACATTAGTCTTGGGAGTACACTGTAGTTTATGCCTATAATGCCCATGCCCCAATGTTTTCTTCCTCTTGCTATTCAATTATTTTCGGTTTTCCATTTCCTCTTCTTGATTTTTTTCCCATCTATTTCTTTACTCTCTCTTCTTATGTTTGTTGTTTATTTTTTCCTCCTTTTTTAACCATTCTCTCTTGCTACTAATGCACAATCATATTACTATTATTAATTGATTACTCATAAAAATAATCTACTTATTGAGATCACACATGCTTTATTGAGGTGTTTGAGCAGAACTTAACTAGTAAGATTTCGCGTGAAATTTTTGCATTGATCCTGAGTCAAATACTAAGTACATTAAGTAATCGTTTTGGACTGCCATAAGATTTTTCAAATTTACTGTACCATCAATGCTGACTCTTTGGAAAAGACGGAGGGAGGGCTGAGGGCAGCATCTTCTTCTCTTTGCGAAAAGTTCCGGCGGCAGCGTTGAAAAGTGAGATGGAAAAAACGTTTTTATCAACGAATGGGCGGCTGAGCTTTTTGACGCTAGTCTGGAAGAAAAATATGCTGGCCGTAGGTAACGTATACAACTCTTATTTGTATGGAAATTATCGTCTTGCATAAAATATGAATCCTAAAATTTTTGCAATGTAAATCCCAGAAAATTTGGTAAGCTTGAGACAACGTGATAGACTTTTTCACCATTGATTAATTATAGTTTAATATAGCTAAATATTAATTTTATTTTAAATATAACTAAACTACTTGTTTACTCTCTGTTTATCCCTATTTTGGTTCCTATCTAATAAAACTCATAAATAAATGAACACTCACGCTATTCTTTAAACTCTCAACCAAGCAGATGTTTCTTATGTGTTTGTGACTCTTAAAGTGACAGAGTTTGTTTGTGGTGCAACTATTATTACTTCTTGGAAATAGCAAAGATTATACACATTATATAAGTTTGAGTAGAAATAAGCAAGAATTTATACACCTTAAGTTTGAAAATTGTGGACGATTAAAGGTTGTGTTTGGATTGCATTTTTCTAGATTTTTTGTAGAAAAATTACTGTAGCGATTTGATATATGTGAGATAGAAATATTATTGAAAAATGTAATAATTTTTCTTTAGAAAATGGCTGTCATTAAATAGATTTGGCGAATGGTTATAGGCTCTAGTGAAAATTCATCCATAAAATTTGGGATTTTTTTTTAGATAAAATGATCTACAAAACCATAAGGATCCTACTACTAATTGATATGTTGCCACTGAATAGTATTTTATCAAAGGGACCGATTGTTTTTTGGAAATATGCAACCACAATACCAAACTAAAGACACAAGCTTCACTAAATTCAGTAAACACGAGAATAAAAACAGCCACTTTTGAAATATTCCAAACAGATTTAATAAGGATTTCCAAGATTTCGTCTCTCATAGTTGAATCGACCTACACTATAATTTTGCAATAAAAAGAGGAACCTAGTTATTTTTCCTTATTTTTGGACATATTTATTTCATCTTTCTTGAACAAATATTGAATTAGGGTTTACACTTTGTAAATATTAAGTTAAAGTGGGTTTATGAAAGACATCATAAGTATGAGAGAGAGAGAGAGAGAGAGAGAGAGAGAGATTAAAGAAGTCTAACCTGTAATCCCACTTTTGAGTTGATCGTGGAGGAACTTGATTGCAAATCTATAATACAATAGAAAGAGAAAGAAGAGGCAAAAAAAGAGGTGAATTACTAGTGATGATGAATGCCGTGGAATTTGCTATGCGGCTCCATATCCTGTTAATTAAATGAGATATCTATCATTCAAATATTTATATTTGGTAATAGGTGATGGTTACTGGTTATAACAGATTGCCAATCTTTATTAATGAGGTGGTGCAATATAGTGAGCCATCAATGTAAAGAAGGTTTACACTAATGGTATAGGAAGATTTATTCTAACTTTAAATGCATCCCGATACAAGTAAATTACGCAATTAAATTCTCAATCAAAGGTTATTCTTTTGTCCCAAAATTTTAGATATATTCACCCTTACAGAATAGATACTATTGAAGATTTTAAGTGTCAAATAGTGGAGAGAGGGTTGGATTGAGTTGATTGACAAGGTGGGAATGATTGTAATTAGGAAGATAAAAAAAAATTAGAAAGGGGGGGGGGTCAAAGAAGATTATATGTGTGGAACTAATTGCTTACATGAAAGGCAATTGCTTCCTCCGTCCTGAATTGTTTGTCGCATTTTGGAGTTCCAACTTTTTAATAATAGTGATTTGATGGTGCTACTAATAGATTTGTTTCCAAAGTTACTCTCAAAAATTTAAATTTGAATTTAGTATAAAATATAGATAAATGAAGGGATAATATTGAAAAAGGAGACCAAAAATAATTCTGACTTTGATAAAATGATAAACATTTTGAAACATTTTAAAATGAAAAGCACAATACTTTTAATGGGACGAATGATTTGAGCGATGTTAATAAATTTGTTTTAAAGTTGTCTTCCAAAATCGAAAATAGAAAGCGCGACACTTGTGAAAAAGAGAGAATTATTAGAATCTACCCCACGGCCTTGATTTTTATTTTACTGTTTGGTTGGGACCCCAGCATCTTCATTATTCAATCCTTTAACTTGCGTTTATGAAACCTTTCACCGGCTTTCGGCTATATATTGTTCTCATTCCTGAAATCCCTCCCTAGAGCGCCCTCTCCTTTGTCCACCGTCTAACAATGGCCTCAAAGTCAAATGAGATACTTCATGAATTCTCTCCCTTAATGCAAGTATACAAGGACGGCCGGGTGGAAAGATTAGTCGGGAAAGACGTTGTAGCTGCATCAGTGGATCAAGAAACCGGTGTTGAATCCAAAGATGTACAAATTTCACAAGAACTGGACATCTCTGCACGGCTTTACCTGCCCAAAAAAGCCAAACACGGAACAAAACTTCCTCTTCTGGTCTACTTCCATGGAGGAGGCTTTTTCGTCGAATCCGCCTTCTCCCCTTTTTATCATACGTACCTCAATGCAGTGGTTGCAGAAGCTGATGTTGTAGCAGTTTCAGTAAACTATCGCCTCGCTCCCGAGCACCCTTTACCTACTGCTTATGAAGATTCTTGGATTGCACTCCAATGGGTCGCTTCTCATTCAAACGGGGAGGGTCCTGAGACATGGCTCAGGGGATATGCCGATTTTGATCGGGTGTTTCTTGGTGGGGATAGCGCTGGTGGTAACATAGCACACAACATGGCCTTAAAGATCGGGCTGGAAAAGCTGAAAGGTGTCAATGTTGAAGGGATTTTTCTCAATTGTCCTTATTTTTGGGGGAAAGAGCCAGTTGGTAGTGAAGCCACAAGATTGGAGAAAAAGGGACACCTTGAGGCCAGTTCTTTTTTGTGTAGGTCCTATGTTGAGGCCACTTGGCATTTTGTTTACCCAAATACCACAGGGCTAGACGATCCATTGCTGAATCCTGTGATGGAACCAAATCTATCCAGGCTAGGCTGCAGAAGGGTGCTGGTCTGTGTTGCTGAGAAAGATATTTTGAAGGATAGGGGATGGTTTTACAAAGAAGCATTGGAGAAGAGCGAGTGGGCCGGAGATGTGGAGGTTGTGGAGGTTGCAGGGGAAGATCATGTCTTCAATCTGTTCTTTCCCAAGGGAGAAAATGCTCTGTCTTTGCTGAAAAAGTTGGCCAGTTTCATCAATGGGAATGGGGTGTAGATGCATCTTGTGAGTTTTAAGTGGATATATAACCACTTTGATTAGCGTCATTTCCTGGATGATTTATGTGTCTATTGAAAGTTCAATTCAATCTTGAGAATAAAAAGCTTTGCCATACACAAGTTCTTGCTTTTCAACATAAATGGACCAGCAAGGTAGCTTTGGTAATTAACCTTTTTGCATCTCCTACTACGAGCCAGAAAATTTTTTTTTTTTTGGAAGTAATCACTATTCGATGTTGAGATATAAATGATAATAAGTAATGTATACCTAGGGAAAGTTCAAAATTCAAAGATATCCCTAGGAAAGTCAATTATTCAACTTCTCTGTTTATAAAATTACCCAAACAAAATGAATGCGAAAAAAAAAAAAGAAAGATCCCACCACCACCCTCCACCGCCCCACCTAACTGGCTGCCATCTCCCTTTTCCTCCTCTTTCCCCTCCTCCCTCCACTCGCTCTTCGCCTCCTCCCGCCATTGACTTCGCCATTAGATGGTGAAATAAGTGTTATGTTGGGAACTATTGCAATCAATTGCTTAAACCACACGGTTGGGAATCGTTTCAATCAAATGGCCTAAACTACATGCGGGGTTTACAATCACAGTTAGGGGTCAAGAGTTTGATTTTGACTTTAAATTTTAGTTTGAGGCCTTAAGAGAGAGGAGGAGAAAACCTAATTGGTCTCTATTATATTTTTCTCAACAAAAAAGAATAGAAAAAGTATTATGTCTCCCAAAGCCAAAGGGCTTCAAATGGATTTCAAGGAGAATTCGGCCAAAAAATTTAAGAAGGGCAAGACAACAATTCATGCAATTCTTGGTTGGTTAGTGGTAAGTTTCATGATCTACTAAAAAACAAAAAGTTTCATGATCTACTAGTGATATACAATAGCCGCTTCATGAGTAATGCTTCAAATGTGGCACCTAGCTAGATATACCAATGTCTGCTTGATGAATAATGCTTCAAATGTGGCGCCTAGCTAGCTACCGTGGTCAATGACCTTGAAGATATCGAAGAAAGGTCTCTCTCTCTCTCTCTATTTTTTTTGGTAATTAAAAGTTTAAATAAATTTGATTCTAATCACCATCATGACTTAGGATATGCTCCCAAAATCATATGTTACTTATCAGGATTCTTATAGGTCGTCCATCAATACCATTCTTATATCAATAGTAACACTCAAACACATATTTTTTAATGAAAGAATGACTTGTTATTATCAATTGAGCCAACTTATTTATTAGTCATGCATCTTCTGTTAGCCAGCTAGACCCGCCAAGAAATCAAGGCAATTTGGACTGCTATATATGGAGCGTTCAAACAAACTTTAGCCGCTGGCTGTACGAGTCTACACTCTACAGTGCCCTCATAACTTATTGCATTAGGTTCAGTTCGGCACTGTTTCGCACCTCACCAATTAACACAAAGGCTTTTTTGTACCAAAACACCAAGACGTACTTCGATCAGAGAATTTACTTGTCGGTAAAATTTAGAAAACGTGACCCTGAATAAAGAAGTAGCGCAAAAATTACATTAACTTTCTGCTGTCTATTACGAGTCCACTGGAAATAGCTTTTCTAGACATGGAACTTACTCCTATTTTTTTTTGTTCAACTAATCAATAACTACTTACTAATACAAGTTAGTTGAGTTAGTAAGAATGGACGATACTTCTTCATAAAAGGTTGTGTATTCGAATGTAAGAATTGTGTTGATGGATGATCTATAAAAATTTTTATAAACAGCCACAAGAGCATATCTAACCTGTAGTACTGATCGAAATCGAATCAATCCAAATTTTTTCTAAAAAAAAAAATAACTACTTAAGATGCTAAGATTACATTTCTTGCATTCCTTATTGTACTTTGAAATTAATTGTTATTTGAGCAGCATTAGTAGGGGTTGGTTAAATTCATATCGTGTCCCTGATATCTCAAAGCACAAGTACTGTGTATTTAATTTGCAAGAGGCCAATTTGGAGTTTGTGAGACTTAGAGTCTGTTTGTTTCGACTGAAAAGATTTTCCAGAAAATATTTTTCGTGATTTCGGCTGTTTGGTTCAATTTAGCACTGAGAAAATGATTTCTCTTGCAAAATCTTTTCCATAAGTGAGTGTAAACTAACTTCACTTATAAACTTACTGAAGTTATTTTCAACCCTCTAATCCTTTCCCTTTTGTCCTTAGTTACATTCATCAGCATAAGAAATAAAAAGGCCATAGGAAATAGTTCAAGTGGGATTGTCCGATATCTTTCGGCAAAACATCATTAATACCTGTATTCATCATTCCATGTTATTCCTCCTCTCACAGAAACGCAATCCAACCTATCGCACATCCCATTGCATCTGCGTCGGACTTACAGAAACAATTAAGCTCTACAGAAATAGGGAGGATTTAGAGAGACAAAACAAGGAGAGTGGCGGCATAAAGAAAGAAGAGATCTCAGAGGAACTTTTATAGGAGGAAGAAAGTCTTTTAAGATTGGCCACGGAGGAGAGAGATGAACTAATTCTATATATCACCAACAATGTCCAACTTTTGTTTTGGAAATTTCAATCCGAGATCTTCTAGATCTTTGAAAGAATTTTAGCAATAAAAATATTCTTGTGAGAGTTGGTTTTATTTCGTTGTCATCTTCTGTGGAGGCCAATTGTGGATTTGTCCACCTCGGCACCGTTTTAGGGAGTAAGGGAGCCTATACTCCCTGGTGGTGCTTGGAGGGGGGCCTCCCCAGGATTCGAACCCTTGACCTTAAAGGTTCTTGGGTTGAAGTCCTGGTACCCATTGAGCTACTTAGCCCAATGGGTACCAGGATTTCAACCCGAGAACCTTTAAGGTCAAGGGTTCAAATCCTGGGGAGGCCTTTTCTGGGGAGGCCCCCCTCCAAGCACCACCAGGGAGTTCAGGCTCCCCTGTTTTTTGTGGTGGAGACGAGAGAGCAATGGCGGAGACGGCCGACGGGAGAGGATTTCTTGATAGGGTGAGGAATTGAATTAATTACTCATGAGGACAAATGTTTTCCAAAAGTAACCAAACAGATGAAAATTAGAAAGAAAACAAAACTTTTTTCCAGAAAAAGACTTCCAATGAAATTATTTTCCCAAAGAAAATATTTTACATCTGACCTTATTGAAAGGTCATGTCAATTACTGTTGTCCCTTTATAATTTCTTTCTATGGTAAATTCGTGCTTAATTTTCTTCTTCTTCTCCTCTATTTTTTGCCCCTTTGGATTCAGGTTCTGTTTGAGGCTGGCCACACAAATGATAAGGATACGTAGCTCACCAGCTATATAAATATTATTCCAATTTCATATGACCTTTTTTTTAAAAAAAATATTTTAGAGTTGTTCGTATTTATTCTTTTGTAATTGGGAACGTGTGTTATGATGTTATCGTACCCAGTTTTGTTTCTAAATTCTAAAAGTATGATAGTACTGGAAGGATCATCGAGAGAATATTTTTTTTTTTTTTTTTGGGTATGAGACATTGACCAAGATATTCTGACGAAATCAAAGCAATATTTAACATCATGACGACCAAAGTACATGCTAAATCAGTTAACATAAGAAGAAGGAATTTAGAATTTTTCAGCAATTAAGTAAATTAGCTTCTTCGTAATACATGTGTCAAATAATTGCTGAGTCGAAATAGAGGGATTGCACCCATTGCGTTGTACGAGTAATACTTAACCAGTATCTATCTCGTGCATTAGCATGGAATATTTTTTTATTCGATTAATTGTGAACCAATAAATAATCCATTAAAAATATTTTTACATACTATTCATATTTACATCAAATAAAATTAAGTATTATTTTTTTTACCTGACAGTGTATAGATTGTTAGTTTTGGATGAATGACAATTATATAAAATTTAAATTTGAAATCCAATTTTTGCACGTATTATGGATCCAACGGTGTACTGTATACACTGTTAGTATATTTAAGATTTATTCAAAAATTAATGTATCTTAAAACTACCATATTAGTTCTTATAAACTTTATATGTAAATTTATACAATGCGATAATTTTCATTAAATAGTATAATACATAAAAGAGAAAAAGAAATAACATGTATTCTTGGAGATGGTCTTTAGATTTTCTCATGATAATACAAATACTTAAATTTCATTTTTTATTCAAGATGAAAAAAAAGTAGATATCTATCTTTACATTAATAATTTATTACTTCTTATCAAACAAATGAATTTACCAATGTAACATTTAACTATGTACTAAACAAAGTTACCATATATGGATAAAAGAATAATTTACATTTATTGAATGAGACAAAAGTTGTTAGAAGAGAGAGAAATTATAATTGGAGGAGAGTTAGAAGCAAAAATGGGTAAAACCCAAATTTCCATTAACTCATTAATTTTTTTTCAAATTTTTTCTATAAAAAGAAGTCAATATTATTAATAGACAAGTTTGAAATTGTCTAGCACGATTTGCTTAAGAACAAAAGTTGATTTGACAAGTTGCAATAATGACATAAAATACACAAAACATGTTACGGATATATCTGATTTAAAAAATCATTAGATTAAACATAGTTACAAAACAAAAAAGATTACACTATCAATTACAAGCCATCATATCTAGCCAATTGCACGAGTTGCTCCATAAATATCTGTGCATGTCTATTCCATTAGATATGCTATCCAACTAGTTTAAATTCAAAACTGATGTTGAGATCTAATAAGAAGATTTAAAAAATTCCAGATCTAACATAGAGACGAAGACCTAAAAAATTCCAAATCTAACATATAAATAAAAAAAAACTTTTAGATCTAAGAAAAACAACAAAAAACTAAAACAAACATACACTAGAATAGTTTAGGAGAGAAGAAAACTCCCACTAAAATACGGCTAATTACTTAGAATATTGATAAAGAAAAAGAAATGTCAGACACTTATGATTCTGACAGGAGTGTGGTATCAATCTATTGACACAGTCCGGCACCTGACATAATTTTTTTTTTTAAAAGATCACTTTTTTTAAAACAAAAAAAAACATTTTCAGGGGAGCCAGCTGTATGTCTGCCTGCCGATAGAATTGAAGTGGGCACCCCACGTGCATGAAAGAAAGAGGCGTAAGCGATGGAAGATGGGACGGCTGGAGAGCATCCAAGTAACTTGAGCCGCTCCCTGTAGTTTCCCCTCCCATCTTGCCTTATTGCAGCTTTGCTTTCTTTGTTTGCTCTATTTTCTTTTCTTTCCTTTTTTAAAAAATCGTTCAAAATGTCCCTCGCATTTTATAAAATAATTTTTTTCGTCCCTCACTTTTAAAAATATAATTTTACGTCCCTTACAAATTCACATTGGTCAAATTTAATCCCTACCTAGGTTTCCGACTAGTTTTTTGGTCGGAATTCACCACGTGTCTTGCACGTGATCACATTTTAAGGGTAAAATTATCAAATCAAATTTTATATAATTCAATTCATAATCCCTCACATTTCATAAAATAAAATTTTTTGTCCCTTACATTTCACAAAATGAATTTTTTCATCCTTCACATTTTTCAAAATGAATTTTTCATCTTTTATTGATCATGTGTGTGAATAATTTTTTTTTAAATCTATGTATATATCTATTTGATTTCACCTGAACAGTACGAATAGCATGAGAAATCAAATAGAGATATATATTACATACTATTCATACTACTCAAGTGAAATCAAATAGATATATACATAGGTTTAAAAAAATTGTTAGTTTTTCACTTATATTCATTTTCTTTTACTCGAAATTTGAAAATAAAGAAGACATTTAATCCTAAATATTATCAAGTGTTTATATCAAATTAAATTTGGATTGAAAAAGTAAACAAAAGAAATAAATGATTGGCACTTTCAAATTTTAAAACAATCACAAGGCAAGTAATTTAACTGTTGGTCTTAAAAGTGTCGAGTAGAAATTACAGATTTAAACTGAAATTTGTTAGCACAATTATAGAATTTGAGTTAGGACCCATTAATTAGATGATCTTATTATGCAATTCAATAAATAAATTATTACCAAAAGAGAAAGGTTACAAATATTGAATAGGTTCAAATGGTGAAATCATATAAATATATACATGGGTTTCAAACAAAATTATTAGTTTTAAACCTCTATATATATATCTATTGAATAGCATGTGTATAACTACGATTAGCATGTTTAGCTGAAATCCAATAAAGATAAATTACGTGTTATTCATACTATTCAGGTAAAATCAAATATACATATACGTGGGTTTTCTGAAATGTCAAAAACAAAACAATTTATTTTATAAAATGTTAGGGACGTAAAAATTCATTTTGTGAAATGTGAGGAACTATGAATCAGATTATGTAAAAATTTAATTTGATAATTTTGCCCTTAAAAAATGATTACATGCAAGTCACATGGTAGATTCTGATTAAAAACTAGTCGGAAATCTAGGTAGGGACTAAATTTGATCAATGTGAATTTGTAAGGGACGAAAAATTACACTTTTAAAAATAAAGAACTAAAAAAATCATCTTGTAAAATGTGAGGGACGTTTTGAACGATTTTTCCTTCCTTTTTTTTTCCCGGTCCATCCAAACTCCAAAGTGCGCCGTCCTCCCTTCCCTTCTGAGCTCTTTAACAATACATAAATTGCGGCACCGCTGGCTGCAATAGTAATATATTTCACTTCTCCATTTTCAGCGGCCACTTCGATACCGTGTTCCAAGCAAAGGAAGCCAGCCTGCTTTTGTACTATGCTCCGAACAATTTCCTTTTTAGTTATTTATTGTTTTTGGAGATTAATTTCCATTTAGCAAGAAGCATAAAAAGCAAAGCAAGTGAAGACGGATTGCTCCGAAGGACGGAACACGAGCTACCGGCTACCCAAATTCTAAATCTTAATTTTTTTTTCACCTTAAAATATAATTTTGGAAATTTTTTTTTATTTTTAATTATTTGTCCTCCTCCAAATAATTTTAAAAATATATTACATTAATTTGACAGTTTATATGCATAAATACATATGTATTTCGCACTCTCGGATTAAAATTTTTTGTTCTGTCCAGATTTTTGTGGTCCCAATTGTGGCTAATTACTCAGAATACTGACAAAAAAAAATTTTTAACATGTGTTTCTGTAACATTACTATTGACATTAATAATGTTTTCTACCCTTCTTTTTTTTTTTCACCTTAAATGTTTGTCCCTAATTCTTGAATCCCAGTTTGGAAGCCTCCTTTTTTTTTTTTAAGGCATGGAAGCCCCCCAGTCACCTTCCTCCTTTCCCTTTCTCTGGCTTCCTGCTTTCTTGCGATTAGGATATACACCTACTGAAAATAACTAGGCAATTGAATGGCGGCAGTTTTTTTTTTTTAACCTTTTCAGTCGCTGCCGGGCAGTGTCAGCCCGACAGCACTAGCACAAATTTTAAAAAAAAAAAATTTATTCACAGCCCCGCAGCTACTATTCCCTTCTTTTTTTTTTAATTTGGTTCAGCCCGGCAGCAATAGTTTTGTATGCACCCACTATCAGACCAATATATGTCCGATTTTTTTTTTAGACAATATTTTGAGTAATTAGCCCTAAAATACTTTAGAAAAGGTTTTATTAAATATAAAATAAAAGGATTAATCTTTCCTATACTGATAGTGTATACATTGTTAGTGTTGGATGAATGACAAATATGTAAAATTTGAATTTAAAATTCAACTTTTACATATATGTTATAGATCCAACCATGATAGTGTATACACTATCAATATAAGAAAGATTTATTCAAAACAAAAACAGAGAGAGAGAAAGAGACCTTGACTTGACGTCAAAATCTCCCTCCTATGGAGAAAGCATAGTGGAGAGAAGGTTGTTTGGGTTTTTTTCAATTAAGCATGCCATTTAGGAGAATAAAAATAGTTGATTAAAATAAATACTTTCATATATATATATATGTATATATCGTATTAGGTCTGGTCCTAGAAAATTGACCAACAAGAATAATAGAGTTCTTGACAATTCAATAATGACAATAATAAAACAGAGAAATCAAACCGAGAAATACGAAATTTACGTGGCTCGTCCAATTAACATACATCCACGGGTGAAGGGGTAGCAGATTTACTATAACTGAAAGAGAGTACAAACGAGAGAGTACAAAACCCTAGAAAATAATTCTTAGGTTCAAAAGGCATCTAAAATTAAAAACACAAAAGAACCTAAATATCACTAAATGCTTAATGGCCCAAAGGCCTATGATTTGCTCTTTTGGTTTGATACCAAACCAAAACTCCTCTCAGATTGGGGTGCCGGTCCTCCAAAACTCTCTTGGACTGGTGCACATAGCACTTGGTCTAGTGCCCTTAACACAATTAAACTCACTTAAGTCCACTATATTTGTAACTATCAAGAGGAGATACTTCTTTATAAAAGTTTCGATTTGGAATACAAAAACACACTCAACAAATCTCTACTTTAGGATGTATTCAATATCGGTAAATAGCAAACAAATAACAAACAAACTCCACCTTTTCCATAAAAGTCCCAATGAATTTCAACGAACCATAATGAGCCACTAACGAACCAAGATGCAAAAGGCTCAACAGGTCCCAACGGGCCAAATCTCACAAAAGGTTCAACAGATCCCAACAGTTTTAAAACCATAAACATAGTAATCTTGCTCCACCTTCTTTTCAAAACCCTCAATGAGTTCTAATGGACCAAATAACTCTTCTTCAAAACCCAAGTAAACTCCAATTAAAATTTTTTCTTCACTTTCTGTAGCATTCAAAACCTATTATTGTCATCAAGACCCCAAAATCTAACCATGACCCAAAACCTAAAACTTTGATACCAATTTGTTAGGTCTGATCCCAGAAAATTGACCAACGAGAATAATAGGGTTCTTGACAACTCAATAATGACAATAATAAAACAGATAAATCAAATAGAGAAACATGAAATTTATGTGGTTCGATCCAATTGACTTACGTCCACGGATGAAGGGATAACAGATTTACTAGAATAGAAAGAGAGTACAAAAGAAATAGTACAAAACCTTAAAAAATAATTCTTAACCTCAAAAGGCACCTAAAATTGAAAACACAAAAGAACCTAAATATCATTAAATATTTAATGGTCCAAAGGCCCATGATTTGCTCTTTTGGTTTGATGCTAAACCAAAACTCCTTTCAAATTGGGGCGCGAGCCCCCAAAAATTCTCTTGAACTGGTGCACATGACACTTGGGTTGTTGCCTTTAGCATAATTGAACTCACTTTAAGTCCACTATATTTATAACTACTAAAAGAAGATACTTCTTTACGAAAGTTTCAATGTATGATACAAAGACACACTCAATATATAGTTGTATAAAAATGACATCTATATGGGAGTTGGACTGATAATCATTTATGGAACCAATTCAAACGTTCAAGTAAGACAGATTGTGTATCACATAAAAAATCCGAGGGCAAAAAGGAGGCGACAAAATTATTTCATGACTGATAGTAAGAAGACATGTAAAGCAAGTCACCGAATTACTGTACCACATTATAGGTTTAGTCGTGCATGCCTTAAACTGGTGCAGCAGGTTGTATTGGCGGTGGATGTTGGGTTGGTAGTAGCGTAGGATTTAGCGATGCTTTGCGGCTTGAGCCAACTAGATAGGAAATTGGTTACTGGGTGGTTGTTTTTCTTTTCAGATCTTTTAAGAATTGAGTGAAACTACAAAGTTAGTTTGTGGACCTTGGTGGACTACTTCAGTTGCAACTTTTAGTTATGATGTGTAATGATTTATTTGGATGACTTTTAGTTGCAAGTTTTAGTCATGACACGTGCATGGCTTTAAACAGCATAATCTTGCGCTTTCCTTAACAACCAAAAATTTTTTTTCAAGGAACTTTGAGGAGGAAATCAATTAACAACAGTGACCTTGTTAATAATCTTTACAAACAAGAAATACATACATGATGGTTTCTACGAAAAAGGTCCTAATGACTCGTCGTTTTATTTTTTTACTCCCATTGACTTGGCATAAAAAAGGCCTCCAATGTTTTCAGAAATTCATGGTTTGTTGAAATTGATTATGCGTCTCTCCCTTTTGTAATCAAGTTTCTTAGCGTCCCAAAACTGAAGGAACAAAATGCAGATAATGATCTGGGTAAAAACTGAGATAAATAGAAGGTGCATTTTTGAGCACTAAATATTCGTAGACAGTTGAGACGAAGTTCATAATCTATGAATAGGGTGTTTCCATTATGTAATAGAATACGTAATAGATACAAATCTTTATTATGCAGGTGTAAATAAGAGATTTTGAGTTTAAGATCTCTCGCTTATAAAAAAAATAAAGATAATAAATCTAGAGAACTTTAGAAGAAACCCTTGAATGCACTCAAGGAAACGTTGATGAATTCAAGTGAGAACTCACGAAATTTAAATTGCTAAAAAATGCTCATTAATTGGTGGAAATTATTTCAATTGCGTAAATGAACCTTCAAAGGTAAACAATTATTAGTCAACACATGCGAGTGCCATGTAATAAAAATTTAATTATTAGTTAAACTAATTTATGAAAATTAAGTTATGCTTGTAAAAAATAATTCTTTTAACAATATAATCACATTTTAGAGGTAAGATTATAGATTTTATGTCATTCTTTTCTCTAAATAGCTATAGTTATAATTAGTTACCATAACCATAAGCAATTAATGTATCAAATTTAGGTGTAATGACATTTGGTGGTCGTATAATGATGGGTTCTTCTAATAGTGTCTAGTGCATACTCGTTGATATCTAACATAATATGTGAACGCATATACTAAAAATTAATAACTTTCTGTGCACATATATATTTTTCTCGATTTAACGTCACTTTTTCAAAAAATTAACACCTTAAAATGAACATATAGTGATTATATCTGATTATTTGGAGGTAAAAATGAAAAAAATAAAGAGTGACCAACAAAAAAAATTTTTTGGGAACACCAAGAACGCATAGATGTCTTACATACAGGAAAGATGAAAAGCTCTACGATGACCTTTCTTTAGCCATGAAAATTCTAGATGTAGTTTTTTTTACAAGAAGTTTGGGGTTGAAGATTAATTTGGTTAAATTGACTGTCTTATTATGCATGTTCATGTCCCCAAAACTTGGGTTGGCTGGTACGTGCATTACCGAGTGGTACATTAGTCGTAGGAGTAAACTGTGATTTATGCCTATAATGCCCATGTCCCAATGTTTTATGACAAATCCGAATTCCCTCTTGATATTCAATTATTTTCGGTTTTCCATTTCCTATTCTTGTTTTTTTTCCCATCTATTTCTTTACTCTCTCTTCTTATGTTTGTTGTTATATTTTTCCTCCTTTTTCTGACCATTCTCTCTTGCTACTAATACACAATCACATTACTATTATTAATTGATTACTCATATGAATAATCTTACTTTTTGAAATCACACATGCTTTATTGAGGTGTTTGAGCAAAACTTGACTAGTGAGATTTCACGTGAAACTTTGTCATTGATCCTGAATCAAATACTAAACACGTTTAAGTAATTGTTTCGGACTGATATAAGATTTTTTAAATTTACTTTACCTACAACTACCACCAATGCTAACCTTTGGAAGAGACGGAGGGACGAAAAGTTCCGGCGGCAGAATTAAATATTGAGATAGGAAAAACGTTTTTAATCAACGAATGGGCGGCTAAGAATTAATTGTAGTTTAATATAGCTAAACATGAAATTTATTTTAAATATAACTAAACTACTTGTTTATTCTCTTTGTTTATCCCTATTTTGGTTCCTATCTAATATAACTCATAAACAAATAAACACTCACGCTGTTCTTTAAACTCTCAACCAAACAGAAGTTTCTTATGTGTTTGTGACTCTTAAAGTGACACAGTTTGTTTGCGGTGCAACTATTCTTACTTCTTGAAAATAGCAAGATTATACACATTATACGTTTGAGTAGAAATAAGCAAGAATTTATAACCATAAGTTTGAAAATTGTGGACGATTTTCAACCATTAACGCTATATTTACACGACGAACTCAATAGTTAACTTTAAATGCATCCCGATAGAAATAAATTATGCGATTAAATTCTCAATCAAACATTATTCTTCTATCCCTAAATTTGAGATATTTTCACCCTTACAGAATGGATACTATTGAAGATTTTAAGTGTCAAATAGTGGAGAAAAAGTTGGATTGAGTTGAATGATAAGGCATGAGTGATTGTAATTAGGAACTTAAAAGAAATTAGAAAAAAAGGGATGCCAAAGAAGATTATATGTATGGAACTAATTGCTTACGTGAAAGGCAATTACTCCCTTCGTCCCGAATGATTTGTTGTATTTTGGGATTTCAACTTTTAACAATAGTGATTTGACGGTGATATTAATAGATTTGTTTCCAAAGTTGCTCTCCAAAATTTAAATTTGAATTTAAAATGAAATATAGATAAAGATAGGAATATCATTGAAAGAGGAAACCAAAAATAGTTCTGAATTTGATAAGATGATAAATATTTTGAGATATTTTCAAATAAAAAGCATGACAGTTTTAATAATGGGAGGGAGAGAATTATTAGTATCTACCCCACAACCTTTTATTTTAGTGTTTGGTTGGGACCCCAGCATCTTGTTTATTCAATCCTTTAACTTGGGTTTATGAAAGCTTTCCCGGGCATTCGGCTATATATTGTTCTCATTCCTGAAATCCCTCCCAAGCGCGCCCTCTCACTTGTACACCTTCTAACAATGGCCTCAAACTCAACTGAGATACTCCACGAATTCTCTCCCTTAATGCGAGTATACAAGGGCGGCAGGGTGGAAAGATTAGCAGGGAAAGACATTGTAGCTGCATCAGTGGATCAAGAAACCGGTGTTGAATCCAAAGATGTGCAAATTTCACCAGAACTGGACATCTCTGGAAGGCTTTACCTGCCCAAGAAAGCCAAACAGGGAACAAAACTTCCTCTTCTGGTCTACTTCCATGGAGGAGGCTTTTTCGTCGAATCCGCCTTCTCCCCTTTTTATCATACGTACCTCAATGCAGTAGTTGCAGAAGCTGATGTTGTAGCAGTTTCAGTAAACTATCGCCTCGCTCCCGAGCACCCTTTACCGACTGCTTTTGAGGATTCTTGGATTGCACTCCAATGGGTCGCTTCGCATTTAAACGGGGAGGGTCCTGAGGCATGGCTCAGGGGCTATGCTGATTTTGATCGGGTGTTTCTTGGTGGGGATAGCGCTGGTGGTAACATAGCACACAACATGGCCTTAAAGGTCGGGCTGGAGAAGCTGAAAGGTGTCAATGTTGAAGGGATTTTTCTCAATTGTCCTTATTTTTGGGGCAAAGAGCCAGTTGGTAGTGAAGCCACAAGATTGGAGAAAAAGGGACATCTTTCTTTTTGGGATAAGTCCTATGTTGAGGCCGCTTGGCATTTTGTTTACCCAAATACCACAGGGCTAGATGATCCATTGCTGAATCCTGTGATGGAACCAAATCTTTCCAGGCTAGGCTGCAGAAGGGTGCTGGTCTGTGTTGCTGAGCAAGATATTTTGAAGGATAGGGGATGGTTTTACAAAGAAGCATTGGAGAAGAGTGAGTGGGCTGGAGATGTGGAGGTTGTGGATGTTGCAGGGGAAGATCATGTCTTCAATCTCTTCTTTCCCAAGGGAGAAAATGCTCTGTCTTTGCTGAAAAAGTTGGCTAGTTTCATCGGAAGGAATGGGGTGTAGATGCATCTTGTGAGTTTTAAGTGGATTATTAAAAAGGCCTTAATGTCAAGACAAGCTTCCTTTTAGACGATGGCCAATTATTATTATTAACGATTCCAGACTGAGGTTGTAATGCTTTCAAAATACATATACATTATCTTTTAGCCTAGTATCATCCCACAATTAGAATGCATAAGCTAAGCTAGTGATAGGTCAAGTCAATTATTGTTGTCCCTTTATAATTTCTTTCTATATTAAATTCGTGCTTAATTTTCTTCTTCTTCTCTATTTTTTCCCCTTTGGATTTAGGTTCTATTTGAGGCTGGGCACACAATGATAAAGACACGTAGCTGGCCAGCTATATAAATATTTATTCCAATTTCATATGACCTTTTTTTTTAATTTTTCTTAGTTGTTCGTATTTATTCTTTTGTAATTGGGAACGTGTGTTATGATGTTATCGTACCTAGTTTTGTTTCTGAATTCTAAAAGTATGATAGTACCGGAAGGATAATCGACAGAATATTCTTTTTCTTCTGTATGAAACATTGACCAAGATATTTTGAAGAAATAAAAACAATATTTAACATCATGACGACAAAAGTATGTGCTACATTAGTTAACACAAGAAGAAGGAATTTAGAATTTTTCTGCAATTAATTAAATTAGATTATAGATTCTTGGTACTACATGTGTCAAATAGTTGGTGAGTTGAAATAGAGGGATTGCACCATTAGCACGGAATATTTTTTATTCGATTAATGATGGATCAATAGATAATTCATTAACAATACTTTTGCATACTATTCATAATTACATCAAAAAAATTAAGAATTAAGTTTTTCTACACTGACAGTGTATACATTATTAGTTTTGGATGAATGATAATGTGTAAAATTTAAATTTAAAATCTAATTTTACACATGTTATGGATCCGACGGTGTACTGTATACATTGTTAGTATATATAAGATTTACTCAAAAATTAATGTATCTTAAACATTTAAGTACCATATTAGTCCTTATAAACTTTATATGCAAATTTATGCAATGTGTTAATTTTCGTTAAATAGTATAATATATAAAAAAGAAAAAGAAATAACGTGTATTCTTGGAGATGGTTTTGAGATTTTCATATGATTATACACATACTTAAATTTCATTTTTGATTCAAGACAAAAAAAAAGCAGAAATCTATCTTTACATTAATAATTTATTACTTCTTATCAAATAAATGAATATACCAATGTAACATTAACTTTGTACTAAACAAAGTTACCATATATGGATAAAAGAATAATTTACATTTATTAAATGAGATAAAAGTTGTTAGAAGAGAGAGAAATTATGATTGGTAGGGAGTTAGAAGCAAAAATGGGTAAAACCCAATTTTCCATTAACTCATTAATTTTTTTTTCAATTTTTTTCTATAAAAAGAAGTCAATATTATTAATAAACAAGTTAAAAATTGTTCAACACGATTTGCTCGACAAAGAAAACTACACTAATGACATAAAATACATGAAAAATGTCACAAATATATTTGATTTGAAAAATCATTAGATTTAACACAATTACAAAACAAGAAATGTTACATTATGAATCACAAGCCGTCAAATCTAACCAATTGCACGAGTTGCTCCATAAATATTTGTGCATGTCTATTCCATTAGATATGTTATCGAACTGGTTTAAGTTCAAAACAATGTTAAAATCTGATGAAAAGACAATTTCAAATCTAACATATAGATGAAGACCCCAAAAATTCCAAATGTAATATATAGATCTAAAAAAACTCTTATATATCTATGAAAAAATAACAAAAAACTAAAACAAACCACCAACTAGAATTTTGTCCAACAACTACGTGACCATATGTTGGAGTATTAGAGTAGAAAAAGTAGAGCAAGAGTGAATACTTTTGTATTGCAGAAGTCTGATTTTATTGAGTCATAAGCCATGCTTTTATATCGCATAAAGAAAACAAAATTAGAGAAAATCTGGAAAAAAATCTGCTAGAGATAAGATCCTAGAATCAGAATCATATCAAGTACTTTGACTTATCTATTGCCTAAAAATAGCAAAGTGAATAACTGACTGCTGCAATCTGTTAGCAGTTCCACAAATCATGCTATTCAACACTCCTCCTTGGTTTTGGAACTGCATACTCCAAGTGTTTGCCTCAAAAACTCAAATCTTTCCTTGGGAAGAGCCTTTGTAAAGATATCAGCACTTTGATCTTCTGTTTTGCAGAAAATCAGCTACACTTCTCCCTTATTTTGCAGTTCTCTCAAAAAATAAAGCTTTATCTTGAAATGTTTCGTTCTGCCATGGAACACTGGATTATTGGAAATAGAAATTGCAGCCTCGTTGTCAACAAATATCTAAGTACAATCTTCCTGTTTCATGTGTAGATCAGTCATGAGTTTTCTTATCCAAAGTGCTTGATTCACAGCAGCAGCGGCAGCTACATATTCTGCTTCTGCAGTGGATTGAGCTATGACATCCTGCTTCTTTGAACACCATGAAAAGATTCCAGACCCAAAAGTAAAACAGTAACCTGAGGTGCTCCTCATATCATCAGCACATCCAGCCCAATCACTATCAGAAAAACCATGAAAATTGAAATCTTTAACTTGACTGAACCTTATTCCATAATCAACAGTACCTTTAACGTATCTCAAAATCCTTTTTGCTGCTTGAAAATGAATTTCACTAGCACAGTGCATGTATCTTGATAACAGACTCACTGCCTGCATGATATCTGGCTTGGTTACAGCCAAATACATTAGACAGCCTATTAAGCTTCTATACAGCTCTTCATCAACTTTTTCAGTTCCATCTTCTTTGCAAAACTTCTCCTTTTGATTCATTGGAGTCGCAGTTGATTTACACCCTTCCATATTAAATTTTTTCAGGACCTCCTTTGCATACTTTTGCTGGCATAGAAACAATTCATTTTGCTTCTATTGTATCTCCATACCAAGAAAGAATGTCATCATACCAATATCAGTCATTTCAAAGACATCTTCCATCTCCTTTTTGAACTTATCAATCAACTCATTGCTGCTTCCTGTAACAAGAAGGTCATCAACATATAAAGATATCACAAGTATTTCACCATCAACCTTTTTGATATACAAGGTAAATTCACTCAGACTTTTTTCAAAGCCTAAGTTCATCAAGTGTGCATCAATTCTGCTGTACCAAGACCTCGGTGCCTGTTTTAAACCATACAATGCCTTTTTTAGACGATACACCTTATTTTCTTTTTCTTGAACAGCAAATCCTTCAGGTTGCTCCCCAAAGATTTCTTCCTCCAGGTATCCATTTAGAAAAGCCGACTTAACATCTAATTGATGTATAAGCCAGCCCTTTTGTGCAGCTAGAGCCAACAACATTCATATGGTATCTAATCTGGCAACTGGAGCAAACGTTTCGGAGAAATCTACTCCAAACATCTGAGCATATCCCTAAACGACAAGTCTTGCCTTGTGCTTGTTTACGGAACCATCAGAGTTGAGTTTGGTTCTATAAACCCATTTGACACCTATCACCTTTTTGTGTGTAGGTCTGTCCACCAATTCCCAAGTTTGGTTTTTGTCTATCATCTTGAGCTCCTCCTTCATTGCAACTATCCATTTCTGATCAGTTGCAGCTTCTTTATATCCTGCAGGCTCCATAACAACAACATTACATCTCTGATAAATGTCAGAGAGTAATCTGGTTCCTCTAATAGGTTCTTCATCAACATCATCATTCTCTACCTGCAATTCAAATTTATCTTCATTTTCCCAACTCCAACTGTCTGACTCAAGGAATTTAACATCCCTGCTCACAATTATTTTGTTGCTTTGTGGTGAGTAGATTCTGTAGGCCTTTGAAGATGAGCAATAGCCTACAAAAATCCCCTGCTCTGCTTTCTTGTCTAACTTGTCTCTTTTAACCTGAGAAATATAAGAGTAACACAAACAACCAAAGGTCTTTAGATAAAGCAATTTTGGCTTGCAGCCATACCATGCTTCAAATGGTGTCTTTTTCTGTAGAGCTTTTGTTGGCAATCTGTTTAGTAAAAAAATTGTCGTATTCACAGCCTCCGCCCAAAATTTCTTTGGCAGCCCTTTATCATGCAACAAGCATCTTGTCATCTCCATAAGCATCCTATTTTTACACTCCACCACTCCATTTTGCTGGGGAGTGTAAGGGGCTGTCAGTTGGTGCTCTATGCCTGCATCTTCACAAAATTTGTTGAATTTTTTTGAGGTATATTCAGTTCCATTATCGGACCTGATCACCTGTATGCTGCAACTGCTTTGATTTTCAACCTACGCTTTAAACTTCCAAAAGATGTCAGCAACCTCAGATTTGAATTTCATGAAATAAATCTAACACATTCTAGTGTAATCATCAATGAAGAGAATATAAAACTTACTACCACTCAAAGATGGTGTTTTTTGCCTCCTACATTTGTATGTATCAATTGCAGCTTATGTGTAGCTCTCCAAGTTGTATTTTGGGGAAAAGGAAGCCTTGATTGCCTCCCATATTGACAAGCAGCACATGTAGGAAGTTCTTCATCTAACTTAGGCATACCTTCTACTAAGTTGTTTTTCTTCATGAACAGCAGAACAACATGATGAAAATGGCCCAATCTCTTATGCCAAAGCGCTGCATCATTAATTTCTTTGTGTACAGCCGCTTGCTCCTCTCTAATCAGATCCAAAACAAAACTTTTACCTTTCATTTGAATTCTGAACATTTCTCTGCCTTCTGGATCTTTAATTATGAAGCTTTTATTTTCAAATAGCACCTTATAATCTTTTTCCAATAACTGATGAATACTCAAAAGGTTTTGATCAATTTCTGGAACATATAAAACATCAAAAATTAATTTCAAACCTGTGTACCCTTCAATTGCCACTGTTCCTATGCCTTTTACAGCAAGGTAAGCTCTATTTCCAATCCGGACTCTAGTGATAGCAGTTTTATCAAGCTTTCTGAAAAGCTCTCGATCATAAGTCATATGGTTTGTAGAACCACTACCTATAAGCCAGCTTTCCATGGAGCTATTAGTAGCAAAACATGAAGCTGCAAACAATTGCTCCTCCTAAGGTTGATTCTCAGCAGCCTTGGCTTATCCTTGTTGCTGTTGAGACTTGCATATCTTTTTCACATGCCCTAACTGACCACATTTGTGACATCTTACATTTGGGTTCCACCAACACCTTTTCTGCAGATGATTGGTTTTTTTGCAATAAGGGCAAAGTGGATATACTTGAGATTTGTTATTTCCAGGCACCTTTTTGTTATTTTTCTTGTTCTTGCCCCTGTTGTTGTATTGTGATATGGCTTGAAAGGCACCTTCCACTGATCCTTCTTGCCTCATCAACCTTCTTTGTTCTTGTGCCTGCAGTGCATTTAACAATTCTGCCAAGGTGATACTTGACATATCTTTTGAGTTTTCCAAAGCCGCGATTGTAGCCTCATACTTTTCAGGGATTGTAACTAGAATTTTTTGAACTATTCTAGAATCAGAAAAATCAGTACCAAGGAGTCTTACTTTATTGACTATGTCAAGGAGTCTGTTGGAATAGACCTTGATAGTTTCTGATTCTTTCATCTTCTGCATCTCAAATTCTCGAATCAAGTTCAACACTCGCATCCCTTTGATTTTTTCATCCCCTTCATATTCATTCTTCAAGAAATTCCAGATCTCATGCACCGTTTTCAACATCATGATTCTGGTAAAGATTGTGGATGTGACAGCTGCATATAGACTTGCTCTGGCTTTCGATTTCCTTTGTTTCCTCTCATTATGGTGTTTCATTTGAGCAACTGTTGGATTGTTTGGAAGAGGGAGTACTTCATAATCATCTTCTACATAGGCTTCCATTCTGACAGCCCACATTTGATAATTTGTTCCATCAAATATGGGAGGTCCAAGTTGATAAGTAGAGGAAACTTCTAGATTCATCGTAATAAGGGTAAGTGTTTAAACTCTCTCAATCCTCACAGATCCCTCAAGATGAAAGCTCTGGTACCACTCTGTTGGAGTATTAGAGTAGAAAAAGTAGAGCAAGAGCGAATACTTTTGTATTGCAGAAGTCTGATTTTATTGAGTCATAAGCCATGCTTTTATATAGCATAAAGAAAACAGAATTAGAGAAAATCTGGAAAAAATCTGCTAGAGATAAGATCCTGGAATCAGAATCATATCAAGTACTTTGACTTATCTATTGTCTAAAAATAGCAAAGTGAATAACTGACTACTGCAATCTGTTAGCAGTTCCACAAATCATGCTATTCAACACCATATTTCACAGATTAACTGCTAATTTCACAGATTAAGAGCAATTATCGACTAAATGGTCACGGGTTTACTGATTAAGTTATTTAATGGCCAATTACTGACGAAAAATAGTTTGATGGTCAAAACATGATCTGACCAATAGTTTAGTGGCCGCTGAGATTTTTTGCCCTATATATATATTATAGTATAAAAATGACATCTATATGGGAGTTGGAGTGATAATCATTTATGGAACTAATTCAAACGTTCAAGTAAGACTAAGATTCTGTATCACATAAAAAATCCAAAGGCAAAAAGGGAGCGGCAAATTATTTCATGACTGATAGTAAGAAACATGTACTGCAAGTCATCGAATTACTGTATCACATTATAGGTTTAGTCATACATGCCTTAAACTAGTGCAAAAGAGCTGTATTGGCGGTGGATGCTGGGTTGGTAGCAGCATCGGATTTAGCGATGCTTTGCTGCTTGAGCCAACTAGATAGGAAATTAGTTACTGGGTTGTTGTTTTTTCTTTTCAGATCTTTAAGAATTGAGTGAAACTACAAAGCTAGTTTGTGGACCTTGGTGGACTGCTTCAGTTGCAACTTTTAGTTGTGATATGTAATGATTTATTTGGATGACTTTTATATATTGAAAGTGTATACATCATTACGTTAGATTTATGATATATGTACAAAAGTTGGATTTCAAATTAATAGTGTGCATAGTTGTCATCCATCCAAAACTAATAGTGTATACACTATCAGTATACGAAAGATTAATTTGGATGACTTTTACTTGCAAATTTTAGTCATGACATGTGCATGACTTTAAACAGCATAATCTTGTGTTTTTCTTAACCACCAAAAAAATTTTTTAAAGGAATTTTGAGGAGGAGGAAATCAATTAACAATAGTGACCTTATTAATATTCTTTACAAACATGAAATATATGATGGTTTCTATGAAAAAGGTCTCAATGACTTGTTGTTTTAATTTTTTTGGGCAAATTACATTTTAGCCCCTGTGGTTTCCAAAAAAATCACATAAGCCCTCCCTAATGATTCTAAAAGCTATACATAAATCCCTTTGGTTTGCATTGAAGGGTCAAACAGACGGAAAGCACGCATCGTGACGATTCGTGGACAAAATATCCAAATTACCCTAATATAAATACAAAAAGGGGAGCAGATGAAATCCCTTACTCTAGTCTTTGTCGCGAGAAAGAGAGAAAAAAAGGACCGACGAATGAAGGACAGAAAATTTTAACCCACAAAATTAAATCCCTAGATCTACCATTGAAGATCCAAAAGTAGCTGTGAAAGTGTATCACGAAAGCTATTGTTGTGGCTAGTAAGTTTTTCGACATCAGTTTAGCATATGAGATGCAGTTGAGCATTTTGAATAGAAACTATCGGGCATTGGAAATCTAATAAATCAGTGATTCTGATGCTTAAGCATTGATTAATTTAAAATTTTTCTACTTTGGGATAACTTGTATTATCATGTTTAAACATAGAGTGTTTTATCGGCTAGAATTGAACTTATGCATTAAGATTAGGGTAAAAAAATTGCATAAAGGAGTTCTAAAATCACTCGAATTTCAGCTATATATAGGTAAAATATGATTTTGTTAGTTAGAAAAATGTTGATTAGTGTCGGATTTGGATCAGATTTGGGTGGTTTGGTTGTCAATAATATAGAGTGATTTGGCTACCAAAAAAGTTTTGGCAATTTGGCCATTGACTAATTCTTGTTTGTCGGCATGTTGGCCATTATGTGGTCCATTGAAGTCTGTAATATACTATATGTCCTTTTCTTAATCAGATTGTGTTTTTTTCTTATTATGTGTTTCACTATTTCTAATGCAGGCTTTCAAAATAATGACAACTTCAAAAAGAATTACTATAAAATTGCATTTTGGTAGTATATCATATGGGAACTAGAAACTGTCAATACTGGTAACAACGTTGCCATATTTAAAAATTGTGAGACAAGGAAATTGTCCAGGGATATGTTGTGTAAAATGTAAGGTAGGTATGGTTATGCCTCAAATGTGAACCTATATTTTAAAATACTAGATTGTGGGCTGGATGTTGGAGCAGCTGAAATCAAAGGAGATAAAGAAGTAGAGTTAATGTTAACTGTGCATGAAGGCATTAATTTTGTCAACATATATGCTGAATTGTGTGATAAAATACCTAGTCAAGCTGTTTCTGTTGGAGTAAAAAGTCCTGTTAAAAGTGCCACCACAGATGCCCCATATCTTGTGACCTGTCATGATGATAATAGAAACAACCTGTTAGGCAAGAGTGGGGCAAAAAATGTGACATCTGATGAAGATACCCCTAAAAAGTTAGCAAACAAAAAGGGGAAACAAATAGTCAAGAAGTCAGTCAGAAGACCTGCCACAGAAGCTAGAAACAAAAAACACAGCAAAGCAATCACAAAATCAGCAAAGGAAAAAGGTAAAAAAGCTGTAGTGGAGCAAGATGAAGCTGGAAACAAAAAGCACAACAAAGTAGTCACAAAATCAGCAAAGGAAAAAGGTAAAAAAGCTATAGAGGAGCAAGATGAAGCTGGAGAACAGCCTACAGGTGAAGATGATGATAGCGATGTCAGATCTGATAGTTTAGAAGAACCTGAATGGTTGAAAGAGGGATTAGAAGGACCAGAAGGTGAGAATATTTTTGCAAACATAGCAAAGGCTAACGAAATAGAAAATCAACAGCAGCCAAAATGCACAATTGAAGAACCAGCAACAGCAAAGCAGACATATACATTAGAGGATCTGCCACCACCGGGATATGATAAGAACACTTTTGAAGAAGGGAAGAGTCCTAAAACTAATACTAATGAAGACTGGAATGAATTTGTTGTTGATGATGAAGAACTGCTTAACATTATGTAGAGAGACGATGAAAGAAATGGGAAAGGTAATGGCTGTCAAGATTTTAATGTTGTAGTTGAGTTCACAAAATCAAGTTTTGAGTTGAAAGTTGGGGATAAATTTAAGAACTTACGGGCCTTTAGAGAAACACTTATGGAATGGAATGTCAAAAAAGACTATACCATCAAGTACAAAAAAAAATGAAAAAGCAAAAGTTATTGCCATGTACAAAAAAAGGTTGTTTCGGGAGGATACGGGCAAGCCCAATTAAAAAAGAAAGCACTTTTCAAATCAAATCAATAAAGGGAGTGCATGCATGTGGAAGAGAATACAACAACCATCATGCAAATGCAAGATATTTGAGCAAAAAATATCTAGACAGGTTTAGGGATGATCCAAATTCTTCTATTGAAGGATTTGTCAAATTGTGAGGAGAGAGATTATGGTTGACATAAGCATTAGATAGGCTTATAGAGCTAAAAAGTTGCCAAGAGAGGCACTACAAGGGAATGATATGAGACCGTATCATGTCTTTAGATATTATGCTACAACCTTGTTGATCCGAAATCCTGATAGCCATATTACCCTGCACGTGGCTAGACTGGATGACAATGAGGTTAGGACATTTGAAAGAATGTACTGGAGTTTAAGTGCAATGAAGAATGGGTTTTTAGCTGGTTGTTGATCAATAATTGGATTAGATGGCTGCTTTTTAAAAAGCCCATTTGGTGGACAGCTTTTGACAGCTATAGGTAGCGATGAAAATGATAACATGTTTCCCTTGGCAATTGCTGTAGTAGAAACTGAGAGATATGACTCATGGAAATGGTTTTTAATGGAGTTGAAAACTAAATTTGGTGTTGGAAATAGAGCTTCATGGACATTCATATCTGATAGGTTAGTGAGTGCAATTGATGATGTGTTTCTTGAATCAGAGCATAGGTACAGCCTTCGCCATATATATCAAAACTTCAAACAAAAGTTCAAGACCAAGGAGTTGAAGGAGTCCTTTTGGGCAGCTGCTTCTGCTGGGAACATTCATGACTTTAAGACAGTAATGGATCAATTGGAAAGGGCTGATCCAAAGGTGAGAGGAGCTATGAATGCAGCAGGTTGGTTAAGTAGGATTCCTGCGCATTTATGGTCCAGGTCACACTTCAGCTCCTCATGCAAGAGTGATATTCTTGTTAATAATTTGAATGAGTCGTTTAATTCCTACATATTTCCAGTAAGAGATTCTACAATCATCTCCATGTTTGAGTGGATAAGAAGAAAATAGATGTAGAGGCTAAATGTGAAAAAGAAAGGCATGAAAAAGTATCAAGAGAACCTCTGTCCAAACATACAAGAACGACTCGAAAAGAACAAGTTGAACAGTAGGTCATAACTCATTATTCTCGAGATGCTGAGTATGAAGTGGACTGTGGGACTAGAGGATATGTTGTTAATATAAGTCGTAGAACATGCACATGTGGACTATGACAACTAACTGGGATTCCATGCCCATATTCTATTGTTATTATTCAAAGGGATAAATCAGAGCCTGAATGCTATGTTGATCCTTGTTATAGCAAAGAAGCATACTTGAGCACCTACAACTACACTATAGCTGCAATGCCCTCTAAAGAGTATTGGGATTCAAAAGGAGCTGAACAGGTGAATCCTTAAAAGATTAGAAACAACCTGGAAGGCCCAAGAAAGTGAGAAGAAGAGAAGCTGATGAAATTAGAAGCACTACATCTACAAGACTAGTTGTACACTATAAGAAGTATTTTAGGCCAGGATATAATTCTAAGACTTGTAAATTCCCAGTCCATCCAAAGTCTAGGTTTTATAAGGTAAATTTTAGTAGTTGTTAATTTGTAATCAGTGTTACCATCTCTTTTCTATTTTACCTAAATCTGTAGTTAATTTGCTACTATTAAAATAGGCGCCTGGTGGAGCTAGTGATGCTGGAAATGCAAGTAATGATGTTGCAAATGAAACAGATATTGCATTATGCAACAAGTATTGGATCTGTCTCACAACAGGATTCAGTGTCATAGGTACTATTAATGATGCTGATTATTACTTTGTTAACTGCAATTTACTGACTTAAATCTATTTATTTATGCAGTCTTGTGCAACTTCTGCTGCTGAACCAGTTTTAGATACTAGAAGATCAACTTCTGCTGTTGAACCTGTTTTGGATACTAGAAGATCAACTAGAGTCAGAAAACTTGTACCAACAATTGCAAGTTTGAGGGCTAAGAGAGCTAAACGTGTTTGATGACCATTGGTAAAGGAGCTGAAATTGCTGAAATTAAATTAAGTTATTTGTCTTCAATGCTTTTTGTTAATAGTTTGTTGCTGGACTTTTTGTTGTATCTCGGTGTCTGCTAGACTTTTTGATTAGCTACTTATGTACCTTATTTTGTTTTGTAAAAACTGGTTGATGTATTACCAGATTTTTGTGAACTGCTGGACAACTATTTTGTCAAATGAATCCAAAGTTCAAACTATGAGTACCAAAGCAGGTTCATGCCAACTGGAAATCTTGTTTGCCCATTTATATCAATTGACTACCAAAATAGGTTCATTCATTCATTGAAGACAACAAAGTAATCCATTTGAAGACAACAGGTCCAGATTTACAGCATTTTCATAGCCATAATTCGTCTGATATATTTTCGCTTGAACATCAAAACGAGAAATGATAGCACATATATAGCAAACAAGCACCCACACAAATCTTCATGACTCCCAAGGTTTCTTCAATGTTTTTCATTTTCCTCAAATATAAACCACTATTCACGCGCAAGCTGATTGGGTTTAAAATATATGTTAATTTTATTAATGTTCTCTCTCTCACGGGATTAGATATTTCACTAATTCATTGTTTTTGTAGGAATTTTGATAATTGGTGGCTATCGTGGGGCTTAAAGTTTAAAGAGATAATTGTTGAAAATTTTTTACCTGTTGGACGAGGGTGCGCCTAATTCCAGCTTTCAATTTTAGATTCTCGAGATTTGGTGCACGTGGGAAGCTTCCAAAAATGCATCAAAGCTAATTTCCTAAATTGTTGGGATTGACTCCTTCAATTGGGATGATTAGTAGTCTACTAGTATTAAGAGATTTCCTTGTTATCTTTTAATCATTAGAATGTCTGTTAAGATATGATAGGGGAGAATCAATTAGTTGGCTACAAATTAGGAATCTAGTGGGGTCACTCTTGACTAAAAAAGGGCAGAGTCAGTTGTTTGATGGAGTGTCTTGATTTTTGGGAGGAGTAGTCGAGAACTGGAGAGAGAGGAATTTTCGGCAGTTCGCTTTTACTTTGCGTTTCTCTATTTTTTTCTGAAAATTTCTATGAAGAAAACACTCTTTGTTCTTTCCTGGCTATTTGGTGGAAATTCCTCTATGACACGTAACTAAACCCTCAATCTATTCAAAAGTCAACTCAAAGGCATGGTCCAGAATCACATGTGAGATCGAATCGGTTTTTCCTATTTTCCTTTCTTTATCACTATTTTTATTTTTTCTAAATTACGTGTTTACGATTACTTGGTTGATCGAATGTCTTGGGCCCGATGTTTGTATTAGCCGAATAATCTATTGCCAAATTAACTAAATTGAATCCGTAATTGTTCCTTTGGTTAATACTAGTGGCAACCAATATAATTGGATTTATGTTGGGGAAACATAAAATCTAACTTAAATAATCCCTCTTAGCGTGTTTATTGGTTAGGGTTGGATTTTTCTAATTATTAATGCAATCGAGAAATTAAACTCCTATGGTCGTACCTAGGGTTATTTTCTGGTTAGGGAAATAGTCAATAGTCATACCTTGACTGTCGAAAGAATAAGGAAAAACTGGTTACCAGAGCTGGTTGGTAGCTTTAACTAATCTAGTAATAGAGGAATAGAATATCTTTGCGTCAGTGATTATGTATTTGGACCAGTCCTGAGAAGTTGGACCTTTGAGTAGAATTTTATTCACCATTGTTTCTATCTAATTACTCCTTTTTGCTATTGTTGAGTTAATCAAATTGCATTTAATTCTTATTGTTCTTTATTATTGGCCATTTAAACCCCCATTTTCCTTAGCTTAAAAAGAAACAAATTCTTGTCCATTCTCTGAGGAGACGACCCTGTTTGTCACTGTCTACGAGTTAATAATTCTCTGTCAGCTAGTCAATTCTGGTATATCAGATTAAGCAAACTCTTCGGAGCCAGGGTGAATCAAGTAACCCATTGCACATCCAGAGTTCCTGCTCCAATACCTGGAATTGATTGTTGACTGCCTTTGGTGATAGTTAGATTTTTTTTATTATTGCACAGGTTCGACACCTGTCACAAGCCTTCCAAATCTGAACCATCAATACTTGATTCTCCACTAAAGATTTCTTTGGTTGGAACATTCAAATCACTAGTGTAATTTTGTCTTATTCTCCTTGTTGGATTGCACCATGAGAAAAATTCACAAGTTTTTGTCGCACAAACAAAATATAGCCTTCATTTTGAAGGTTTGTCGGATTCAACAATCTGTACCACTGCTTTTCTCCCACATGCACAATGTAGATATTGGTACCTTAGATCTTGAGTGCTTCCGCCAGCACTGCTTGAGCATGACATCTAGAGTTTATTGAAAAAAAAATTAATAATCCATTCAAGTTATATTTCAAGAAAAAAGAAATGACTGCACCTTGATATTATAATTCACCTTTAGATCTTCTTCTTTCTAAATCTTGGTTTGGTTTCTTCAGTAAATGTATTGCCTTCACCAAGATTCAATGGAAAGTGTACTTTCATTTCATGAAAAAAGATGAGTACAAATCTGAGGCTTTATTGGGTGCGTTAAATTGGTCAGGGGTAATATGGGAATGTTTTTAATGCTACCAGTAGTACAATCATTTAAGCCACTAATCGTCACGATGGGTGCTTTTCATCTGTTTGACACTTCAATCCCAACCACAGGGGGTTTATGTATAGCTTTTAAAATCATTTTTTGGGAGGGGGGGTTAAGTGGTTTTTCTAGAAACCATAGGGGATAAAATGTAATTTACCCTTTTTTTCGATTGACTTGACATAAAAAAGGCCTCCAATGTTTTCAGAAATTCACGGTTTGTTGAAATTGATTATGCATCTCTCCATTTTGTAAACAAGTTTCTTAGCATCCCAAAACTGTAGGAACAAAATGCATATAATGATCTCGGTAAAAACTGAAACAGATAGAAGGTGCATTTTTGAGCACTAGATATTCGTAGAAAGTTGAGACGAAATTCATAATCTATGAATAGAGGTGTTTCCATTATGTAACAGAATGGGTAATAGATGCAAATCTTTATTATAATAGAATAGGTAATAGATGCAAATCTTTATTATGCGGGTGTAAATAAGAAATTTTGAGTTTAAATTCTCTCGCTTATAAAAAAAAAATAAAGATAATAAATCTAAAGAACTTTAGAAGAAACCCTTGAATACACTCAAGGAAACGTTGATGAATTCAAGTGACAAAGTGTTTATTGTGATTTGTGATAAAGTATATCAAAAGCTTGACAAGAATGAAATACAACCACCCTAAATTGTACCTCCAAAAGGGCTAGTAAGCTAGTAGAAAAGAATTAGAAAAAGTTAAATAATAGCTTAAGAGAACTATTTATTAATTACGAAATACTAAGAAAACTTCTCATGCAGCCAACATAGCATCAGGCCCGAAGACAAACTTCGCATGCAACCGACATCGGATCCGGTTGAAAACCATGTTGTCACGTATAAAAGTAGGAAATAATAATAAAAACAAATTAAAATAATTAAACAGAATTATGATGACTATCCAAATTATGGACCCTAAAAAGTTTTGGGCAACTATATGGAGGGGCATAGGTTTAGGGTGCTTTTGACAAAATTGAAATTTGAAAACTGAAATCTAAAATTTGAAATTTGAATCTATTAATTTATTGAATAGTTTTTTTTTTCCAGAGATGATAACTACTGTATAACCTAATTTATCCTACACTAGAGGGAGGGGACGGACTTAAGGAGGTTCAGGAATAACTCGGAGGGGATTGAACCACCACTGGACCAGACGGGTACGTAGCACACCCATCTAGATTTTTTACGTAAAATCACTTTTTAATATGGCAATTGGTGGGAGGCAAGGGTTCACCCACCCCACCAAGCTTTAATGCTTTGGTGGTGGCTACCAGCCCAAAGGCTGGTGGTTAATTTATTGAATAGTTAAGTACTAAATTTGATACATTTAAGCGTACATCATATTAAGTGATAACTAAATAACTTATCTATTATTTTTTGAAATTAAGTTTTGTCTAAAAAATTCAATGCTACTTAATTAATTCAAATGCTTTATTTTTCGTTATCAAACTCAATTGAACATATCATTTGAATCCATTAATTCAGATGTTCTATTTTTTGTGTTCCTTGTTCTAAATCTGATCATCGAACACCTTTTTGGTGAAAATCATTAATCAGTTTGACTTCTAAAATGTCAATTTTAGGCTTTATAGACACCGTTTACGCATAATGAACTAATCGTAATATTATTGTTACTTGCATGGTACCAACTGTAGAGGAAGGAAGGAGATCATAGGGTGACCTGCATTCCAAGAGTCCAATCGATTCGAATTGCTGATTTTCCTAGGGAACTATTCGACCATGGTGAAAGTCAGATTGTGGCCGGCGGAGCTCTAGAAGTTATTCCTGTGGCAGCCAAGGCAGTTTATCTTCTATTGAGCTGTGCCTATGAACTGGAGTCTCAACTCCCAAGTCATAGACAGTCTCAAGGCAGAATTGCCTAATCCCATTTACTCCGTAGGCCTAGCAATACCTTCTTTCAAGATGAAAAACAGCAGCAACAACAACTATATTGCATGGTTAGATGCTCAACCTAGCTAGAGCCTCCGTATTGTACATTGCTCAAGGGACCTTTCTATCTGCATCCGACGAGCAGTTGGCTGAGATAATTGCTGGAGTTCTTGACATTGGGATTAGATTCTTTTGGGCGGTAGCCCGCGAAGACATATCTATGTTTCAAGCAAGTTGTGGTGATACTGGTAAAGGACTAGTTGTGCCTTGGTGCGACCAACTGAAAGTATTGTACCACCCACCCCTCAATAGGTGGATTCTGATCTCATTGCGGGTGGAATTCTGCTAAAGAAAGTGCATTTGCTGGCATTCCAATACTTACATTCCCATCAGCATGGGATCAGTACACAGACAGCAAGCAGATCGTGGAAAACTGGAAAATTGGTTGGAGGGTAAAGAGAGACGATGGAGGTATGGTGAGAAGAGAAGAAATTTCCAGGATTTTGAAGAGGTTTATGGACTTGGAATGTGATGAAGGGAAAGAAATTAGGAGAAGAGCCCAACGAATCAAGGAGATCTGCCAACAGGCAACAGCAGAAGGTGGATCTTCTGAACTTGAGATTAAAGCTTTCCTCGAGGACATAGCAAAATTCTCAGAGTTCTTAGGACGCAATTGCAGATTCTTTTTTATTTCATCTCAGGATCATAATATGACCACTGTACGATGGTGAAAAGCAACAATCTTGCAAAAGATTAGAAAGCTAAGAACATATAGACAAAGCTTAAACTAGAGATCATATAGATTGCAGAAGTCCTGGATAGAAAACACTATGAGAGTTAAAATCGACCTCCTCCTTCTCATTCTGCCATACATCGACAAAAAATCACTGAATTTGCTAATTTCACGAACTTATCACTTCAAATCATGCTTTGATAAATCAAAACTACTGAATTCTACTAGAAGAAAAGAACATATAATTTGTAATTAAATATTAAAATTACTTTTGAACTTGATAATTTAGAAGTTCTGAATAGCAAGCAAACTTAATCTCCAAATACATAGGCTGTTGCAAAGCATGCGACTTTTCATTATTCAGAAGTCATCTTTTTACCAGGAATCTGATTTATTAAATCATTTATAACAGCATCGACTAGAAAACTATTCTATTCACTAACAGATTACGTAACAAGCAAGAAACTTGGATAAAAAGTCTTACCCAAAAAAAAAAAAATGAAATACCAGCCACACGGCAATATTTAATAAAGTAAAATTGTAAATGGGAATTTAAATTTGATGTTCTTTGCCGAATAAAAATCAGCAGAATATCTAGCTCATACAAAACTAGTCAAAATTGCCCGAAGAATTACCTCTTTGATTGGCCCAAAGAGGAAAAAAAAAACTCAACAGTCAAAAATTAACCAAAGAGGTAACCCTTTCAGATGAAGGAAATATTAAAATTGATATTGCTGCCAAGAGGAAGAAGAAGGGTTGTAAGTTAAGGGCTGCGGTGAATGGTATTCAGGTCCAAAAGCTTGCGGTGGCAGTGGGCACAACTGAGGCAGACTGCCTTCATCAAACCGGTGAGGCGCAAGCGTAGTGGATTGCATCGATGGTCCTGCAGAGAAATTCATGCCTTGCATCAATGGTAATCCAGATAAATTCATGCCCTGAATCAATGGTAATTGAGGGAAATTCATGACTTGCAATTGAGGCATCACGCTCAACATTCCAGTTTGATAATTACTGCTGTCAAACCAGGGAAATTGATGAGGGAATTGAACGTTGGGAAATTGAACATTATGGATTCCTACGTTGGATAAATTGATTCCACCGTCAAAATTATTAGAACTGTTGAAGTTGAACTGCATAGGAACATGTTGGACAATCTCCTGATTAGCTGATGCTCCTCCCAATAATCCCATCTCAGAATTGTCTGAAGAATTACCAAATATTTGTGGGTTTTCAAACAAATTTTGTTTGAACATCGTTTCCAAAGAGGGGACACTCTGTTCTGGTGCTGCACCTAATTGGGGTTTTCCAGTGCCTTGGGAATCTGATGCTTCTCCCACCTCCGGCACGTTCCATAATTCAGTAAAATACTTCTCGTGCAGTGTTTCTTCTTCACCATAAAAATAAGCAACTTCTTTACCCTTATTTTCACTCAAGAAACCCTTTTTCTTCTCCAAAGATTCAAGCTTTGAATTAATCACTTTTACAATATCTTCAGCAAAGGCCTTTGATGAACTATTTTCCCCCTTCTCCTCTTGTTTTCTGCAGCCGTTGTTGGAACCAAAATCTTCATCAATCTTAGCCTTTTCTGCCGCATTATCAACAGCCTTTCCAACCTTGACACTTGATTCAGAGAACCTCTTGATCTGGCAGCCTTTCTTGGCAGCCAAATCTGTGTACATGGCTATGATTTGTCGTACATCATCAGGGTTTCTAGGCCAAGTCTCAACCTGCCCACTTGGTCCAACAACAACGATGCAAGCCTTGATACCACACAACACAGATAGTTCCATTGTCTTCTTCTTAATACACTCTTTTCTTTTCTTGCAACGCAAGCTTTCAACTTTGGTGCCATGCTTCGTTTTCTTGGAACACGAGCTTTCGGCCTCGGTGGCCTGCTTGTCTTCGTTCATCATGGAATTGTGCTCTAGGTTAGTGCTGGCCACCATGGCTGTTGCTTGCTTTCTAATATTAGTAATTGTCACTTGAGCAACGGCTAAACTTGGGACATAAATAAGGTGACAAAGAGTGTAGTTTCCTAAAGTGAAGTAACAGGAATTTTTAGGAAATTTTAATGAGCTTTCAGGCAATATTTTTTCTTTCCTGCTATAGAAACTTGACAAAATTCCATTGTCCCTTCATCCTTGAAAATTTTTTCTTTTTACTCTAAGCCTTTCAATATTTTTTATGATATTTTTAGGTTGATTTACTAGATTTAACTTCTTAATGGATGTTTTGAGTACTACGTATTATTCTCTTACAACTTTATTTTTTGTCTCAAGAAAATTCTCTTAACAGACATTAAGGATGCTGAATATTACCTATTATTTCCTTAGAACTTTATTTGTTGTCTCAAGAATTAAAAAAAAAACTTAATAAACATGTTGAGTCATAAAACTGCCTTATTATGTTTTGCACAATTTGACTCTTGCTATTATTTTGTTGAAATCACAAATTGTGGTGAGAAAGAACTTACAAGTACAGAAATTGGGTTTAAAATCTTTTATTTTGATTTGCTATTAGATACTAAGACTGAATAGTTAAGCAAAACAAGAATAAAAGAAATTAACGTGGATCGTAATTTTAAGATGACACAAGTGGAATAACAATTTCCTATGAATAAGTTCCTCCCGTCCTCCCCTTCAACCACCAAAAATTCAGAGTCCACCATCACATAAAGAATATGCTCGATGAATTACTGCTTTCATGTGGAATATGTTAACGTTTCTTCTGTTCATAAATGCAAATGAGCACGTAAGGTTAGGAGGAGCAAAAAGATGTAAAAGGACTAGTGAATCTATGCACTATTTATGTCAAACTTCTACCCAATATAGAACAACTATAAGTACTCTCCACATTGACAAGCATTCAGCCAATGACCGACACTATTTTAGTTGCATTCTTACAATGGAGAGATTTGGACTATAGTGTTCCCATTTGTCAAAAACCAGATGTTCACTAATTTAGCATCTGAACTTGACAAGTGATCAGAAAGCTGAACCACAATAAGCATGAAAATCTGAACTTTTAGTATAACTAAAATCCTGTAACAAATTATGATTAACATCTGCATCTGATGTACTGGGATCACAGTGCAATTCATTCAGCATAATCATAATTAATGTTGTTAAAGGCACCTTCAGCATTGCAACTCCTCTGTACGGGATTTCTGCAATTTTCTCCAGTGAGAAAGTACCTCACAAGAACAACACTACTGCAGCTGAATTTTAAGACCATCTTTCCCACTTTTCTCTGCCACCCTGGCAGAGTTGAGTTTCCTATCAGCTTTCAGAGACAACTCTGCCTGGGATGTTTTGAACAGAATCAAACTCTTTCTTTTGTATTGCCAATTCTAAAATTCTTCTCTTAAAGTCTCAAGTTCCTGCACTTCTCCAGCTTTTACCCTTTCAAATCAACCCGATCTGCCCCTACTTCCATTTGATTCAGAATCAAATTAAGCTATTTAATATGACTCTACCCTTGAAAAGCAATATTTTCAAGTTTTTCACCAACAAAATTTCGAATAGTAGCAAATTTGTTTTGTGCCAATTCTACCTTTTGCAAAAGCTCTAGGATCAATTTTTCTTTTTCATCCAGTTTCTTAAACCTCTTCTCAACCCACTTTCTCCTTGAAATGAGTTCTTCAGAATTTTTACTTGCTGATTCTTGAACAGGCTTCAAGTCAGTCTCCCCAGACTCAAGTTCACCGAAGAATCCACTGACAGAATTCTGGATCATTTTTACATGGCCTTCAAAATCCTTCCATTCAAGCATCACGAAATCCATCACGCTTTGGAGGTTGTTTTTCTTTTCTTCAATGAGCTCCACAGCATCAATCTTATCCACGACACCAATAATCTCAGTTGGACTACTTTCTACTGAGAGGGGAGATTTTACTGACACCTCTATTTCTTGGTTATTGCCCACTTGCAGATCCATCTGGTGCGTTTTCAGTGCTGACAAGTTTACACCATCATCAGTTGGCACAGGTGCATATACAGTTGCTTCAGCATTTGGTAGCGAAGCATCCTCTCCCAGAATTTCTTGTACATGCACTGGCAAATCACCTAGCAGTCTCAACTCATGTTTTCTCAAATCTTCTCCATTCTTTTGCGAGCTTTTCTCTGTGAATGTCAAATCTTCTTCTTCTTCTCCTCCTTCAGGGATAAATGTGAGCACATCTTCAGCTGTTTCTTTAAATGGTATTTCAGTATCCAAATTATTATTCACCCATTTTTGCACACCCAGCTCATTTTCATTCTCAAACTGATTAAATGACTGCTGCTGAACCAATGATTTCCCAGCCCTGGCTCTTTTCACTCCCACAGTTAATTTGCTCCTTCTGTTCCCATTCAATAAAATATCCTCTGATCTACTACAATCATGATGCACCGCTGTGCTACTTTTACCACAGAGAAGTTCACCCACATTTACTACCCTGCTTTGGAAGGTCAGAGGTACATTGGATATTGCAGCAAGCACAGCCTGAACAAGTAATATTCATATCTCAGCATTCAAAACTGAAAATTTTCTAGCTACTAAAAACATCAGCATGTCTTGCTGACATGCTAACATAAGATTCAATTACAGCATAGATTTCTTGTTATCTCATATCAACTCACAAGACTATCATCACAAGAAATCATAATCAAAGGGTTTCAAACAGAAACTAGGATGTATATATTATAATACCGCAACATCTACAAAGCCGCTGTTTGCTAATCTGACAAATAGCTCATCACGCAAATCAACGACATCATGGCATGTGTTGACATTATCATCAAACTGTGCCTCAACCTGTAATGCATCAACTGTAACAGTTAACAACATAGAAATGATAATCTCAAACAAGCTTTATTTGATTGCAGAAGACATATGACTATGCAATTACTTACTACCTTTCCAAAACCGTACTGCCTGTGGGTATTCATCTCTATGTTAATTCTTTCCTGGATTACACTATCAGTCCACGCCTTCACACGTGGCATTGTCCTAGGTACATGGTGATTTAGGATGCTAACACGGTCCAGATAGAATACCTATCAAACATATTACTATTAGCATACCGTCCAACCAATAACATATGAATTATGAAAAGCAAATTGCAAATTAAACATTTTCCTATTAATTAATTGCATCAACTGTAGAATTGACAACACTTGCCATCAAGAAAAAAATACATCCTCCAACATATTTTCTTCTTTTTAGCTGGAAATCTTGTAACTGCGAGCATAGCTTGATGCGAACATACTCTGCCCAATTCATATTTCTAATTTCTTCAACTGAATGCAAACATCTCCAGAGTTTCGTAGTATGTTCAGCCCTTTTGCTTGGGGCCAGCAAGCATCCGCACACAAATATCACAAACTTCTTCTTAAATTCTTCCCCTGATTCCATACTAATCAACTCCTCAAGAAGATCAATCCATTTGTACCTTCTTGGAATAATATCTACCTCCTCTTCTGATGCATCCTCATCTTCTTTTGGAATCGGCCCATTACCGGGAATCCCTAGTGTGATTTCTACGTCACGCGCTGTGACCTGTAGGATCTGTCCTCCATCCAACTGAATATGGCATTGGGTGGGATTGAAATGTTGGATCAACCATGTAAGCAAACAGGATGGCATTGAATGGCATTGTATCTCTAATAGGCCACCAAAGCCTATCTCTCTGATTGCTTCCTTTTTGATGTCATCTAGTTTAGAAACCAGTTTCAACAACTGGCATGGTGAGGATCGGATGGTAATTTCCTACATATAATTTAACAAATGTTTATCACTCTCTGTATTTAATCAGACAATGCCAAAACAATTTACATATACCATATGATCAATGCAATTAAAATTACAACTTCTTACTCGCTTGGCTCTGTCAAAACTGGTACTCTTGCCTAGTTTTTCGATGCTTTCTTTGTAAATCTGCAAGTCCTCTTTATATTTATTCATCAATTGTGCCTTCTCAGCCTCACTAAGTTTTTCCCATGCTTGTTTGGCACTTGCATTCCCCTGTTTAGAACCGTAAATTATGGAGATTCATTATGAATCATTCCACATATAAGATCTCTTAGTCATAGCATTAACCGGATGATTTTATACATAGCTTCCATATAGTTTTTCATTACATGCAACCCCAAAACCAAATTACCTTGCTACCGCAAACTCCAGCTCCATTTTGACCTTTGAGATTCTCAAAATGCTGCTTCCTGTCCATAGAAACAGTAACTATCAGCATCAGTTTATGATATTTTTGTTTCGGTAAACATAGCCACCAATGGCATACAAATCCTAATCACCTAAACAGAATAAATGGATGGATTGGTCGCTTGGGCTTGGTGATATCTTGGTCTTCCTCTCCCCTTCTAGTCCTCTGTTGACCTTTTTCATGAAATTCCTTTAGCTTTCTTTTGCGTGGCATGTTGCATATCCTTCAATATTAAACGCTGTCAACATATTACCAAAGTATTAACATCATTACTTTCCATGCGTATGTAACTGCAAATAACTGTCAATCATCAATCTAAATATGCCCATCATCAGATACAAGTATTCTACCACCTTAAGATAAATATACAAATAACTATTCAACAGATCGTATTAGAGAATTCATAGGTATGTAATGGTCCACCACCATATGTGACTCATGCTATGTATCTTTCAGCCAATTTGGCACTTTCATTTTGTTATTCTAAGACACAAATTTTTGTATATGCTATTCTTATCCTCATTCAAGGAAACACAGCCTACCTGCTAACTCAATCACTTTTTAATCAGCATAACTGTGTTGAAAAGAATATGTAAATTTTCACATGACAGATGTACAATTCCAACTGATATTCTACATTCTCAAACTACATTTTGTCCTTCCTCAATATTAAACACTGTCAACAAAATTACAACAGTATCAACATATGTAACTGCAAATTACTGTCAACCATCAATATAAATTTGCCTATCATCAAATACAAGTAGTCTACCACCTTAAAAAAACATCTTCAACAAATTGTATAAGAGAATAGATACGTATTGGTCCACCATATGTGACTCATGCTATGTATCTTTCTGCAAATTTGGCACTTCCATTTTGTTATTCCAAGACTCAAATTTTTGTATATGATATTCTTATCCTCATTCAAGGAAACACAGCCTACCTATTAACTGAATCACTCTCTAGTCAGTATAACAATGTTGAAAAGAATATGTAAATTTTCACATAACAGATGTACACTTTCAACTGATATTCTACATTCTCAAACTACATGTTTGCAAAAACACCAGCTAATATAATGTACAATCAGCATTCTCAATTACGTCTGAATTTAGTTTATTCATTGAAAGGAAGGATACTGATTCATATAAGTTAGGAAAATTTCTCGAACACATTCATCCCGTTACCAATCCTCACAACACTAAAAATACACCATTAGACAGTGAGAGTATGGCCTTTTGGGACCAATCACATGTTGTATGATTTCATCTACTGGATATATTTTAACATATATTCTTAGCATGCCATTATCCAAAAAAGACATTTTAAATTCACAATTAACCATTGTATATTTTTTGAACTGATATTGTCCATCCCCAAACTTCAAAGATTTTTTCGAAGTTCTTGAACAGCTACTGTTGGATTAAAAAATCACATACTTCAACCACACCAAAAAAACAATTTCAGCAGAGCAGATATACAAAGGCAGAAAAAAAAAGTAAAAATCTGAAATATGCCAAAAACCTTCTCTGGATTAGAGATTTAACACCCACGTACAAATTCAATCCACCAGAATATGCAATTTCTTGATTACTAAAGTATCAGGTCATTTCGCGATTACTATCTCTTACCTTGCCAAAAACACGACGATCACAATTCTGCAACTGAACAATTGATTGCTGACCGGGTTTTGCTTGTATGGATTGATGATCACCAGATTAGTCCGCAGATTTTAGGATCAATTGGCTGGCAAGCTTGAGATGGGTTTTTAGTTTTCTTTCGAGGATTGCTTCTAACTTTCAGAGAAATGGTGAGATTTTGGCAGATTGGTACGATTCATGGCATGAAAGACTTCTGCCGGTGAAGGGGAATATTAGTACGAGGATAGCCGACTAATAAGACTTTAACGTGTAATTAAGTAGTTGTACTTTTGATTGAATTCTTTTTTCCGAAGCCCAAAGAGCCGAGGAACCCAAAAGCCGGTATCCTTTGATTGAATTCTTGGAGTCTTACACATTAGACCTCTTTTGGACCGTTGATGAGGTCAACATCTAATGGCTCTTAATAAGTCGCCTTTGTTCAGTTTTTTGTTGTTGTTCTTGATCAGTATTGGACATTTACGTACTACCTCAGTCTTATCGAAAGTAGGCCTGTCAAAAGGCCAATCCGAGCTTGGCTTTAACAGGTTGAAATCCGACTCATATAGTAGTATTACTTTCGAATTTCGAGTAATGAGGTTTGGATCGATAAATGTGAGATTCATCTTTGCCTCACAAAATATTCGGAACGTGAGACTTATTCGAATTTAGTACAAACTTATTTATTGTTCTTTAATTTTTTTAATATAATTACGTTAACTATTAAGTTCTAAACTTAATTTAACATCCATAAGATCACAAAATTAAAATTATATGCAAATCAAGTTCATTAAAAAGTACATAAATCAAGAAAATTTTGATAATAATATATTCAATTAGTTCAAAGTATATGAAAAATAATAATAAAACATGATCGACCGTCACTATATTTTCAAAGGATAATTGCAGAAACCTCCCCTGAGATTTCTAACACTTGCATTGACCTCCCTTGTAGTTTGAAAAATTACACTAACCTCCCCTGAACTTACTAATCCTTTGTAAATTTAGTCCAAATGATTAAAATATTATTTTAAGGAGTGAAATTAGAATTTTGTATCAGATTTGCTCTTTGTGCTACATGTCCAATGAATGACAAAGTATTACAAATCAATTAATAATTAATAAACTTTAAGGGGTGTAGTTTGTGGGCAAATACACATTATTTATTTAAAGTACCAGCTCTTTATGAGTATTTTACTTTCAAACATTTAATTTATGATAAATATATCAACGTTTGTAAGTAAAATTCAAAAATTGTTACAGTAATATTCTTACAAAAAGGAAATCGGTAGGTTATCTATTTAATATAAATTAAATATTTTTAAAAAAAGAAATGGCCCATAAAGTATTAATTCTTTACGGCTTTCATCCATTGGATGAGTAAAGTATTGGCTCTTTATGGGTATTTTATTCTGAATCATTTAATTTATATTAAATAAATAAATGTTTGTAACTAAAATTAAAAAAGTGTTATATTAATATTTTTACAGAAGGGAAACCGGTAGATTTTGTATTTAATAAAAATTAAATATTTGAGAGTAAATACAAGTCTTATTTACTTATGTCGTTACTTATGTTTAGGGTTTTAGGTCGTTACTTATGTTATGAATCTTTTGACATAATTTTTTATATTTAATATTTCTTATATATATATATATTAATATATTTTGACACATAACTCATAAATCAAAGTATTAATATTATATATTTAGATATATAATTATATATAACAAAATATGAATATATAATTATAACATATTAAACGACTGGACCTATATTGAGTTTGAACTTGATAAGGTCCAACAACCTTGACTTACATTCAATACTTACATTCAATTCGAGTCTAGTATTTGGATTAACATACCTTCGTCTCCAATCACTGTCCGAACAAGGTCAGGCATGTCCCATTGCCGGGTCTCAGGTTCAAAAGCAGAAGACTGGTCGTAGGGACAAAGCTTCTACTTAAACATCAAGTCGGTCTGTTTCCGATTCGATCACTGTGAATAGGTGATTCCCAAGGTCTCACCAGCTCACTTCAAACCCATACTGAAGAAGCACGGAACTTCCCCTGACCGAGCTGACCTGATGAGCTCGGAGTGCTGATGGAAGAGCTCGTCCCAAGCCTGCAAGACAGAGAGGAGTGATCTCACAAAAGGGGCCCCGAGGTGGTCCCCGAGGGCACTCCGACGGTCAAGTTAGTTTTCCGGTGAGTAGGGTTCACGGGGGTAGTGTAGTCAGAGTGCGTAGTGTATGTCAGAGTGGTGAAAGTTACCATTTATACTTGTCAAGAGAGTCCCACCTCCGCACGGTGCGAGACTTCCCCGGAATAGCTCCCGATCCCGACCTATGGGGGATCTCCTCCGGTCTTTCCGGGGTCCTCTCCCAGAGCCCTTTGGAGCCCTAGCGGCGAGGCGGCCCAAGGCGGTCGTGGAAGGGCTGGAGGCCGCGGCCCAGCTCGGCCGTAGCCGGGCTGCCACGTGGTTTGGCCCTGGACAGGGCCTCTGCACTAGCCCCCTAGATTAGGTAGGACTGTCAGGCAGACCTAATCTGACCCTGTCACGTGGGAGGCCGGCGCCGCGCACTACTCCGCCAACGTCACCTCTGGTACAGTGCTGTCACAGGAACGCCGCGCCCGCGTCCTTTCGGTTGTCACACCTCTTCGATTTCCGTACCAGCATTAAATGGGACGGTTCGATTTCAAGCAACCGTTTTCCCCCCATTCTTCCCCCTATAAATAGGGGTCACTAGAATTCCGTCCGCTCCATTTGCTATTTCTCCTTTTCTTAGTGCATTTTCGCATTCCCAGAAGTTCCAAGGTTTCCAACTCCCAGTGCCCAGACTCCGGCGACTCTTTCAATCTTCCGACTCCGGCCATCAGTAAGTCCCCTTTTTCACAGCATCTCTCCCTTCCATTCTCCTTCGTTCAATTTTATGTCGGATCATTCCGACACTTCCTCCTCTGTATCTGCAGTTCCGGCCCGCCTCAGAGCCCCCAGAATCATCATCCTTTCCTCGCCTTCGCCCTCATCCTCATCACCACCTTCTCCTCCTCCCCTTTCCGCTTCCTCCGTTTCGAGCCCCAGCTCCCACACCATGAGCTCTCCATCCGCCCCTCCCTTTTCTGCCCAGGCCATTCAGGATACAGCCGAACTGGATGCCCTTCTCGAGATGGAGGCCACCTCCATTCCTCCCCCCAAATCTCCTCATGACTCCCCTGGCGGAGCCCAGGGGGGAGCTGGAGAGGACAGGGATTCCTCTGGCGGGAACCCTGCTCCCGAGCAGGGGGATGACCCTGAGTTCTCCTATGGTTACCCCGACCTGCAGGAGGCCACCCTTTCACCTCAAGCTGTGGCCGAGCTGGCCAGGACCTATTCCATTCCTCCGGCCTACGAGCCAAGGGCGGCGGGGCCCGACGACCGGGCCTGCAGACCTCCCTCTGGTTTCGTGGCCGTCTATAGGGAGCAACTCATCGCAGGGCTCCGACTCCCCATTCCTTCAGCTCTTACCGAGATTCTGAACTACTGGGGGCTCAGAATCACCCAACTTCACCCCACCTCCATCAGGATCATCACCGGGTTCCTGATCTACTGCCTTCTCTGCAGTATCCCCTACTCTCTATCCCTCTTCCGGGCTGCCTTCATCCTTAAGACCGCCCTCCCTGGATGGTACTACTTCTCCCGCCGTGGTCCCCAGACCAAGGGAGGGAAGGGTGCCCAGGAGGTGTTCCAGGGACTCCCATCCTCCGTGAAGGACTGGAAGGAGGACTTCTTCTTCGTCAAATCCACTCACTTCCCCCCCAACGTATGGAAGGTTGGGGGGGTCAAGGCCGACCCCTACCCGAAGGATCTGGACTATGATACCCTCAGCCAGCTGTCCAACTCTAGGGTAAAGCTTGACGTCACCACACTTTCCACTGGGCAGATCTCTGCGGCCGGGCTGATGGGGACGTTGTCCGGACCCTCTGGGGAGGTGGTGACCCCCGAACCCGACCTTGGCACCTGTAACGCCAGCCTTCCTCCTATTGGACTTATAGGATAGTGTTTTGTTTCCTTTTTTATCCTGTCCTCTGCTGACTTGGTTGTGTTTGCTGTAGTGAGGAAACTCTCCAAGTTGCTGGGCGCGTCCACTGAGGAGGCTACCACCACTCCCCGGCCAGAAGCTGCCCAGGGAGGGCCTGGGGCGACCTCAACCGTGGGGGGCAACCAAGCCCCCCAGAGGGAAACGCAGGGGACCCCCTCCCCCGCCAAGAAGGCTGCCAACAAAAAGGCGGCCGGGCAGAAGAGGGGTCGAGGGGACGAGCCCTCCCAGCCCGGGAAGAAGCTCGCGTTGGTCCCCGCACAGCCTCCTCGCACGCTGGTCTCCGGGGGGCCAGCCCACCTAGGCGTGGGCTCTGCCGAGGAGCATGCCCAGGAGTCAACTCCCCCGAACTTGTGGCACTTCCGCCACGTTGCCCCCTTGAAGCCGGGCCAAGCCCCCACGATGCATGACCCCCGCCACTTCTGCCCGTCCTGGGAGCTCTCTATCAACGACCGAGCCCAGTTCCCCGAGGTGGCTCGCGAGCTGATGGTGGGCTCGGTCCTCCCTCGTGACAAGAGGTGGATGGAGCTGGCCGAACCCTCCGAGCTCCTTGACGCGTACTACACCGCCCAGGCCCAAGTAAGTCTGGCCCGTGGGTTAGTTGTGCCTTCGTGTCTTGGTTAAGTAGTGTGACGTGCTTACCTGCTCTCTTTTCTCCTCAGGCCAACGCAGCGGGTGCTGCCCTGGCGACCCGCTTCTCCGAACTGTCTCCCGACCTGGAGAAACTACGAAAGAAGAATTTGGAGGCGGAGAAGAAGCTCTCCCAGACCCTTAAGGAGGCAAGCTCCCTTAAGGACAAACTGGGAGAGGCCGCGAAGGAGCTGGACACGGCTCAGGTCCAGCTCGCCTCCACCAGGTCGGAGCTCGACCAAGGAAGGCCGGCGTGGCTAGGCTGAAGGAGGAGCATGCCCTCGAGCTCTCCGGCACCGTCAGCCGAGAGAGGAAGAAGGCTGTTCGGGAGTTCCTTTCCTCCGAGCAGTTTGAGGAGGACATCGCCCTCCTTAACCTGCCCATCCTCCAGGTCGGCGCTACGCGGGCCCTGGACAAGGTGAAGAGCCTCAACCCCCCTGGCTTCAACTTGGCGGACTTCAAGGACTACAATCCTGCTGCCGAGGAGAGGCTGGACTGGCTCTTCGACGGGTACCGCAAGGGGCATGCCCTGAAGGGGTTGGTAGGCCGAGCCGACGTTGGGGCCGAGCTGGCGGAGGTCCCCTTGGAGGAGAGCGAGTCTCCCGGCAGGGCTGCTGGGAAAGAGCCGGTGGTCTAGGGCCGCGGCCCTTCCAGAAACCCTTCCCGTCTTCTCATAAGGATGTGACCATGCTCCAGTTGAAAATGCTCTTGGGGGTCCATCTGAGATGGAAAGGTCCGACTGGATAGCCTTCACCATACGCCTCTTCGCATGTTTAAGGTGTACCTCCAGCTCCTGCTCCTGGCGGACTACCGGCAAGAAGGAGGAGGCCCGAGCTGTTTTCTCTTCATAGCTCGGCAAATTTTGTAGCAGATAGGCAACTCAGAAGTTTTGTAATAGATAGGCAGCTCGGAAGCTTTGTAATAGATAGGCAGCTCGGAAGCTTTGTAAGCTTTGTAATAGATAAGTTTGCAATGCATACACAATTTCGAAGAGTTATTTTCTCCTTTCCTTGCCTACTTCGCAAGGCCATGTGCCGACCTCCGGGGCCGAGCACCACATAAACGGCCTCTTGGGGCTGAGCACTTTAGACGCCAAGGGCGTTCCTGCCGACCTCCTGGGTCGAACACCTCACATCTCACCCCTTGGGGCTGAGTACTTTAAACATTAAGTGCGTTCGTGCCGACCTCCCGGGTCGAACACTTCACACGTCACACCTGCCCTTGGGGCTGAGTACTTTAAATACTAAGTGCGTTCGTGCCGACCTCCCGGGTCGAACACTTCACACGTCACACCTGCCAGCCTCTAGCCCCCCACTAGGACATTAAGCAAGGGAGCGCTAAATGTGCTAGTGCAAGGCGCAGATTTGAGGATTGTAAAATGAAATAGGTACAAGTAAAAATGAAAATGAGCTTTGATTGATGAGGAAACAAAAATTCGGATTCCAGAGAACAGGCAACCGAACACCCCGGTCTAACCTACGCTACAAACAATCGCAAATTGGAGAAGTGCCACGTCCGAGGTACCCCAGATCCATCCATCTTAGCGAGCCTGCAGTAGCCAGCTCGGCTCACCTCGAGGACCTTGTACGGACCCTCCCAGTTTGGGTCGAGCTTGTTGGAACTGTAAGCTCTGCTGATCGAGTTCTTTCGCAAGACCAGGTCTCCTGGCTGGTACTGTATAGTCTTTACTTTGGCGTTGTGATAGCGAGCGAGCTGGCTTTTATACTTAGCCATTCGAATAGCAGCTTCCTCGCGCCTGACTTCGAGCATGTCCAAGTTGCACCTAAGCTCTTCCTCGTTGGATGTTGCCACGAAGTTCTGTGTTCTGGGTGAGGGAAGACCCACCTCTGCGGGCACCACAGCCTCTACCCCGTAAGTAAGGGAGAACGGGGTCTCGTGCGTAGCCGTCCTGGGCGTAGTGCGGTAAGCCCAGAGGACGCTAGGCAGCTCATCCAGCCAATTAGACTGGGCGGACGCCAACCTGGTCTTCAATCCCTGCAGAACGGTTCGGTTAGCGTTTTCCACCTGACCATTGGCCTGGGGGTGACCAACTGACGTGAAGTGTTGGTTGATCCCGAGCTCGACGCACCAGCTCCGGAAGGGGTTCTCAGCGAACTGGCGGCCGTTGTCGGATATCAAGACGTGCGGGATGCCGAAACGGCAGACGATGTTCCTCCAAAGGAATTTTTGGACCGCCCTCCCCGAAATGGAGACTAGGGGCTCTGCTTCTATCCATTTGGTAAAGTAGTCGATAGCCACCACGAGGTGCTCGTACCTTCCGGGAGCTCGGGGAAATGGTCCCAGGAGGTCTATTCCCCATTGGGCGAAGGGCCAGGGACTATGAATGGGGATCATTTCTCGAGCTGGCTGGTGACGCAGTGAGGCGTGCACCTGGCAGGCTCGGCATCTCTGTACCAGTTCTGCGGCGTCGCGAAAGACGGAGGGCCAGTAATAGCCCAGGAGAAGGCACTTTTTGGCCAACACCCGGGACCCCACATGTGCCGCACATATACCTTCATGAACTTCACGCAGAACATAGTCCCCTTCCTCGGGAGTCAGGCACTTTAGCCAGGGGGACAAGTACGACCTCCTGTAGAGGGTTCCCCCGGTGTAGGCGTATTTGGTAGCTCGGAGTTGGATTTGTCGAGCCTCGGTTTTGTTCTCGGGGAGGGTACCCAAGCTGAGGAAGTCGACGAGGGGAGCCATCCAGGTGGTCGGATTATCTACCGCCAGGACCTGAACCTGGTCGATACTTTTCTGCTGCACCACCTCTACCAAGACCTCCTTGCTCAAGTGAGCGAACGAGGAGGACGCCAGCTTGGACAGGGCGTCCGCGCGCTTGTTTTGGGATCTCGGTACCCGCTCGATCTCAAAAGTGTCGAACAGGGCCACCACCTCACGTACCTTGGCCAGATATTTCTTCATTACCTCGTCCTTGGCCTCATACTCCCCGCGGATCTGGAGGACGACGAGCTGAGAGTCGCTTCGAACCCGGATCGCGGTGATGCCCATCTGGTGGGCTATCCGCAACCCCGTCAACAGGGCCTCGTACTCCGCCTCATTGTTGGATGCAGGGAAGTCAAACCTAAGCGCATAGGTCAGTTCCTCCCCCGTGGGCAAGGTGAGCAGCAGGCCAGCCCCGCTGCCCTCCTTGCTCGAGGCACCGTCCACAAACAACAGCCACGGCTCCTCCGTCGGGGTGTCCGTGGGTGTTGGGGCTAGCTCTGTCGGGGTCGAGCTAGCCCCCTCGGCAAGGAAGTCCGCCAAGGCCTGAGCCTTGATCGCGGTACGGGGCCGATAAGTGAGGTCATGTTCGGCTAGCTCGACAGCCCACTTGGTCATCCTGCCCGAGACCTCGGGCTTAGTGAGTATCTGGCGCAGGGGCTGGTTGGTCAAGACTGCGATACTATGAGCTTGGAAGTAAGGCCGGAGCTTGCGAGCAGCGTGCACTAAGGCCAGAACCAGCTTCTCGGCCGGGCTGTACCGCGTCTCTGGCCCTTGTAACGTTCGGCTGACGTAGTACACTGGTCTCTGGGTCCCCCCATCCTCCCGCACCAAGACCGCACTGACGGCCTCGTTGCAAGTGGACAGGTATAGGAATAGTGTCTCCCCCAGCTCGGGGGCGGTCAGCGCGGGCAGCTCGGCCAGATAGGCCTTCAGTTCGGCGAAAGCTTTCTGGCACTCCTCGGTCCAACGAAAGTCTTTTGGCGCTTTCAAGATCCGGAAAAAAGGGAGCCCCCGAACCGCGGAACGCGAGAGGAACCTGTTCAGGGCAGCCATCCTCCCTGTGAGTCGTTGGACTTCCTTCACGTTCCTCGGGGGGGCCATGTCCATAATGGCCTGGAGTTTATCCGGGTTGGCCCGGATTCCATCTCGAGACACCAGGAAACCGAGAAACCTCCCCGACCTGACCCCGAAGGTGCACTTCTTCGGATTCAGGCGCATTCGGCTCTCCAGCAGGACGTCCAGAATCTCCCTCAAGTCGGATATGAGCCGCTGATCAACCCGGCTTTTAACTATCATGTCGTCCACGTAGACCTCCATGCTTTTACCGATCTGGTTCTGGAATAGCTTGTTGACCAGGCGCTGGTAAGTAGCTCCCGCGTTCTTCAAGCCAAACGGCATGGTTCTGTAACAATAGGTCCCCTCCTCAGTGATGAAGGAGGTCTTATCCCGATCCTCCTCAGCCATTTCTATCTGGTGGTATCCCTTAAAGGCATCCAGAAAGCACAAAACGTCAAAACCCACGGTAGAATCTACTAACCTGTCGATCCTTGGCAGGGGAAAGCAGTCCTTTGGGCAGGCCTTGTTTAGGTCCGTGAAGTCCACGCACATCCTCCAGGTCTGATCCTCCTTCTTGACTAAGACGGGATTGGCCAACCAGGTCGGGTAGTGGACCTCCATGATGATCCTGGATTCCAGCAACTTGCCGACCTCCGCCTTGATCACCTCATTCCTCTCGGGAGCGAAGCTCCTTTTCTTCTGCTTCACCGGCTTGAACTGAGGATCCACGCCGAGGTGGTGGACTGCCAGGTCCGTTGGAATACCGGGCATGTCATCCACCGACCAAGCGAAGACCCGGGAGTATTCCCTCAGCAGAGCTTTCAAACCCTCCTTCTCCTTGACGGGCAACAAGGTCCCAATGCGGAGAACCTGGTCGGACCGGTCCCGCCTTAGGGGGAATTCCTCAATCTCATCCTGGGTGCCCAACTGTTGGGACTCATCCCCCGGGATGTAGGGTTCCAAACAGGTCGTCTGGGCGACCACCTTCTCCTGCCCCCGGAGCGTGGCCAGGTAGCAAGCCCTGGCTACCGCTGGGTCGCCGCGCACCTCCGCTATCCCCCCAGAAGTGGGGAACTTGACGCTGAGGTGGAAAGTAGAGGGAATAGCTTGGAGGGCGTTCAGAGCGGGTCTCCCTAAGAATACATTGTACGGGGACGACTGCTTGACCACCACGAAGTCAACGGGAACAGTTCGGCACCTGGGGCCCTGTCCTACTGTGACCATCAGGGTGATCATCCCTTCCGAGCTGATGGGTGGCCCGGTGAAACCCACCAGAGGCGTCCGGACCGGGGTCAACTGGTCCTCCCTTAATCCGAGCTCCTTGAACACCCGATAGAACATAATGTCAACCGCACTACCCTAATCGACATACACCTTCTTCACCCGGTAGTTGTTGGTGACAATGTCTATCACGATGGCCTCGTGGTTCCTTGAAGCTAGGGGGACCGCGTCCCTTGGTCCGAAGGTAATTTCCTCGTCCATGCGCAAGCACTTCAAGGAGTCGTCCCCCTCGGGGGGTGGTCGCTTGTTCTTCCGAGCTGCATGACTGTCCCTCCCCGTGGGACCTCCGGCGATGGTGTTTATCACTCCGGCCAAGTTCTGGGCGTCCTGGTCGGGTGAATAACCCCGGGGTGCTCCCCGCCGATCAAGTCGGTCACGGTGTTGGCCCTCGCCTCTTTCTCCACGGTAAGCGCGTCCTGGCTCCTGGGCGGGGCGACCTGGCCGCACAAATCGACCCAGGAAGCCACGCTGAACGAGGTCCTCGATCTCCCTCTTTAGGGCCCAGCACCCCTCGGTGTCGTGCCCGACATCCCTGTGGAAGGCACAGTACCTGTCCTGATTCCTCTTATTCCGAGGCGTCCCCATCTTGGGTGGCCGGTCCCCCAGGCCCTCTGCCTCCATGACAGCCAGGACCTGGGCCCTTGGCCGTGTCAGGGGTGTGTAGCCCTTCTCCGGTAGTGGTGGCAGAGCAGGGGCTTTCTCCTTCGAGAGCCGATCAAAGACATTCTTCTTGGCCGGGCCGTCCTTGCTCTCAGGGGGGTTCCCCCGTCCCTTTCGATCTCCGAAATCCCGATCCGACTCTCGTTTTAGGCGGCCGGCCTCTTCTGCATTGGCGGCGGCGTGAGCCCGGGTCAAGAGCTCTCTCAGGTTCTTGGGAGGCTGTTCGACAAGCTTGTAGTAGAGATCCTCTACCCTCAACCCATTCATGAAGGCGGCCATGACCACTTTTTCATTCTTGTCCCTGATCTGTAGACTCTCCGTGTTGAAGCGCGTCATGAAGTTCTTCAGGGACTCACCCGGCTTCTGCTTAACGGCCATCAGGTGGGCCGCGTTTTTCGAGTAAGTCTTCGAGGAGACAAATTGGGCGGCGAACTGTCTGGCCAGCTCGGTGAAACTCTGAATGGATCCCGGTGCTAGACCCTGAAACCAGAGCCGCGCCTTACCCTTGAGAAACATGGGGAAGGTCTTGCAGCGGAGGGCATCCGCGGCGTTTTGTAGACGCATGTGCGTCAGGAAGACCGAGAGGTGGTCTTCCGGGTCGGTCGAACCATCGTACAGCTCGATGTTCGGGATTTTGAACCTCCGGGGTAACGGGTAGTCCTCGACCTCCCGGGTGAAGGGCGAGGCTGCGTAGTTATCCCCGTACGGTTGTGGCCGCAGGATCTGCTCGAGCTCATCCCGGACGGGCTGCCACTGGGGTGGGTCGCGCAGGTGATTCCTGACAGATCGGGCGGGGGAGCGTTCGAGCCCATTCCGCGTAGGTTTCCGTGGGGAAGGGTCCCTTGGTCGGCTCCCCGCGGACCGGTCGTGGGAGTACCTCTCGCTGTCCCCGACCACCGAGGCTCGGGGACGAGGGGGAGTCCGCGGCCGTTTCCTCCTAGGGGGCTGGTCCTGTGACCCATCCTCCGAAGAGTCAGCGATCGGCTCATTTCCCTTCTCCTTGGCCTTGGAAGTCGGTGCGCCTCCAGCCCCCTCTCCTCCTTTAGCCTGCCGGATTATATCCTCCAGCATGGGGAGATTCTCTGTTACGAACTGGAGCATCTGCCGTCTTCGGTCCCCTAAGAGGGTCGAGCCCCCAGCGCCCCCGGCCGCTTCGTTCTCCTCTCGGCGGGATCCCTCTCCGGCCCCGGGACCAGTGCTTTCAACGGTTCGCTTGGACCGTGTCCTCGCCATCAACACTAACAATTACCTTTCGTTCCCACAGACGGCGCCAACTGAAGAAGCACGGAACTTCCCCTGACCGAGCTGACCTGATGAGCTCGGAGTGCTGATGGAAGAGCTCGTCCCAAGCCTGCAAGACAGAGAGGAGTGATCTCACAAAAGGGGCCCCGAGGTGGTCCCCGAGGGCACTCCGACGGTCAAGTTAGTTTTCCGGTGAGTAGGGTTCACGGGGGTAGTGTAGTCAGAGTGCGTAGTGTATGTCAGAGTGGTGAAAGTTACCATTTATACTTGTCAAGAGAGTCCCACCTCCGCACGGTGCGAGACTTCCCCGGAATAGCTCCCGATCCCGACCTATGGGGGATCTCCTCCGGTCTTTCCGGGGTCCTCTCCCAGAGCCCTTTGGAGCCCTAGCGGCGAGGCGGCCCAAGGCGGTCGTGGAAGGGCTGGAGGCCGCGGCCCAGCTCGGCCGTAGCCGGGCTGCCACGTGGTTGGGCCCTGGACAGGGCCTCTGCACATACAAATATACCAAGCAATTCATACGGAATGCTGATTCGCTGTCTAGCTCACAGAGGGGGCTTTCTTTAAACGAGGGGAAGGCTGAGCTTTCTCTTCTTGTTGCTTCTGGACCAGCTAAGCTAACTTTTCCGCGTTCACGCGAACTTGATGTTACGTTACGATGCTACCTGGCTCAGCTCTTAGAAAGAGAGTAGACCAATGATGCCTCTTGAGCCAGGTGAGGATATTCCGACAAGAGAAGAGAGTAACCTGCCCTTGCCAAGGTCAACCGATGTCTTTGGGGGCTCTGTCTCTCTCTCTCTTCTTATTCAATGCGTGGACCTGGAATGACTATGCATAGATCACTCCTATTTGTGTGGTTAGTTTTAGTGACAGCATTCTCACTTTTATTATCACTTTCGGTACTGGCAGAGGCAATTGCCATGTTATTAACCGATCGAAGCTTGGACAATTCGAAGACAGGAGGACACAATTACTACGTTCTCGTACACAAGAATACCCCCGTTAGCCGGCTTTTGTAGTAAATTTTATTTGTTTTTAGCCGCATTGGGTTATGGGGCTTATTTCCTAGCCCCACTTTCCTTAAAAAATCGGATTGGTGAAACATGGCAAATAAACCAGGGCTACTGGGCCACCAGGGAGGGGTTTAAGTCCCTCCTTGGACTGTAGGTGAGAATTCAAATCTCACTTGCAGTGAAAAAAATCTAAAGGTTGTGTCAGAACACTTTTTTGGTTTAGTTGGGTCTGTATATCCACTAACTCCCTATCACAGCCTCCTTAACCTCCCCCTCCCCCTAGAATAGGATAGAATAGGTTATACAAATGTATCGTTGCTGACAAAAAAAAGACAAATAAACTAGGACAAAGATAGTGTATATCAAAATTAACTTCTATGATATATTGTGCACGTATTATGATTGGATTTAAGAAATTTATTTCATTGGCTCCTTTAACAATTAGTATCCTCAAAAAGAGAAGAAAAATTAAAGAAAAAAAAGAAAGAAAGAGTAGAATTGAAAACCAGCATGGCTCGGTCAAAGTTTTCTTTTTTTTTTCTATCTTTTTTTTTTTGTTTATGAAAGTAAAGAATTGTCTCTAAGTTTTATTTTGTTTTCTCAATAATGAATTGCCCAAATGCTGTTGATAGCTATTTTTGCAATTAGTTTACCTACTAAAAGTGACTTTAAAATAAAAGTATAATTTTTCCAAGAAAAGTGTGTTTGTTTACTTATTAGGATAACAAAAGTGGACTCAGGCAAGAGCCTTTAGATGTTGTAAAAAAGTATAAATCTTTCAATCGGGGTAAGTTGGTCCGTTGTCTATGCCTCTCATCCCAAACATTACCACTTTTCGATTTTTCATTGACGGGTTAGAAATTACCTGTATAAGAGCTCAACTAAACTAATATTTTTTAAGAAATGTAATACTAACTAATCTCAATTTGATAAAGATGCAACTAGGAAACAAATATATATATATATATATATATACATATATATATATTATATGACATCTTGGTATCCTAGTTAATCATTTTTGAAATTTTATTTCATGTTGGCATTGTAAAAAAAGAAAAGACAACTGTTAATGCACTATAATTTTTAATAATGGCACTCCCACTATTTTCTTGATCTTTTAGCCTCTTGCTATGAAAAATAATATAGTGACAATACCATTAGCATTTTACTTGCAAAGATTGATTACCGAGTTTGTCATGGTGAAGTTTTTTAAATAAAGCGTAATCTCTCCTGAAATCGGCAGCCCTATTACGGTTTCTTTTGATTTTGCAAGCTGAGGAGGGATATTTGGTTCTTTCAAAACGATAGATGGGCGTTTTATCTCTCTCTTTTTTGGGGTAAAGAAGTGTGTCTAGTTGACTGGTTCTAAAATACTGCCAGGGCTGAGAAGTAAAATTCTCTGCAAAGGGAGATAGGAGAGTGATTATACTAACAACTAATATTCATGTGTACCTTCACTAACTTTTTATAAGTGCTTGTCTAACGGCTGGTCAATTTTGCTATTGTACTCAATTTTATATCAAAATTACTAGGTAAATGGACATGCTCAAACATAACGTGCTTTTCTATTTAATTTTGATTTACCAAAAACATGATACTAGAAACCTTTCTTAACGAGTATCTGTTGTTTAAATCAACTAAAACTCTTGTGCATGAGCAAACTATTTTGTATATCTTAGAAATTTCTCGGGGCAAACTCTTAAATGTAATTGCTTTGAGGAAGTAGATGGAGTTTTCAAGATTGCTCAAGGGCCTAGAGAATTCTGTTATGATTTCCATAGAAAACAGGTAAGCCCTTTTTAACCCAACAAATTTCACCTTGATTGATGTTGTGAATTAGGCTCTAGCCAAGTTATGTGCAGCTTGAATCCATTGTTACATGTTGCCTTTTTTTTTTTTTTTTTCGGTCTTTCGCTTTAATTGTTCTCAACCTCTTTGAAGAGCTTGCAACACCATCAGCACCACTGGCTTTACCTTTGTCCGAAATGACTTGCAATAGCTCAGATAATCCCCCCAACATGGTAGATTCCGTCAGTGCGAGCTCCGTTTTGTCGTGCTTCTTTTTCTTGATTCTCCAGATAAACCAGAATCTCCAAGCTGTCTAGCTTCAGTCCCGGGCCAATCAAACTCTCCTTTTCCAATATTTGCATTTTCAACATTCTCTTCTTCAGTCATTTTACGTGCACCAACATCAGCAATCCTCTCTGTCCCTGTTCCTGGATCGAGTCCCCTACTGTTCTTTTTTCTTAGTCCTCCAGATTCTTCAGGCTGTCTAGCATCGGTCCTAGGCCTCTTCAGCACTTGTATATACACCAACATCACCAATCCTCTCTGTCCCTGTTCCTGATTCAAGTCCCCTACTGTACTTTTTCCTTGATTCTCCAGATTCATCAGGCTGTCTGTCTCCAACCCAAGGCAAATCAAACTCTCGTTTCCCAGCATCCACTATATCTTCATTTACACTGTTCTCTTCAGCCCTCATATTCACAGTCCACACCAACATCGTCAAGTTTCTCTTTCCCCATATCTAATTCAAGTCCCCTACTGTTCTTCTTTCTTACTTCTCCAGATTCTTCAGGTTGTCTTGCATCAATTCCAGGCATATCAAACTCTCCTCTTCCAACTTCCACCATATTCACATTTCCAATATTCTCCTCTACCCTGGTATCCACATCAGCATTCCTCCCTATTATTGTATCTGATTGAAGCCCCCTACTGTGGGCATACCCGGCCCCCATCCACCTGATTCACCAGTGGACGCGATAAAATACTCAGAGCAGTTTTCGCAGCACAAAACTTTGTCCAGGTCACGATTAAAATGATCAAATCTAACACGACAAAATGGGCACATAGTCCAAAATGTTGTTCAGTAACATGATGAATCCAACAATGTTTCTTTCTCATGATCTACAACATTTTGCTCATTTTGAACTTCTAAATTTTCTGGAGCAGATGATGACTCCTCTCTAGCTGGTGTCATCCAATTTGACGCTAATATTCGCCATGGATGAACCACTACTTGGTGTAGTCGTTTGACTCTTGACCTAGATTTCTACCATTCATGCAGTCAAGTCTTTTAGCATGGGGGGCAGTTTCACTGTGTTTCACTATTTCAGATGATTCTGCCATGATTCGTCATTTAAAATTATATTAGAGTAGCACTTCAACAGAGACCCTAGAATCCTTGATTTGATACCATGTTAAGAAGAAAAGAACTTTGGGTGAATTTTTCTATATATTTCTCACACAGTAACAGTGGTGATTCCACATAAAGTAGGGTCACAGTTTGAAGAATAACGATACTGATATCTTGGAGAAAAGGAAAAGAGGATTAGGCATGGATAAAATTGATAATAAAGCAAATGAAGGTACTATGCCCAATAAAAAAAATTTGTTTGGATACATTATTTTTTTCAAATAATATTTCGCTTACATTATAAATACATTTTTTAACCCACACTTTTATATTCCCAACCATTGTTTTTATCTCACATACATCACATCACAAAAAGTGTTACAGTAATTATTTCAAATAATACTCTATCCAAACAAACCAAGTGCTAATTACCAATGCGAGTCAGGAACACTATTTTGTTTTAAACAAACCTAATTTAAGGCACTCCATGTATGTATCAATCTTATTCTTACTCGTATACCACTTGTGCATCATGAATTCACAAATGTTGTGCAGCTTCGTGAATTAGGAAAGACCGAGATGTGACCATCATGACCACCCCGACTACCTAGGCTAATATTTTACTTCGGAATTATTTGTTATAAATTTGAATGTCATGTTTGTTGTAAAGACTTATAACTATTAATTTACATTTATCACTGATAGACGTGAAAAAAAAAATATTAGATACATAATATGCACTACTTGACATTGACATTTACAAAAATTAGTAAAGAATTGCTAAATAATGATAGTGGACTATATCTTGTCTAGTGGGTAGTAGATAAAGTATTATTTGATGATTAATGATTACTACTAATTTATAGCATGATGCACATGGAACCTGGAGTATGGTTCTCCTGTAGAGATAGATATTGCAGATATTTTGCTTATGTTAGGTGCCTAGATCGCTGCAACAATGATCAGCACCTATAGTAAGATATACTTGCCTGCTTTCTTAAGCTATTGACTTCAACATTAGACTCATGTGTCTTGCTCGACTTAACTCAGAATTTTGTGCAACAGAAGAATTGCATAAGGAACTTCATAAAGAGAGAAAAATTCTTTTAAAATTGAAAAAAGAAAAAGAATCTACCCTTTACAGTACATGATTAATACTCTATAAATTAGAAAAAGGATCAACTAAACACAATATTCTCCGACTAACAGAATATATTGCACAAATAACATAATGTCAAAGAAAGAAAAAGAGGATGAGAGTGGACCAAGCTAGTTACTTGCCAGAGCAATCAAGGAATATGCTCTTCACCGCTGGTTTCATTTTATTTTGTACGCAGTCATAAGTTCAACTGGTTACCTTGAACTCTCAGTTACACATTCAGTCACAAGACATTATAGGATAAAGCAGAAGGAGAATGGAGCTGCAACATTTTGGCCATGAGCATCCACTGGAATTCAAGTCTGAGGGTATGTTTGAAGAAGAAGAAAAGGAAAAGTTGCCCAGTTATAATTGTTATATGTGTCGGAAATCCATTTCATTGCCGGCCTACTTCTGTAGACAGTGTGATTGCACCTGTCTCCACGAGACATGTGCAAAGTTGGCTGATCAGGAGATTCTACATCCAATGCACTCAGCTCATCCTCTTAAATTCACCACTTTGGCTCAATCCCTGCGCCGGTGTGATGCTTGCTGGCAAGATTTCTCTGGTTTCAGTTACAGTTGTCCAAAATGTAATCTGTACATATGCATAGAATGTGCTCTGAAAGTTTCAAATCGACGGATCATCAAATACGATGTTCACCAACATCCCCTGACACTAGTAAAAAAGGAAAAGTCAAGCAAGTGATGTGCTTGTGACAGCCTGATGTTTGTTCCATATAGTGACATTAATACCCCGTCTTACATGTGTACTACCTGCTCATTTTGGATACATGAAGAATGTGCTTCATTACCGACAATCAAAGGACTTGAGGATCATGATCATGATCACCCCCTCACCTTGGCTTACCAACTTCCACTTGAATTTCGACGCTATAATTTTGAATGTGAGTTTTGCAGAAAAGTATTGAAGCCATCAGAATGGGTTTATTATTGTGGTCGTTGTAGATACTTTGTCCATGTCTACTGCCTAAGCATCCATGTCAGGTTTGTCTTTACTGCATTAATGTAATTTACTTTGAATGACATTTGTTTCATGATATTCATTTTGACTTTTTTCTGCATTAATTGATTTTTTGTTAAGATTTGGGAGTCGCATAGATTATGATCATAATGATGCTGATGCTGGTCCTAATGATCTGAGGCTGCCCTGCAATGATGTGTTCGATGAAATGATCAAACCTGTGATGGAGAAAAGGATGAAAGAAGAGTTAAAATTGTTGCCGGAGATTAAACATTTCAGTCACAGCCATCCGCTAATCCTTTCTTCAACTCAGCCAGTGGAGAACGAAAAGGATACTGAGGAAATGTTATGCGATGGATGCATCCAACCAATTTCAACTCCGTACTACACTTGTGCCGAGTGTAAGTACATGCTGCACTTAACCTGTGCCAATTTTTCACCTGAAAGATTGTATCATGTTTGCTGTTATGGTCACCTTTTAACCCTGAAAAAGTTTAGAAATGAGTTGGGGTACTTTTATTGCTGGTGGTGTGATACTAAAGGTAATGGCTTTTTCTTCGACTGTGAAGAATGCCGTATCAAAATCCATTTCAACTGTCTCATCTTTTCGTTTGGAAAGCAAATGGTTTACAAACTTCACAAACAACACATTTTATGGCATGCAAGAAGTTACAGGCAAAGCCCATCAATGCACTGTCATGCCTGTAGAGAGGAGATAACAAGCTCGAATGCTTACTATAGATGTCGTTGCGGTTTCTTTTTGCATCAATGGTGTGCTACTTTACCAGGCGCAGTCAAGCATAGATGGGATAAACACCCTATTCTTTTGATGCATCCACCGTTCAGTGATCATCCAGATGAACTTTACTGTGAGGTTTGCAAAGATGAGATACACCCCAAAACTTGGATATATCATTGTCGCGAATGTGATCAATCTTTTCATCCTAGATGCATTCCTCGACTTGGTAAGGATGGTAATGTGAAGTTTGGTAGCACCATTCAAGTCGCCAATCATGAGCATCCCCTTAGGTCTGTCCGAAAAAGAGATACAAATCTTCCTGCAATGGTTGTGGTACAAAATTTAATGGTGGGAAGGCTTGGGAATGCGAAGTCTGTAGGTTTTCCTTTTCCTTGTGCTTTGCTTGTGTCTGCCATGCAATTGACCCTAGTTATGTACTCCCTGTGCCCCATGATTAAATATATATTGCACGGGGATTATATTGTAAGTTCACTCAAAGTCTCATCATTGAAACATTATAAGCTATGAGTGAGTAATTATTCCAAACATGAAACTCATTATGTTACAAATTGAAGTTGTCCAATATGAAATTAAATATCTTTTAGTTGTGTGGCAAAGATTCATCCACATTGATTATAGGATCTTGAACTTCAATCAAAGAAGGATACAACATAATTTAACAGGTCTAATTCATCGTTAGATGATATACAATCACTGGATCAAAGTATGGAAGTAACCTTTTCCTAAGACTCTCTCTCTCTCTCTCTCTCTATATATATATATATATATATTGTCTTTTTGCTTTTTATTGAAGGATCAGACACTGTGCCAGGATGTAATATTCTGCAAGAAAGAAGTAATCAGTACGGTCTTTCATTCCTAGTCCTCCTGAAAGAGGAATTGAGAGCTTATTGTTTATTAGTTGAAAGCTTATCGTCAACAAGTTTTAAGCATTAATCATTATTCTTAACAATCATACACGTTGTATAGAACTACTTAAGAACGGCAGAAGAACGCACACTAGACTGCAGGTTGTCCATAAAATTCCCCAAACAGCACTTGGCTGTTTCTGTACTCACAGAGGAACATTGCCAGCTACATTTTTGCATATTATATCTGACATTTGGAATACATTCATAAGTAGCAAAAATGCCTGAATCTTTCCATGTACTCCATAGTATCAGGATTGAGAAAATGACACTACCAGAAAAACAAAATCATGACATTAACCTTGAAATACTAAAGTAGCACATCCTCAGAATTTCTCGTCCCCTGAAACAAGTTGTGGTTAATCACTGTATATGACATTAGTTTCTTATATTACAAAATATAGGGGTTTTTTATTCAAATATTGCCTTTTTTTTATCAGAAATATAGACAAATCAATTAATAAAATTCCAAAAAAGAAATTACATTGTCCACAGACTTTCTTCTCCCCTTCTTATTCCTGTAAGAAATTACATGCAAAAGAAACAATATAGATACAAGATTACGAGAAAGAGGGCCATAGTACTAAAGAACAAGGGTTTTACAGGTCACAAAATCAGAAACTAATGTCAGAGTCACAAACTCGAACCACTGTGCTCATTGTTTGTGCCCCTCCTACAATGACAAATGAGTTCTCAAACTTGACGCAAATTAACTGTGAGGCAGTCATCGCCTCAAAATTTCTGCCTGAAGGCTACCAGAACAGCCAAAATATTCAGCAAATAGAACAAACTGAGAAAGGAAGGAAGATGGAGAAGACTGTCGTTTGTTGAAGAAGGGAGAGAGACAGAGAAGATTGACACTCGTTAAAGAAAGAGGTGCCAGGATGAATTTTGGTGCAGAGAAGAAAATGAAAACATTTTGATCTTAGATAGAGCATCTAAAAGATCAGAACTTTCTTTTTGAGGCATTGATTCAGTAAAGGCTTATCTGTATGTACACAAAGATTTAGGCATGTCTCCAACCAAAGCATGGATGTAAGTTCAACCATATGGGGGAAGATTACAGAGTTCTACAAGCCAAAATATAGACTATAACTGTCACATCTTCGCTTAATTTTCAAAATTTATTTTACTTCATGATAAGGACAATTGTGGAAGCAAAATTGACGCACTTGTGAGAAGCAAGATGTTAAATACTTGACTTGAATAATAATGTAGCATGTGATCATTGAAAGCATCAAATTCAGAAGGAAATTTATAAAGAAAAATGATCCACAATAACTAGAACATCAGACTACCAGAATATGCAAAATGACAGGGTACTGTTCAAATTCAATTGCATGCTTCAGAATCTATAATGATAGGCAACAAAAAATCTTCAAGAACTGTCCATGATGCCACCGACCTGTGAGAAACAGTGCTAGGATTAAGTTAATGACATGTAAAACTGAGATAGAAGCTCCATATAAACACAGATTCAGTCCTTTACAGCATTTATGTCAGCTTCACTAAGAATAATCTCATTGAGGAGCCAGAGGTATGGCAGCAGGATCAAGTTCAAAAGATCCTTCTGGGACACCTTCTCCTTCAGTGCCATGCATCGTATAAGAGGGGACTCGATGTGAGAATCTTAGTAGTTGATTTGGCGGTATTAGAACTGGCTTACCTTGGATTTTCCTATGATATAGGCTCAGAAAACCTCCAACTTTATCCAAGAAAGCAACCTCGACAGCAGTACTCTCAACATATTCTTTGACAACCTCCACAAATTGATATTCATACCTCATCCTAGGGTGATTTTCTGGATTTGATCTCCACCTTATATCCCAGTCCTTAAATAGGGCCCAAATCTCCCCATTTCTAGGATATATTGTATATGTTAGTCTATCCATATTCTTATCATAATTTACTTGATGAGAGAATATACGAAAAGTAGTGATGTGTTCAGAATTATCGCGTGCAAACTCGCCACAGGCCACAGGTATGTCCCTGTTTACCCAGTCAATCCCACCTTGATATCCTGGATGAGGATATAGCCAATTTATGCACAATTTAAATGGGCGAACATGTACCTTCATGATTTGGGCGTAGAATCTTGGCATGGGATCATGAGTATCATCATAACAAGCCCAAATTTGACCTGGGGAGAAACAATTCTCTTCTCTGTACTTGTCAAAATCATTAAATTCTCCCGGAGGATACATAATTCCTATTACTGAATGATCAGCAGAACCTGATCCTGACACATCAATAACATCACAATTTTGCAAGCTTTCTTCGGTAGGAGCATTTCCCTTAAATTCAGGAATATCATTAATATCACAATCTTGCAAGCTTTGTTCAATAGGAGAATTTCCCTCTCCTATTCTTAACTTTCCATTATCCACATCTGCAGAAAAACCAGTTGAATTGCCACATGCTGAACATTGAAGCAACGTTGCTTCGCTCTGTTCATCATGATTATTGCTCACCCGCAACCTCTTTGAAGAGCTTGGGATGTCATCAGCACCACTTTCTCTTCCTTTCTCAGAGATTGGTAGCAATTGTGCAAATGGTGTGCAATGGAAATGGTGATCAATGTCTGCCAAAACTTCCTCAGCCGCTATGACCTCATTTCCTGTTTCAGTGCTCCCTCTTTTCCTGCTCTGGTTTATTGATTCACTGGATTCTCTATGCCATGAATGATCAAACCTCAGAACATCATAGTCTCCTTTGCCAAGATGCAGTAGATTTACACTTCCATCTTTATCATCAGACCTCGCATCCCCAAGAACATCACCATTCCTTTCAGTCGCTGTGCATGACTTGAGCATTTTAATGTTACCATTCTCCTCATAACCCATTGCACTTGAAAAAGCAACGTAATATTTTGAGCAGTTCTGGCAGAAGAAATCTTTTTTTAGGCCACGTTTGAAGAGCACTTTCCTTACATCACAAAAAAAGCAGCAAGACTCCCAGATTGTTGTCGAATCAACTGATGAATCTAGCAGTTTTTTACTCTTGTGATCAGTAACATTTTGCATATTATGAGATGCTATATGCCCTACAGCATCTGTCAATTGCTTTCCCCGTTCTGTGCATGCTAAACTTTCTTCCTCATTCAGGTGAAGACCATGCTTTGCTTCAGAACCAGAATCTTGCAAGTGTTTATTGGAGATTTTAGCAGAATCAAATTGTTTCCCTTTAAGTTCAATTTCCTTCATCTTTAGATACAAAATCTTTTCCCTTGATTCAATCTCCTTTTCACGATGCATCAACTTTTGCTCTTTCAAATCAAGTTCATTAGCTCTTTGCTCTATGTGATACTCCTTTAACCCAATTTCGTTAAACCTGTCTCCAACTGAACTCTTAATACTCTCAAATTCCTTTTGCTCCAGCTCAATCTTATCAAAAAGCCCTTGTATCAATTTCTCTTGTTCATTCAATTTTAACTCTCTCACCTCAATTTCCTCACGAATCATACCTAATGTCTCCTCCTGCAATTTTAATTCATTACTCCCTTTTTCTTGAAATAAACAAAATTCCTTCTCTTTTTCAACTAATTCGTCAAACTTTTGTTCAAGAGATTTCCTTGTCATATCCATTTCTTTTGAACTTTCACTCACTGATTCTTGAACTGAGCTTAAATGGGTCTCTCTGGACTGAAGTTCAGCTAAGCATTCCCGGAAAAGCAAGCCAGTTAAATCCAAGTGGCTCTCAAAATCTTCCCATTCAAGCATTAACAACAGAATAAAATTTTTAAGCCGGTCCTTTTTGGCTTCATTGGTAGCCAGAGCTTCAGATATCTTCTTCAAAACACTCATTTTGTCCAAACTCTTATCTAATGTTATCATTTTTCTACCTGGACAGAAAGCAGGGTCCTAATCAGTTATAGTTAATCAAAAAAGAGAAGCCATACATGCATCCCAAAAATAGTCAGAGTACAAAAATAAGCAACTAGAGTTGCTAGAATCTACTAACTACCAAAAAGAGCCTTTCATACCACAATGCTGATATTCAAAATTTCCCAACTTATATGAGCAACTATACTTTGTGTCCTCAGTACATTGATTTGCTTTTATGGACAAGAGACTTGAACTTCAAACTTCAAACTATTTACCCTGAAAGCAATAAAATCACTGCATCCATCCTTATTTTGGGTGGCCCTTTAACTTTTTTGGTCAAGTTTTTGTCTTTATAACAGGAATTTCCATGAACACTTTAGTTAGATATGGAACTCAAAAAACCATCATTTTGGTCAGTTTTTTCTTCTTCATCAAATATTTGAAGCTAGTTAGTTCTTAAACAACGGAAGCCAATTTGGTCACTAACGCACCAGCAAATTTACAGTCATCGTTTATAATTCTGCAATATAAAAGCAAAAAAGAAACCATTTTTTCTGCTAAAGTTCCATATCCATGCATGCCATTTCTCTATAGAAAAGGACAAGATCCATAAAAATGAAAATAACCCACTTACCAGATTGTACAAAAAAGTCAAAACAACAAACCATTCTGCAGAAAAACTAAGAATTAAAATATGGGTCATTCTTTATTTTCCCATTACGGAGCTGTAAGTACCTCTGCATTTCTGTCAGCTAAGAGGGTGAAGGAAGAAACAGCACGTCGGAATGTGGAACATTTGAGTGATCGGAGACGACATTTTTGGGAAAGATTGCTGGGTTTTTTTTTTCTACATACTAACGGCCGAAATCAGAAGAGCTTCCGTTGACAGATGATAAAACTTACAAGATGCCGGCGGAACTGGAGATGGCTGATAAAGTTGCAATTTTATTGGGAAAGTGTGTAGAACAGGACAGCTGCTGGCATGCTGCCTCATCAAATGTTTGTCAGTGCACACATTTCTTCCAATTCGGGGAATAAAAATAGCCAAAAAAACAAAAAAGGAAGAATTTGTGGAAATTATTGGAAGATGTGAAGTTAATAAACCTTTATTATGAGGGCACTTTTGGAAGACAATAAAAATGCCAATAATTTTTGAATGAGAATAATATATAATAATAAGAGGAATTCTTATATATATTAACAATATATACACTATTATCGTTGAATCTACGATATACATGCAAAAGTTTTATATTTTAAATTTAATTTTGAAAGTTTTCATTCATTCAAAACTAATAGTATATAAACTATCAATATATAGAAAATTAATCTTAATAATAATAGTGAATTGTATGGGGTGTGCCAAAAAAAAATTAGTGAATTACTTAACACATAAAAAAGAGCAAAACAAAAAGTTAGCCATTAAACTAACTAATAAGCACACCCATTGTCATTTCATCGATTATTGCTCTTAATCTACAAAATAATCAGAGTTGTGTTTTGATAAATAAAAAAAACCCATAGTGAACAAATATACCCTTACATTTTGACATGTGTTTTGATTATTTTGTAGATTAGGAGCAATAATCAATGAAATTGTCACAACTGTACTATTCAGTTAATTTAGTGGCTAATTTTTGACGAAAAATTGTTTAATAGTCAAAAGTCGACACGAGTAACAATTTAATGGCTGCTAAGATTTTTTACCCTTTAATAAATAGGTATAACTTTTGTGATATAGTTATATAGTTTGTACAAAATTAAGTACAAATAGCTTTTATGATAAATAGTCCAAGTTTTGTCCTTTTTTGGTTGAATGTTTTAGTATGTGTGAAATATTTATGTGAACATACACCATTTAGCCAATCTTAGTCAGACCTTTCAGTCATTCCCTTTCCCTTCTAGAGTTTAGAATCTCTATTCAGTACACAAAATACCACCCTGCACAAACAACTTTTGCTAATAGTCTTCTAGAGTCAGGCTAATATTACACCCTTGAGGGGTAAACAATAGTTTGATATGGAATCCCCAAATAGAGTAGAATTCCATTTACCTAGTTATTATGGAGGCTTCTTCTTTAAATAGATAGATTTGAAACTCAATTAATTTATATGGTATAAAAGTACAAGGACTTTACAACAATCCAGAGTTAATTACAAGGGGAAAAATAATGAAATTTATATAAATGAAAAGCAAAAATATCAAACAGTCGAGCTCTTAATCAAGCAAGCAAAAATATATTTAAAAAAAAAAAGATTTGCTCACATTTACTTGATTGTTTAGTATTGAAGAGCATTGAAGAGCATTCCTTGTAGGGATGGCAATGGGGGCGGGTGCCCGCGGGCAACCGCCCCGCGGGGGGCTCTCGGGGCGGGGGCGGGGGCGGGGGAGTATACCCCCGCCCCATCCCCCGTACCCGCCACCCGCAAAAAAAAAATTATATATATAATTATATATAATATGTAATTTAATTAGTTATAAACTTATGATAATGATATTATTAGTTAGATGTATTATATAATGTATATTAGTGTATGTAATATAATTGATATTATCAATTATACGAATAAGTAGACATGTCTACTAATAGAATTTATTAATTAGTTATACTAAATTTACTAATACATTTATACTAAATTTCTAATTACACTTAATAGAATAACACTTTTTTCTCAAAAAAAAAGCACAAACACAATAATGAATTAGTGATTGTATTTGTACCAAAAGTGAAAACTTAACTATTTTAGTTGTATTTATTTCATCATGTTGGATTGTATTCAAATAACTTTTGTTTGATTGTTTTTATGAGTTTCAATTGTAAAATTAAAATGAATAATAACTTGATGATGTGTTGATATTTTAGTACTTGATTATTTATTAAAATTTAACTATAATAAAATTTTATTAACCCAACGGGAAAAAATTTTATTAACCCCGCGGGGGAAGGGGGCGGGGCGGGGGCGGGGCGGGGCGGGATGAGTGGGAGGCGGGGGACGGGGCGGGAGGGGGGAGTTTGTAGGCAACGGGGCGGGGGATGGGGGAGGGGTCCCCCGCCCCATTGCCATCCCTAATTCCCATCCCCCGCCCCATTGCCATCCCTAATTCCCATCCCCCGCCCCATTGCCATCCCTAATTCCTTGTCTACTTGGATGGGCTAATACTAGACAAGGAGTCCATCCGAGTCAAGAGGAATAGGCTTTCTTCTAGTGTATTCTCTTTTAACCAGGAGGCGAAGCAGTTAGTTTGATTTTTTTTTTTTTGCACCAAGCAAAGAAGCAAAGGATTTCTCTTTTTTTCCTAGTAAGCAAATATTCAACACATGGAGCGTCCATGTTTAGGTCTTATTATTTAATTTGATAGTTTAATCGATTAGCCCTTTTTTTTTATAAAAAGATTTTGGAACTACTTGATTTATAAAACATGATAACTTTCTGTCTTTTCCTTTTGCGTCTACTATTGGAGATTTATTACATCATTCTTGGTTTCATGACGATCATCTTTGTTGCTGTATTTCTTTACTTGTGTTCATTAGTTATCACTCTAAATAGTTACTAACATTTTCTTTAGTAATAATGAATAAGTCACTAGGAATTAAAGTAAGAGGTAACACGCATATTGCACGTCTGAATTTATTAAAGCTGTTAAACGAATCGAACTGGTCATTAGTTCGACTTGTTTAGGTTCATTCGTGTTCAATAAGGGTTCGTTCGAAGATGTATATGAGCTGAGTTCAAACAAATATTTTGAGTCAATAAGTAATTGAATGAATATGAGCGAGTTCGAGAGTTTAAACGATTGTTCGCGAACATAGACTTAATGTGAGGACCCGAAAATTTTCTTATTTTTATAGAATATTACCGGGTTATTTAAATAATTATTCACTCATTTTTTCCGAATTATTTATTTCGACTATTTTAAATCCATTTAGATGGAACAACGTCTCTTTTATGTTTTTAAAGCGTTTTGTTGGAAAGTTCACTTTTCAAAAAAATTCGTTTAGTTTGGAACAACGAGTGCACATTTTTCGAGGCTATACTTGAATCGGGAGTGTATTAATATTGGAGAATTAAGAATGATTAATAGTAGATTAAGAAAAGTTAATTGAGGAATTAATACCCGACTCATGTAAGAACTCACAAATTTACCTATTTTAAACTCCTGTTACGAGCTTATTTAATTATTTATTTGGCCAATGGCCCCGAATATTATTTTCTATCCTTATTAGACCTAAATACATGGAATTATAGTTTCATTATATTTTTAAAATGACTTGTTTCAAAAATTAATTTTTGGAAGCTCATTTAGTGAAAATAGTGAAAAGGTGTTTGAAAATTTTAATCGATCGAGGGTACAATAAGTTTGAAAAATTGGAGACTTGTACAATGGTCTTAAAATAGGTAATTTTATGTTTAAATACTCAAGTAATAGTCATTAGTACTATCGTTATAAAAATTTCTTGGAGGTCTCGCGTTATCGCGCTTAATTTGGAAATGCGCGTTTTTACGCGCGCGATTAATTGAGGAATTTTAGACTATTAGTTTAGACTATTAAGAATGAATAATATTAGTGTAAATGAAAATACATTAGATGTTTAGGGCACTAGTGAAACGAACTCGAAAGGAATTGAGCACGAAGCGCGCGTATACGCGCACTATCCTTAGTTGACTTTTGGAGCATTTTGGGCCACACATTATTGGGCTCCTCATGGGTGCATCACACTAGATCAAAACCCTTCAATTCCTCGACTAAAGTGGCGTGCAACATCTCTTCTTTTCCCTCCATTTCAGCCGTGCATCTCGAAGAGCAAGAACCAAACTTGCTTCATCAATTTTCCTTCATCATTTCTTGACCAAATCTTATCCAAATCACACCAAAATTTAACTACACTTAACTAATCACTTGGAGAGCACTTTGAGCCAGGAAAGGAGGCTGCTCTCACGGGTTTTCTTTGGCTCAAGAAGGCCGAAAATTTCTGCCTTGAACATCTAGTGAAGTAAGTGACGATCCAGCCTTAAAATCTTGATTTATGGAAGTTCTATTGCACATATAAGCTCATGCATGTAAGTGGGTAGCTTTATTTATGTTGGATTTTGGTGTGTGGGCTCTATGAACTCCCACTTTGGTTGATGAACTGATTTGGTGGTTGATGATGATAATTATGTTGGTTTAGTGCTTAAATTAGTGGTATAATATTGGGTTATTGTTAGAAACTCCAAGTTGGTGCAATGACCCAAAATGACCATTTTGCCCCTGCCTTGTTCAAGCACTTTAATGCAAATTTTGAGGTTCTAATGGCTTTTTTATGTTTTTTACATGTTATATTGATTGTGTAAAAAGTTTCATTGAAAAATAACATGATTTGATTACCCAAATGTCGGAAATTAGAAAGCTTGAAAATCTGGAATTTGAATCCCGTCACTGCCCAGGCAGTCTTCTTGTTTCGGCCATAACTTGTTGCTCCGATGTCGGAATCGAGTGTCGTTTGTGGCACTGGAAACTAGACATTCCTAGCTTTTCGTTGGTATAAAATTCATGTCCTGGTTCTACTTGAGCTAGCCAACCATTCATTTGAAATCCACTGTCCTGTTTCATTGCTTGCTGGAAGGCAGCTCATGAGCTGCAACTTAATGCTCACGAACGATCTGGTTATGGACAGATTTTAAAAATGGTTTCTTCTGAGAAAATGTAGCCTTATGAGTATATTTTCCAACGCCACCAACCACGCTCAATTCCGATTTGAATTGAGTGATTTATGATCAAAACGCGAATCTGGTCTGGTGAAGGAATACCTTACATTTGGACAGATTTGAACTAGCAATGATTTGGGACTTGTTATCCAAAATTTCTTGGTGTAAATCACCTATCAAATGTACCTTGGGCATATTTTAGACATTACCTACTGGAATGAATCATGTTTGAGTCGTTTCTTGGCCAAATGTTTGGAAAACGGCAAACCAGAAGCTCAAAGGCAGCTTAGCCTTAGAACTTCTTGCGATTTCAACGGTTTTGTTAACCTACTTCCCGTTCATATTTTTCTATGAAATTTGGCAAGGGAGTGGCCCTTATATGGTAGTACATTCATACCAAATTTGGTACCGTTCCGAGTCTATTTTACTACCAAACTAAAGTCCCAAAGTTTGGAACTCAAATCTGGAAACTAGCTTAACAGTTTCGTTTTTCCTCCAACTTTGAGCGACCGTATCTCGGTTCTCAAAACTCCGATTCTTGATCCGCTTATTCTGTCCTAAAATTTACTTGCAACTCTAATTGATTTATAAATTTCGGTGGCTGGTTTGCAACGTATGAATTTTATCGAATTTCCAAAGTTAGCGAAAAATCAACCCCAACACAATTCTGAGCACCCTGAAACAGTAACTTTAAGCCCATTTTTGAATACCTTCCACTTAAATTCATGGAAAAGTGTCTTCTAAGAACTTTTAGTACTTTCAAAGAGGTTTCCAATGGTATCAAGTTTCCCAATTTTGGACTTGTGTAGAGTGAGATACGATTTTTCAAGGGTTCGTATCAAAACAGAAATTTTCTGAATTCCAAGGAAATGGAGTTTTTCAAGTACTCCTTTTTCCTTCGATATTATTCGAACGTTGTATCATTGATTTCCAAAATGTAAACTTAATTTCTCTTGTACTTTGAAATCCCGCTCGAGAGCCTCGATTTAGGATAATTAAGGCTCATTTCATGAGATTTTTCTAAGATTGTACTATGGTACGATCTTCCTCAATAGTGGGAATATTTGAATGATAGTTTATTATTATTTGTTCAGGCGCACACGAGGACCTTCAAGAGGATCCCATGGTGGACGCTTGAATTTCAAATTGAACCTACTTGCTCTTGCTACTTGGTGAGTGTCAAGTATGTGTTAAATGCTTATGTGATTGAGATATTAGTTGTACAAGTGTTATACATGATACGTAAACTTGCCGAGTCGAGTGTGCACTTTATCGCACTCGTTCTCATTTGAAATGAATAACTCATGCTTGAAATGCTGAAATATATTAAATGTTTGGATGTATCAAATGCTTGAATAACATGAGCACGTTTAACTCGTAAATTCTGAGTGGAAGCATGTACCACACCGGTTCGGGTGGGAGGTGCCTCTCCTACCGTCTCAGTGCTAAAATCGGTTCCCTGAACATTAGCATGTACCACACCGATTCGGGTGGGAGGTACCTCTCATGTCGACTCAGAACCATAAACAATGATTGGTAATTGTACATGAATATGTTTAACTCGTGAGCTCTGAGCGAATAGTATGTACCACACCGATCCGGGTGGGAGGTACCTCTCATGTCGTCTCAGAACCATAAACCTTTCTAAGTCGATTGGAGCGATGTCTCATCGACTATTGGGCGATAGTATGTACCACACCAATTTGGGTAGGAGGTACCTCTCATTCGACTTAAAACTATAAGCAAAGCATAAGTCGATTGGAGCAATGTCTCATCGACCACTGAGCGATAGTATGTACCACACCGATTCGGGTGGGAGGTACCTCTCATTCGACTCAGAACCATAAACGTACAATCGATCACTGAGCGATAGTATGTACCACACCGATTCGGGTGGGAGGTACCTCTCATTCGACTCAGACTCATAAATGGAATAAGTAAAGTTCTACGGACTATTAGATTGAAATTTGGCAAAACAAGTGGAAATGAGCTCCTAAGAGCTCCCGTATCCTTCCTGGATGTGTTTTGTGAATATTCAGGAATTACTTGAATGTTATAACTTTACCTCTCGTACCAGCTTTATTGCTACTTGAATTACCTGCTCGCATGATTTTCTTTGCCTCACGAGCATTCGCTCACCCCGTTAGATTTGTTTTTCCTTAATCGGAACTGAAATGGGAGGAATTTGGAGAAGCTTACTTGATGGCTCATTTGATTAGAATTTTGAATGTATTTGTTTAGACAACTTTTGAGATCTGTATATTTTGGGAATGTAAGGTATTTTTGGTAGTTTTGATATAAGACTTGAACGTTTAGTAAGGAATTGACCTTTCTCTATATCTTCGACTTCTAGTATCGACTGGTTATTTTAAGTTTGACTTAAATTTGTATCGAATCCTGGTGAGAGTTGGACTGGCGTCCCACGGATACCTTTGGGTTCGCCCTTGGGAGAAGTGGGGGCGTCACACTTAATGGTTATTTCACAAAATTTAGGATTAGCATCATTACAATTTTTATTCCTAATTGCTATCCTATTCCGGCCATTTCATTTTCCTCCGGCCTCTATTTGCTCTAATAGTCCAACTTTACAAAGTTGAAAGTTTCTGATCTTCACTTCTGCCTAAAAGTCGAGGCGCTCGCTGTCACCACCACACGCCCATTGGCCAGTGTCAAGTCTATCACCACCATTGTCTCACCACCACCAAACCTTCCCAAATTTCTCTTTCAATTTCACACCTCCAAACCTTCTCCTTCTAGGCTCCTACAAATGGCCACAATCCTTATTGCCGTCATCACCGAGGGTTTGAGCCGCTTAGCACCGTCTCTTTAAGGTATGTTAATTTTGTTTGCTTAAAACTTCGATCTTGTTTAGCTCTAATTTGTTGAATTTTAGATTTTCAATCTTAACAATTTTAGGGTTACTTTATAAGCTAGCTGTTGATTATTTATGTTATTTTCTCCTCAAATGTCTTTTGACTTTGAGAATTGAATTCATTTGGATCCTCTAGGATGCTACTACAACTAAATTGTTCTCTTAGTTGTGCTTAAGAACCACAGCCCATTATGGTTTTCTTCTTGTTGCCTATTTTGTTAGAATTTTTGAAAATTTTAAAATGTTGATTTAGATATGTGAGAACCCTTGAATTTTCTTATTTTCTAGACCTTATTTTATTTAATTATATGCCTTTTATGCATTTTCTTTATTACGAAAAATTTTCTAAATAATTTTATGAGTAAATAGGGTTTTAAAAGTATTTTTCCAGTATAAGTTGGTCCAAGGGGTTTTAAGAGTATATACCGGACGTGGGACCCGCTAATGCGGAAAGTTCGGTAAAATTCGGCCAATTAGGTTAAGTTTGGGATACCGGGATTAATTTACTAAGTGCTAAGAGATAATTAGAGGTTGTTATATGAATGAGAGTGGAGAGACAAAAGGATAACCATGTATTAATTATAGTGACAAGTGTCACTTGGAGAACTAATCTTACCTTTTGACCTTTTGACCACTATTCATGACTTTACCAAATAAATCAAAATTGACCTAAAAATCACTCAAAATTCCAAGCTCATGGCCGGCTCTCTCTAAGCAAAAAGAAAAGAAAAGCTCTCCAATTTCTTGGCTTCAAGCTTGCTCAATCTTCAATTCCAACTGTTTAATCTTATATTTGTTCCATAAAACCCCTCCACTTAGTGATTGTGAGGTGATTGGTGAAGTTGTTTGGAAGGCTAAGGTGGTTAGTTGCTTCCTTTCTTGCTTTACAAGGTGAGTAGCTAAGGAACTTCTCTTTTCTTTCCAATAATGCTTAATTAGTGACATATGTGAGTTGAGGTAATAATATTAGGTGTTATTTCATGATTTTGGTTGAGATTGATGACATTTTTCTATTTCATCATGATTTTTCTGTGTTAATATGATTGTTATGGTGTGGCCATGTATGATAGTTGGAAATGATCTAAAATGAAGTTAGAGGGTGTAAGTTGATGCTATTTGCGAAAAATTTCCGCATTGAAAGGAAATTTCGGAAGTTAGGGTTTCAATTACCCTCATTCTGCCCGGCACTGTTCCTCATAGATAGAGGCCGAATTAGCCTTGTATTAAAACATAAAAGTTGTAGAGGATGGTATTTTATAGTTGCCTACAAAATTTCAGGCCAATCGGAGTAGCGTAGCCTATGAAAAGACCAAAATACCCCTGCTACCCTGTTTCTGTCTGAAACTGAATTTCATCTTTGGTAATTGGTTAATTTGATTGGGAATACGACTGATTTGGTTGTTGATATCTTCTTAAGAAATATAGCCTGGTATCTTAGCTTTCGGATGGCTTTGGAATCACTTGAATTGGAGTTGTATATGCTGAGATATGACTGAATGAATCAGGACTGCCACAGTAAACTTCGAATTGGAAAATCTGGGGTTGTTTTGGTAAATTTGACCTAGATACACTACAAACTGGACTGAGTGGCCTTCTTTAACATTGTATCCCTTTCTCTTAGCTTCGAAACGGTGTAAATTACACCTCAATCCGACAAGGATAGCTTCAGTTGTGTTAATTCCGCTAAGCAACAGCAAATCTGCCTTTTGTTTCCCAACCCAAACTTCGTTTCCGCATATGTCCTAGTTTGATTTTGTACTTATACGTTCCATATGATTTGACTCTAGTGATATGTGGATTCGGTTTATGACTTGTATTCGAGCCTTATTGTGGCGCTAATTAAAGGTGTTTGATAGCTTGTGATTTTGGGTGTTGAGGTTTAGTTGGAAAGTAAAGAAAGACAAGGGAAATGCTGTCAAAATTTTCGCGGAGCTTCTGCACAGCCTCGGGAAACTTGTTATATCTTGATGTAGGAATGTCAGAATTGAGTTCCGTTTGTTGCGTTTTAAAACTAGATTCATAGGGCTATAAACCGTGTAAATTTCAAACCCTGTTTCTGTCTGTACAATTTATGGTGATTTTTCAAAGTTGACTGAAATATTGTACCTGTTCTGTCTTTCACTGGATAAAGCAGCAACTTGAAACTTGAATTTGACTGACTTGCGTTCTCAATCTTATGAGGGTGTTTTCTGGAAAGTTATAGCCTTTTGAATGTATTTTCCAACGGTATAACTTTTACTAATTTTGGACTTACAAAACTTGATATATGATTTTTTATATAGGGTTGCGCGAAACTGAAAAATCCTGTTTTCCTAGTATCGACTTTACTTTCATTTTCTATTTCAAATTTGGAGTTGGTCAGTCATTGTAGGTAGGGCTTTGAGGTTGTTCATGCCTTTAAGACTAATTGTTACCTTTTCACTCCGAGATCACCTCTTTGCTTTGTATTAATGGCTCTTTTGACTAGGCATATGGCTCGTAACCGAGTCTCACTTGTGAATTCCATACTAGGTCTTGGAGTCGAGTCTTAAGTGTTTGCCTTGATTGTTCTAGGAAGTGCCGACGATTAAAGCCACACTTAGGAAGGAAACTTTTGAAGTTATCCTTATTTGAACTGGTGAGTGTACCACTCCCCTGAATTATTGCTAAACTGGTTTCCTGTACTTGCAAATTGCTAGTTGAATGTCTTTCCTGGCTGTTTATCTTGTATGAGACGAGGGTGTACTTTATCACACTCGCTCTCTTGCCTGTACTGAACAAACTGGAATCTATTACTTGTACTTGTTATGTACTTGAACTTGTTACTTGCACTTGTTATGATGTCGTTTGGAAGAGTATCCAACGACCTTCCTGTTAAACCTGAGCTCAACCTCATGGGGAGTTAATTAAATCGAGCCAGCGAGGGCTTGGTCGAGATAATTGACAATCCATGGGTGCCTGTTCCTGGGGGAATCTTTGGGTATTGAGACTCTTGATTCCGGTATACTCGAGTATTACCATTCCTGTTCCTGTTTGGCGTTCGGGCCCGGTAAGGGGTATGTTTGGTGAACGGGATTTTGGCGTTAAAGTGGTGATCTACTGGACTGGTTCCTTTATTTGAACGTTGACGGAGGGTCAACAAGGCTGGATCAAGTATTGCAACGGGGATTTGGCTCCTGAGAGCCACCTGTATCCTTGAAATTGTGATGTTCGTTCATTTCTTTTACTTGATGCGGATATGTGTCTTGTAAATGTTTTCTCATGATTTCTACTGTTATATTTTTGGTACCTCATTGAGTTTCTAACTCACCCCGTTTCGTTATCCTTGTTTTCCTTACAGGAAATCACCTTTTGAAGACTATGATGTTTGAAGCATGAGTTGAGCTAGTTTTAGTATTCTTTTGTATAGCTTCTCGATGGTTGGAAAACTTTAAATGTATTTTAACCAAACAATTCCCTTTTGAATTGTAAATTTGCAACCATGTGTATCTAAAAGTGTTTAACCATGTTCCTAAGTTGATTTGGTTTGAAAATGTTCTTTTCTAGGGTTATCTAAAGTTGTTGTGCATGTTTGGGTTTCGGACAGTGAATGTTATCTTCTCGAAGTTCTTTTGAGCGGTTGGTAGGGTTTACGCTCGTTCCGGATCCGTAGTCCCAGCGAGAGCTGAGCAGGCGGTCCGCCGAACCCTTTGGTTCGCCTTAGAGGGAGGTGGGGCTGTCACAAGATACATGTGCGATCCAGGTTGTTTGTAAACTTATGTCATTAATTTGTAACTTCATTGAAGACGAAATACCTAATCAATTTTGGGAAACCATAATAGGTAAGGGCCTAATTAAATACAAAGTCTAGTGAGGTTTGATAGTGAAAATCTTGTAAAATCTCATCTATTAGAGGAAGATCTAACCACATCCCACTTCTTGACTATTTATGTTATTTTCTTCTCAAATGTCTTTTGATTTTTGACCTTAGGTGGTTTTTTGTTAAAATGCAAGTCATTGGATATTTTATGAGAGAAATTTGGAATTTGAACATGTCAAGCCTGTTCACAAATAGCTCGTTTGTGTTAAACGAGTCAAGTTTGAGCTCGAACTCGAACATAGATTTTGCATAACGAGTAGAACAAGAACATAGATTTGGAGCTCGAATATTATCGAACGAACACGAGCCTTGATCAAATAATTTAACGAACAGAGGTCAAACATGAGATACTCGGTTTAATTCAATTCGATTCATTTACAGTTCTAGAATTCATAAACATGGTCATGAAGATTTTTATCACTTTTATAGTATAATTAGGATTTTCCCAAATATTTGGAGACATAATTCAATTATTAAATTACAAAAGTATAACTTAAGATACTGCATAGGGAAAGTGGAGCAATTTCAATTGATATCTCACTCTCAACAACTAAATGAGAGATATATTTCTCCTTTATCTTATGTTGTTGATTTCATTTCTCTTCTCCACAAGTAATTTTATGTGTACGAAATAGCCTCTCCACATATATATATATATATATATATATATATATATATTTGAATGTGCCTAAAATGATCTTCTCACTTCTTTGACTTTTGGTTCTACATCTTGTATTGGAGTTTTAAACTCTAGAGGTTGATCGTAGAGTGATTGTTTAGAGATAGGAAATAATGTTTGTTCTAAAAGTTTTGATTGTTGAAATAGGGTAGACGGTTTGTTTTGAAGTATTAGGTTATGGATATTAGAACTTAAGCAAATATATTAAATCAAAAAGGAATTTATTGTTTTTTGGGTTTTATGACAGATATAGAGATTGTATCATAAAATTTATTTATGATTATGAAGATTATAAAGCAGGGAGTTTTTTGAGGCATTATTCAAAGTGGCCAATGAATTTATATCGAATTGAGTGGCTAAAACAAAGCCGGAATGCCACAACAACTAATTTTTTTTTTTTTGTAAGATGAGGATTGGTTGTAAATTGATTTTCATAAAAATGTCAGCAGCGCCTTGCTTGGACCTGATTGAACCGAGAGCATAGTTTAATGAAAATAATTTAGAATAATCAAGTCTAATAATTATAAAAATTCTATTTGATTCTTTAACAGTTTTTTAGTCAAGTATTTGGTAGTTTTTTTTAAATGTATTAGTTATTTCTTATTAATCAAGTAATAAGAACTATAAGTGGATATTTTATTATAGTATTCAATAGAAAAGAGTGAAGGGTTGAAAGTTTTGTTTCTATTGATTGATCAATACTATACTATTGATTTTGTTACTTTTTTCCATACATAATTTCATATATGGAAAATAGGCTATTTATCTATAATTTAGTGTATTAAGATTGATCTTCTCACTTCTAAAATTTTACAGCAGACAATGGCTTAGCTAATAGCTCACCTTCAGGTCCCATTGCTTTATTTGATAGTTCATTTAATTTGGTTATTGATCGGAGGTTGCTTTATTTGATAGAGTTTTTTTTTTAAATACATCTGGTGGTTCTAAATTTGTTTGGTCTAATAATACCTGATCAACATCTTTACCAACCCTTTTTCACTCTAAAGCAACAAGACTTGAAACATGGAAGTTCTCAGAATAAATTATATGGTTCAACAATAGAAAAATTCTATAGCAATCCAGATTTCATTAGAGGGAAGAAAATGACACAATTATAATAAGAATTAATCTTCTATACACTGACAGTGTATTCACTTTCACCATTTGATGCATGACACATAATTCGAATTTGAATTTGAAACCCAAATTTTACACATGTGTCGTGCATCCACCGTGATAGTATATACACTGTCAGTGCATATAAGATTTACTCTTATAATTATTGAAAGTAGAAATATAAAAAATTCAAGGTCTTAATCAAGCAAGTAATAGTGCATCTAGATACCAACATGTATCGTTATAGTTATTAAATTGTGTAAGATTTCTCAAATCCTGGTCTATTATGATTTTCTCAACACTGGATAGTGAAACCGTTCAAGGAGGATTAGACTTTAATCTAGTCTAATTTTTTTTTCTTTTTGGACAGGTCCATTGGTGTTTGAAGTTTGTTTACACCAACCAAAAAAAAAAAAAAACTTTCTCCTTTCTCCAAGTTGGAATGGCTCGTGGAGTGGTCATCATCAAGTCTCACTGCTTTATTCAATAGTTAAATTAGTTTGCCCTTTCCTTAACTGTAAACCGATGGTTGAAAGTTTCACGGTTATCAATTTAATAATATTTCATCAACTTAATTCTTTTCCTCTTTACGCCCAAAACAACTCTAGTTGGAGGTTTATTAGTTTGGGTTTTGGTTTCACGATCAAGATCCTTGTCATTTTTTATTCTTTTTTTTTTTTTTTTTGTATCCATTAGTTAGTTGCTCCCTTGAAAAATTATGAAGAGTTAAAGTAAGAAGCAAGAAACGAGTAAAAAGTTTGTACACACAAATTGCACAGACAGATTACTAAAAAGTATAAAGAGTCTCTCTCTGCAAACTAGGCAGTTTGATATCCAAACAACTATCAAATGTACAATTAAGCTTAAAACTATAGGAGGCTAGCAAACACAAATTCAGAAATATTATTATTATAAGAGCTAACACGACCCTATAAACTGTTGAAACAAAAAACAAGGCCTATAATATTCTTCTCCAATCTCCACAAAAGCAATATATCCATCCAATCTAGGAGCCAACAATTCTATTTTAGGGAAATTAATACATAATTAAAATCCCAATACATTAGTCTCCTACTTGAGATGCTGTTGACTAGATTTCTGGAAATTAATTAATAGAAAATAAAGTTTATGTTCCGAATATGCTGACTAAACATTTCATCTAGAAACTCATTATGATATTCGTCTTCCATGGCCCACTTTCATTAATGATGAAAGGCAATATAACAAGATATGGCTGAGAAAAATGCCTAATCATTTTCTTTTCTTTGATTAATTAGTTGCTCTTCAAATCTTTATTGACCTTTTCCTTTAATAATAATATAGGCTCCGCATGGATTAGGTGCTATTACAGTGTTTTTCAAAAATTTTACTACAGTATCGTATGTAAAAAACTTTTACTATAGATGGTTAGATGCTATTAGAATGTTTTTGAAGGGGTTTTTAGAGGTGTTTTCAAGAACATATTTTGAGATATCTTTAAAATTTAAAAATTTAGTGGGGTATTTGTAAAATTTTAAAAAAAAACTTCACCACTATCCATCACTGCCCCTCCCTTCCTCCACCTACACCACCAGCTTCCCTCTTCCCTCTCCTCCTTCCTCATTTCCCTCCCTCCACCACCACCACTTAATTTGTTCCATCACAAATGGTTTCCCTTAGCTAGAAAAACCTCCCTCAATGTTTTCCCTATTGACCCATCATCCTTCTCTATAACCCTAAGCTCTGGATCTTTGTTGGCATTCTCGTTGGAAATATAGGGTATGCCTACGGTCCCCTTGGCTTTACCATCAGAATCTTTGGCTTCGCCGTCCCATGAAACTACAAGGCTCAATTCATAACCAAGGATTATTTTCCCCTTTTGGATATTGATATAGGCTTTGTCGTCGAGTATTTTGTTTATCTTAAAGCAAAGATTGCCTTTGCCGTTTAATAGGGATTGATCAGAGAGGGCTTTCTTGAAGAAATTGTGGGACCATTCGAGACAATTTATCTTGACTCGGTGCCAATTGCGGATATTAGTGCCGTCAGACGGTCGTCAACGATCCATCTCTTGTCTCCTTCGCTCATTCTTGCCATTGTTTTAGTTGAAAAATTTATGAATTTATTTTTTTCATGTTTTTGTTCTTGAGTGCTTCTGGTGTGCATTTGTCGATGAAAATTTGTAGAAAAGTGAGGGAGAGTGGGAGACAGAACAGAAAGAGGGATGTAGAGGAAGAGTGAGGAGAGGGAGAGGAGAGATCAGCGGCTACCTGTATTTTCAAATTCGAACAGGACCGATTGGTCGAACCAATCGAATCAATAACTGGCTAGGCATTTGGTTCGAATTAGCTCAAAAACTCAAATATTAAACACTCAGTCAAACCTGGTCAAAACTCGAGTTTGACCAATGTACTGGAGAACTGGATTAAACCCTTTTTTTGCCTTTTCTGCCTAATTTTTTTAAAGTTTGACTTAACTCTCTTAACCGAGTAAAAAAGCTAAAAAAAGGAAAAAATCGGACAAAATTAGACAAACACTACTCTGCTTTTTTTTCTGTCTTTTGTTCTTCCTAATAATTAACCCTAAGCCTCCACAGCCACCGCTTCCTAATTACCATTGTTGTGTTTTTATTCTTTTTTTGTAACATCAGTTGCCCCCTAGAAAAAAGTTATAAAAAATTAAAGTAAGATGTAAGAAACAAGTAAAAATGTTTATATACACAAATTGCACGAACAAATTTCTAAAAAGTATAAAAAGTCTATACACACAAATTGGACGGACTGGGTAGTTTGATATTCAAACTAGTCTCAAATGTACAATTAAGCTTAAGACTATACGAAGCTAGCAAACACAAACTCATAAATATTATTATAAGAGCTAACACGACCCTATAAACTGTTGATGCAAAACATAAGATCTATAATAGTCTTCTCCAATTTCCACAAAAGAAATAAATCCATCCAATCTAGAAGGCAACAATTCCATTTTAGGTAAATTGATACATAATTAAAATCCCAATACATTAGGCTCCTACTTGAGATGTTGTTGAATGGATTTCCATAACTTGAATAGGAAATAAAGTTTATGGTTCCAATCTACTGACTAAACATTTCGTCTAGAAACCCATTATGAAATTCATCTTCCATGGCCCACTTTTCATTAATAATAGAAGGCAATATAACAAGAAATGGCTAAGAAACAATTCTATTCATTTTCTTTTCTTTCATTATTTAGTTGCTCTTGAAAAACTTTATTGAACTTTTCCTTTAATAATAATATAGGCTCCGTATGGATTAAGTGGTTTTGAGGTGTTTTTCAAAAATTTTATTGTGGTGATGTATGTGAAAAACTTTTACGGTAAATGATTTGGTGTTTTTGGGGTGCTTTTGAAGGTGTTTTTAGAGATGTTTTTGAGAATGTATTTTGAGGTATCTTTAGAATTTAAAATTTTAGTGGGATATTTGTAAAAATTTAAAAAAAAATTCACCACCAAAAACCACTGTCTCTCCCTTCTCCTCTTCCCTCCTATCCCTCCGTCCACCACCACATAACTTGTTCCAACACAAATGGTTTCCCTTTAGCTAGAAACGCCTCCCTCAATCTTTACCTCAATCAACCTTCTCTATAACCCTAAGCTCTGGATCTTTGTTGGCATTCTCATCGGAAATATATGGTATGTCTAACGGTCCCTTCAGCTTTAAGTATCAAATTATCATTAGAATCTTTAGCTTCACCTTCCCATGAAACTACGAGGCTTAAGTCATAACCAAGAATGATTTTCTAGGTGAAAATCCTTAAAGAGAGAGAGAGAGAGAGAGAGAGAGAGAGAGAGAGAGAGAGAGAGAGAGAGAGAAGGGGAGAGAGAGAGAAACAAAAGAAAGATGGTGGAAGGCTAGTGGTGATGTAAAAGAAGAAAGAGGTTGAAGATTGAATTTATTTATTTTTACTATATTTAAGTGTTTTTCTGTAGTTATTTTTGGGGTTATTTAAACTCCAAAAATTTTAAAAAAAAAGAATATAAAAAATAGAGGAATTCATACAGACCCATATAGTTTATAATGAATTAAAGTAAGATGTAAAAAACAAGTAAAAATGCTTCAACATTCAAACTGCACAAATGCATTTGTAACAAGTAAAAAGGCTTCCATATAGAAACCTTTCAATTGAAGAGCCATGAACCAAAATAAGAGTGATATATAAAAAAAAAAGCCTCTATAACTTGGGTGGTTTGATATTTGAACTACTCTCAAATGTACAACCACCTAAGTTTAAAAGGTTTGTGAAAGCTAGGAAGCACAATCAATTGAGAAATTTTATAACAGGAGCTAATATGACCTGGTGAACAATAGAAATAGTAAGTTTTAAAATACTTTTTTCTAATATATAAAAATCTCATCATCTAATCTAGAAGCCAACAAATTCATATTAGCATAATGAATATGTAGTTAAAATCCGAGCATATTAGCCTCCTTGAGGTGCTACCGAATAGATTTCCCTACATTGATTTTTTTGTGTGGAATTTTTTGTTCAAATTTTCATAAAGAAGCTCAATTGTCAAATTCTTCTTTCATGGCTCACTTTTCATAGATGAAATACAAGGCAATTTAAAATTGAAAAGGCCAAGGAAAATAGATTTTCGTTCTCTAGCGAATTTCATGAGTTGTCCCTCAAAAAAGTTACTGCTATCTATATTTAATATGTAATAGCAAATTAGTCTCAATGAATTAAAGTAAGAGGTAATAAAACAAGTAAAAAAAGTGTCAACACACAAATCGCACGGACATATTTCTAAAAAGTAAAATCTTTATCTCGAATAAGTTGACTGCACATTTCATCTAGCTCATTATCAAATTCTTCTTGCATAACTCACTTTTTGTGGATAAAATAAAGGCAATGTAAGAGGAAATAGCAAAAATAATAGTTAATATTATCCTTTTTTATTGATTTATTGCCTAAAAAGATATTAACGTTTTTAAATATTATAAGGCATGTTTGGCAAACAATTTTATACTAAATTTTTCTGCTACAAAATATTTTTAACAACTTTAATTATAATAATCTCAACAAATTCCTCGACATTTTTAAAATATACACATCAAAATATCCAAAAACACAAAAAAAAAAAAATTTCTTTCTTTTTCTTCCTTACCCCATCTCAATCCATTATCACATCTGCTGGTGCCACCCTCCTTTTATATTTTTCCTTTCTCTCCTCCTTTTCCCTCTTCTCATCTCCCTTTCTCCACCCCTTTCCCCTACCACCTCTCCTCCTCTCTCTCTTTCCCCTTCTTCTCATGCGATCTGGTTGCATGACCAGATTGCGTGGGAAGGAGGGGAAGGGTGGCTAGGAAAGGGAGAGGGGAAGAGATGGCGAGGTAGAGGAGAAGGGAAGGGAGGGAGAAGGAAGAAGGAGAGGGGAAGGGAGGGGAGGGAGATGGAAGAAGGAAGAAGGAGAAGGAAAGGGAGAAAAAGCCAAAAAAAAAAGGAGTATCTGGTGTTAACGGCATGCTGTAGGGAGGGAGTAAGGAGGAAGATTAGTGGTAGGGTAGGGGAGAAGATGAGGGGAGGAAAGAAAAGGAAAAACCAAAAAAAGAAACAGAAAAGAAAAGGAAACATAAAATGAAAGAAAAAGAAAAAAAAAGTTTTACACACCCCGAAAAGTTTTTCTACAAATTTTACAATAAATTATAGTAAAATTTTAGATAAATACCCAAAGAAACTCACATGCCAAATGGGACCATAAATATATCAACACAACTCACATTTAATGCCACTTAAGTTAACTTTTACAAAACTAGCAAGCTCAACAATTCAAGAAATATTATAATGGAATCTGTTAAATTTTCAATAAAAAGAACAAACTCTACATTTTCTTCTCTAATGGAAGAGAAATCTATCATCTAATTTAGGGGTAAACAAATCTATATCAGAGAGTTAAATATGTAGTTAAAATCTGATGATATTGGCCTCTTGCTTAGGTGTAGGGATGGCAATGGGGGCGGGTGCCCGCGGACAACCGCCCCGCGGGGGGCTCTCGGGGCGGGGGGGAATTTTTTTCCCCCGTTTAGAAAAGGGGCGGGGGACGGGGGAGTATACCCCAGCCCCGCCACCCGCAAAAAAAAAAGTATATATATAAATAAATATATATAATATGTAATTTAATTAGTTATAAACTTATGATAATGATATTATTAGTTAGATGTATTATATAATGTATATTAGTGTATGTAATATAATTGATATTATCAATTATATGAATAATTAGACATGTCTACTAATAGAATTTATTAATTAGTTATACTAAATTTACTAATACATTTATACTAAATTTCTAATTACACTTAATAGAATAACACTTTTTTCTCAAAAAAAAGCACAAACACAATAATGAATTAGTGATTGTATTTGTACCAAAAGTGAAAACTTGACTATTTTAGTTGTATTTATTTCATCATGTTGGATTGTATTCAAATAACTTTTGTTTGATTGTTTTTATGAGTTTCAATTGTAAAATTACAATGAATAATAACTTGATGATGTGTTGATATTTTAGTACTTGATTATTTATTAAAATTTAACTATAATAAAATTTTATTAACCCCGCGAGGGCAATTTTATTAACCCCGCGGGGGAAGCGGGGCGGGGCGGGGCGGGGGGAGTGGGAGGTGGGGGACGGGGCGGGGGTCGGGGGGAATTAATAGGCAACGGGGCGGCGGGTGGGGGAGGGGTCCCCCGCCCCAACCCCGCCCCGTTGTCATCCCTACTTAGGTGTTCTCAAATGAAATTCCCTACTTTAAACAAAAAATTAGGTTTGCTGTACCGAATCTATTGACCAAACATTTCGTCAACAAATTCGTTATCAAATTCTTCTGGTAAGACTCCCTTTTTTTCATACAAAATGGAAAGTGGTGAAAGAATAATTGGCCATACAACTTAAGTTTTCTCTCTCTCATTCATTAGTTGCCCTCAAAATCAAAGTTTTTCTTTAATAATAATAGATGAAGATAAGCCGTTTAAGTTAAGAAACTTCAATACATAATTTTCACTTACATTTAGGCTTTCCAATGTCTCTTTGGAGACTATGATGCTAGGCACCAAAGTGAAAAAAAAAAAGAAAAAAGAACACAATTTTCATTTACATTTAGATTTTCCAACAACGGTCTTAAGTCTTGACTTAAATAGAGATCAACTATCCTTATTAACCATGAAGCGTGGCGCAGTCATTAAGCTAGATAAGAGAGAATATATTATGTTAATCAATACCCATTATGTCCTTACACGAAAATCATATTTTGAGATAAGTTGCAGGTAAAAATACACGGAGCCACTTATGGTATCATCGAAAGACGCAAAACCTTATTCTTTAAAATTCCCTACATAATCACTTTACACATTAAACTAAACTGGAAATGTGATTTTTGACCTGCTACCAATGACATTCTTTTTTTTCTTTTTTTATTCAAAAAAATTATTTCTTTCTTGCCTCCTTCTTTCTCCCAACACCACTCCTCTTTTTTATGTTCCTTTCCTTTTTTTTTTTTTGCCTTCTTCTCTCTCCATTGCCATCACCACTGCGGCCACCACCCCCCTTTTCCTCTTCTTTCCTCCCGCACCACCTCTCTCGTCCTCCTCTTTCCTCTCCTACCACCTACCACCACCTCTTGCTTTTCTCTCACCCCCTCCTCACTTCTTCCTTCTACATCCTCTTTCTCTTTTTCCTCCCTCTTCCTCTCGCCCTCTTCCCTCTCTCCCTCTCTCCCCTTTCCCACCCATCCCCTCTTTTTCCCTCCTCCCCGATGAATAGAACTGGTCGCAGGAGATCCCCTATAACCTAGAAGAACCTTCGTGCAAGTTATTATTCTGAGAATCAAGCCTCTAAATTGCAACCATTAAAGAAAATCAGTACTCAATTATTTGGAATAGCCCATTAAAGAAAATGCTGCTTAGCACTCGAAGAAAAATCAATTATATTTTGGCATCAAACTAGACCATTGACTACACAATAAAGTAAAAAAGCAAACTTTTCCATTCATTTTACCAAATATCTAGAAATACTGTGCACCCTTAAACATATATTCTCATTTAAAAATAGGCCTTGCATCTTTATTAGTTGGAGGTTTATACAAGATACTGTTCAATAGAACACGTTGGCTGAATATACTCTCATCTGAATTTTCAAATTGTTTGCATCTAGTAACAGTGCACTTGGCAAAGGGCAAAGCAACTTGTTCAAAAATTTTACAAATCGTTGAGGACTTACTTTGCCAACCATCCTGGAACTAAAAAAGATATTTGATTTGAACAATAATAAAGCTCAAAGTGACTCCATCACATTGAGGGGATTAAAAATACTTAATTGAGGGACTTCTTCCTTCAAGACTCAAAATTAGTGCGTCAAACTACGATTTTTAAAATAAGCATACTCAATTGAGGGACTCCTTCCTTCAAGACTAAAAACTAGTGCATCAAATTAAAATTTTTGAAAGTTTTCATCTTCTTCTCCAATGGTCCGTGACTGCAACTCCTCCAACTATCTCTTCCTTCTCCCTTCATGGCTGCAACCACCTTATGCCAGCTATAGGTCACAAATCCATTAAAGGTCAAATTCCACCTTAATTAAAATATATGGTGGTTATATCAGGGTTTATGAAAAACTAGCATGGAAACACCTGCATTGCACGTTATAAGTTTTATGTACTATGATTCATAATTTTAGATTCATAAAAATAAAATGATAACAAGTCATAGACATGTACATCCGACCAAAAGAGTTCATAAGATTTTCCAAATTAGGGAAGATGGGTCAGAATACACAAAATACAACATCCCAAGTTTCATCAAAAACATAAAATCTCAAAAGAAGCCCCATCTATCAACTATCCCCTATACATAAAAAGGAAGGACTTTCGATGTGCACTATCCTAGTCCACAACAGAGCCAGTAGACTCGTTCTCATGAGCAGAACTAGCTGCATCTCCCTCTCTACGGGCTCCATCGCCCTGGCCTCCCACAGGTACATTAGTATCGATCACCTCATGGAGTAGCGCTTCACACTCATCGATAATACTCCCAGCTCGGTCATTGACCTCTCTAACCATCCTAGTGAGGCGGCCATTAACTGCCTGCAGCTGCTCTCTATAAGCATTTGTCCTCTCTTGCTCCATCAATATGTTCTCCTCGAGCTCCTGAATCCTATCAGCCTGCATCCTCACGATGCCTCTCATCCTCTGAATCTCAATCCGAGCCCTACGATTGGCTCCAGCTAACCTCCTCCTCTCATCATCTATGGCTAGGACCACTCGATCAGGATACGAGTAAGTCCTCCAACAGTCACAGGGTCGAATCCGATGTCCAGGTTCCCAACGCCGGAAAGGTCCTCCAGGTCCCTCTTGATAAGTGATAACTTGATGTGGCCTCGCTGGATCCTCATTACCATTGTTCCCTCCTTCCATGTCCTACATAACAACAGAAGAAGAAATTTAGATTTACTTACCAAGTTTAAACCCTAACACTTGTTAATACTTAAACAATTCCTAACTTAACAAGTCATTCTAGTACTCCTAGTACTTTATATCTACAAGACTTCTTATTCGGCCTAGATTACTCCGAAACTTAGGCTCTGATATCAATTGCGATGACCTCATCTCTGCCAAGAGCGTACCCTAACGTATCAGCAGATCGCCTGCACAACTCTCGCCAAGACTCGATAACAAACCACAGAATCAAATCTAATATACAACTTTGCCACAAAATACACTAAATACAACTCATACATATAATTGTTTGCCAAAGCAACTTATAATACAAAAGAGAATTTAAACTTACAATTCCCAATCAAAAAAATATAATACCCTAAACACTTAGTCTAACTAAAACAAAAGCTAAGTGTTAATTCTCCGAATCACGATCCAATCATGCTAAGAAAAACAAAATGAAGGGTATGAGCTTGCGCCCAGTGAAATCTAAGAAAGACATGCAATTTAATAAATCAATTATTTCACATATATAAGTCAACAAGAAGCATAATAAGAGGTATCATGTAAGCATATCATTAAAATCCATATATCAATCATGAAGGATACGGAGCACTGGCAAATACTTGATCAATCAGTAATTCAAGTAATTGACACTCCGTCAACTTTCATGTCTATGTTGAATCACCACTTCATGTCACTCCATTCACCTTTCACCCCTTATCGGGCTCGCACGCCAACAAAATTTCAAGAATTGGTATTACTCTAGTATATCGAGAACAGTATGGATCCAACACATATATATTACCTAAGGTTCGTTAATCGAATTGACCAAACACTTGTCGGCCCAACCTCGAATAACTAGCCATTGGGTTTTGGGGCCCCCACATATCAAGAATACCATGTCACATTCACTTATAACAATAACAATTCAATAGAATCGAATGCGATAAAATACATACTTGCCCGATTACAAACAAGTTCACAATCATGTCATTTTTTCAAACTTATTGACATATCAAGCATATATATAGTGCTATCATGCACATAAAACACTTAAGCGTCTACAGAAGGATCTCCTGCACCCTCAGATTGCAACCTTGGCAAACAATTACAACATATAAGTGAACTCTTAGTGTTCACCAAATCAATTCACTTAAACACGAAAACTTTGTTTTCAAATTAGTCGACTTTAGTGTCCTAGATACTTCAACCCATTTAGGCTTTAAAAATCGACAATTTAAGTGAAAATACAACTTTTCAATAGAGCAATCGCATTTCGAAAGTTCAAACAAGGCTTTCCACTCCTACAGTTTTTTAGCATGCAATTCATAGCAAAAGTTCACTTTTCAATTACTTCATTCGTAGCTTTTGTCCCAAAATCATCTTATAAATAAGAATCACAGTTTTATAGGGTTTCTTGAACTAAACCGACCAAAATTTCATTAAAACAATGATACAAAGTCGAATCAATCCATTACTTTGGAGGAAATCTTACTTTTTCCTCTTTTTAACTTCAAAATTTTAATCCAAAATCATTATATATACCAAGATCAAGTTCTAATAGAACCTTTTGAGCTAAAATTCATCCAAAACAGTTTTTAAAATAACAAAATTAAAGTTGGGGTTTTAGCTCACTATTTCGATTAATCTTAGGCCATTTTTCCAGCTTGCACAAGTTCACTTTTCCAACAAGATAATCCACCTTACCACTTTATTTTCTTACAAATTTTTCAACATACCTCAACCAACATACATAGAATCAAGTAGCATCAATTTCCTAAAAAAAATTCCAGCTCAAGTGTACAAACAAGCCTCAAATTCAAAAAAGGCAAAGTTGAAATTTTTGCCCATGATAATTGGCCATCTAAACCAAAAATTTCAACATACATACTCTTCAATTTTCACCAACAATCACCATAAATCACACTCAAATTCTCAAAGTTTCATCAATCATTAATCCTAAGATATCAAGACGCAAAAATCCACCATAAATCATGTTGCACCCCATTTTTTACGATGAAAAGATATATTTGAAATTGTATTTACAAAAGATGTAATTTTATTTTAAAATAAGTGAAAAAGGACCTAGAATGGGATTTAAAAAAAAGCGACGATTTGGGTCCTAAAATTTAGTCTAAAAAGGATTTTTTTAAAAAAATAGGAGTCGCCACGTGGCATTGAATTTTGGTATGCCAAGTCACTTAAAAAATTTTTTAACAAAAATAAAATAAAATCCTTTTTTCACAACTCCAGGTCTTTAAAGACAAGAGAAAATGAAATCGGAAGTCACGATTGAAGAAAGGAAAGGCAAAGATTCGATTGACTCAAATCTAAGGCACTCTTTCAACCTAATCGAAACTAGTTGCGATGTTTAGTCAAAATTTCTTTAATCTAACTCCTAAATTTATCACGTTTGGGTGTTTCCTACGTTTAGGTGTTTCCTACATGGATGCAAATATAAATTTATAGAAAATATCGAAAGGGACAAAATATCCATTCAACGGTTTAATTGACACTAATCGCATTAATTGTGAAATCCAAACTAATCCCTTAAAAGGGGTCACGAGTATGCATAAACGAAATTCAAAGAAAAGAAGAAAAAAATTTAAATTATATATCTAGATATAAGTGGCCAAATAATAGGAATGCGGCATAATGAGTACAGGAGGCAAAAAATCGTGACATAATTTTCTTATATAAGGATGAATGGAGTATTTAAACTAAAAAGTTATAATCACTCATTTCCCTTGTTTGAAGAATAATTCTCCTAATATAGACAAGCAAATGAACTCGCTTAAATGAGATGCAATTCTAAATTATATATTTAACACATATAGAGGATAGGGAATAGAGGATAATATAATAGGAAATATCATGCAAATGAAAAAAATTCCTAAAAATTATGCATGAAAATGTAATAAATGTCACGCAAGAGATGAATCTAACGCATGAACGATCTAAGGGTCTAGCGTTGGACTAACCCATTTCTAAAAATCCTTACTAACGTTGGACTAACATGTAAGCGGAGGGAGAAGCTACAACTAATGTTGGACTAGTGTGGTGACATCATGCATTAATAATACATAGTAAAACAAATAAGGCATAAATTAAAATAAATAAACAACTAAAAACACATAGCACGTAACACGTAAGCATAATATCTAGACGCAAAAATCTTAAAGAAAACGGGTAAAGCATATAACACATAAACCACATAAACACACAAAACCTACCTATTACAACAGGGAATCTAACTACAATCTAAAATAGGAAAATATAAAAAATAAAACCTATCTATTCTATCTATTATAATAAGGGACCTAATTACAATCTAAAGTGAGAAAACATGATAAAATAAACCTATTTATCCTATCTATTATATTGGTCTATCTAATTACAATTTTTTAAAAAGAAAATATTACCTATCTATTACATTTTGAAGTATTTAAACACCTCTCAAATAATTATAAAATTAATTAAACAAACATAAGAAAATTTGAATGATCATTTGAATCAAATAAATAACAAAGCATATAAAAATATATAAACACATAGGAGTACATAAGAGCACGTAATTAACATTTAAATAATAATATGGGTACCTCCCTTTTGAAGTGGTGACTAAACGGAAGTCAAATTGTCCTATTTATACTCAAAAGAATCATGACACCAATTTAATTGAAAATAATACTAATGATAAAATACTAAATTCACATTAACATATCAAACATAAAGGAATTTAAGAACATCTTAAAAATCACAAGTTAAATATGTTCAAAAGTAACATAATTAGCTATTAAAGAAAAGAAACAATTATAACAAAGGGAGTCAAAATTCACTAGGGACTGAATTGCAAAAATTGAAAAAATTTTGGGTTAAAATTATAATTTTCAAAGTTTAGGGGTCAAAATTGAATAAAAGATAAAGTTAGGGACCAAAATGTAATTAATTTAAGAACCTAAGTGAAAGAAATTTAAATTTTTTGGGCCACAGTGAAATTTCTCAAAAGACCAAGGACAAAATTGCAAAAAAGGGCTTCTGATTTTCTTAAGAGTAAAGACCATTGGGCCACTTTATGATTTATTGGGGTAAAATTCTCTTTGGCCCGAAGCAAAACAAAATTGAAAAGGAATGGATCAGCCACTAAGTTTACTAAGATAAGCCTGGTGAAAAGGGATTGGACTTGAACCCCAAACCCAGATGAAAGCCCGGAAAAATAAAACTCTAGCCCAACCGAAAAATAAAGAGATCAGCCCACCAGAAAAAAAAACATTAGCCCAATCCATTTTCTTTTCTTTTCTTCTTTTTTCCTTCTCCTTCCCATCCGTCGCATCTTCTTCTTCTGCTCCGGCTAACTGGAGCTCCAACCACCAGCTGCCATGGCCGCCACCGCCGTCACCGGCAAATTTTCCGGTCACCAAATTTCACCAAATACACCCTCTCACTCGATTTTTCGCGTAGAATCCGTTTTTGAAGTTAGTTTTACAAAAAATGAACCGAAAGTGACGAAAATAGCAAAAGTCAGCCAAGTTTTTATTTTTTTTAAAACACTCAAACCTTCACCAAAAATCATAAAATTTATACTACAACACTCCTTACAACTTCTACAATACAACTATGATTTTAATTTGACAAGAAAACAACATAAAGGGCTAAAATAAAGCAAAAACAGCCCCTAAAAATCCATTTTTTTGTTGCCTTTTAGACTACCAAATTGACAAAACTTAATTAAATAACCTCTCCAAACCATTAACTAGTCATGATTATTCATTTTAACAACAATATATGTACAAAATTAACATTTTTATTCGGTTTTCCATCTTGGCATTTTTTCAAACAGTTAACATGAATATACAAAAACCATTCTTCTTTTCCTAATTTTGTTCATGACCTATCTCAAAATTCAGCAACCCAACAACCAAGGAAGCCAGCAAAAGCAAAAGAAAATTAAACAATGAAGCATGGATTTAACGTGCTAAACAAAACTAAAAAATTTACCTCAATGTAGGGGCAATCCCTTGGTTGAAGTTTTTGATGCAAATTCCCAAGCTCCAATTCTCCAACCGGTTGCTGCCTCCCTTTTTGTTGTGTGCGAGTGTGTTGGGAAAATATTGGGAGAGAGGAGGGTCGAGGGTGAGAATGAGAGTTAGGGCTGGAGTTGTTTTTTTTTTTTTTTTTTTTTTGTTAAGAAAATGAGAGGGAGCCTTGAGAGAGAGCCGAGAGAAGAGTTGAGAGTTGGAGTCTTGGTTCTTGTCAAAAGGCGAAAAGAAATGAGTGAGTAGTTTTTTGTCAAATGATGAATTTTGACCCAAATGAAAAGAAAGGTGAACAGAGGTTGAGTGTAAAAATGGGTTAATACTCCATTTTGCGAAACAAAATAATTAGGATGATTTTTTATTTCTTGATTTTCTTTTTGTTCTTTTTTTTGTTTTTTTTGTGTTTTGTTTTTTCTTTTCCTAAAATAAACATGTAAAAATGAGAAAAATATGCATTAAAATGTAAGAAAATGAATAACTCATTAAATAGAAAAAATTCAAAAAAATATTAAAAATTAACAAAAATGTGGTGTCTACAAACCACACTCAAATTCTCAAGGGTTTCAAGTAGATTGATGAAAAGGTACCTTGGAACTTCAAGAATTTCAAAAAAATTTGAAGTCTCCCACTCTCTCTTCCTCTCTCTATGTTAAGCCACCCAAGGGAGAAAGAATGAGAAGGCTTTTAGTTGTTTTTGGAGTTAAAATACAAACCATAAGAAAGGTTGTCAAGTCAACTTTGAATAGTGATCAAATAGTATCCTCAACTTAAGCTTTCTTATTATTAACCTTTAGCTTTTCTATCCTTTCTTTTAACTCTCAAAATCTTTTTTAACTTTACTAATATCTCAACTTATTTTCTTTTAGGGTTTTGGCAAAATTCATTAATAAGTCACGAAAATAACAATTTTGAAGAAATTAATCACTCAAAGGTTAAAATAAGTAAGTAAGAGAAACTTGTTTACCACTTAACAAGTAAATTCACTAAATGAATGCAAACTTTATAAAAATATAATTTAAATAAAAATGTAAATAGTTGGGAGGTGAGAAAATAATTTTCTGGGTCATCACACAAAACTTATTCTTTAAAAATCTCACATTACCACTTTACACTTTTAACTAAAATGGAAATTTGATTTCTGACCTACCACCGATGATATTCTTTTTTTTTTATTCAAAAAAATTATTTCTTTGTTTCCTCCTTATTCCTCCCAACACCTGTAAACTACCATTGTAGTATGTTCTGAATGATTTAGAATTTAGCAAAAGCTTAGAAAAGCATTGGTGAAGTAAATTAAGATAAAGAAGAATAACTAATTACAAAAATTTCCTGGTCCTTTAACCAGTTGAATAATTACTTTGATCAAGCCAAGTAGTTTGTAATATTTCAAATGCTTCAACAGTTAACTACTTAAGCTAAAATGTTTTATCTAGAGACAAGAAATTTGTTTAGGGAAAATCGAAAAACTCCCCTTCCTTGACTAACTATTGTGAAGTTAAAAAATTTAATATGTTTGCTGTTCTCTTATTCTTTAGTTATTGAATATGATAGTTGATCACAAAAAAAAAAATGGTCATTGAATATGTTTGCGAAGGGGGTCATTTACATATTATGTTCAAGACAAATGTGATTGCATGGTAAAAATATTTTAATCCTAAAACATAAACTAAAATTTGACATTGTGCTCCTATTTATTCTTGACGCAATGAAAAATTAAACCTGAAGTTCGATAAAACTAAGATATATATTAAAGAGTTAAGTTGATTTCTCATTCTCCAATAGCCAATATTGCACAACTTTCTTTTAGATCCCACCCCTATCCTTTCTTAAGGTTAAAAGTCGAGTTTCAGTGGTAGATCATCAGGCATGCAAACAAAGCTGAAACTTTAACAATTGATACCAAATTTTGGCTCCAGAAACTTGCATTCTAGTGACCGTTCTGTTCTTTAATTCTCCCTCTAATATTCAATATAGAATAGTGAGATAAAAGCACTACTTTGTGATGTGAAATATTATTTAGAATAATTACTGTAACACTTTTTGTGATGTAATGTATATGAGATAAAAAGATAATTGGGAATATAAAGAGGTGAATTGAAAAATGTGTTTATGATGCAAGCGAAATATTATTTGGGATAAAAGCACTATCCAAACAAACCCCGTTTTCCCCTAACAACATCATCCCCAGTTGGTGGTGAATGCTTGAAATTGCTATTATTTATCGGAATTCAGCAGACCAACAATACATGTTAGATATATATACAGAGGAGAGTGCTGAAACAGAGACATGAAAACAAGTGCTTGGCAGGTTCCTCGTCAAAATTGCAGAACTCGCACATGCCAAGGCAAGAATTGAAACACGAGATTTCGTTAGAAATGCTTGACTCCTTCTAAAGCTTTCCAGAACCCAGAATAAGAACATGAGTACGCCGCTCCTAAGTAATCACCTATTCAAGAGTCGAGCAACTGATGAAATGAATTTCAAGCAATGTTTTAAGGAACTGATCCCAAGTAATCATTCAGTCAAATGTTTCAAAATCACATATAAAAGAGTCGAGCTGTAAGTGAAAAAAGGATATCTTTGATTCCAGTAAATTGTTACAAAATCTAAAAGGACCAATTCTTGCTGCAAATATATGATGTGGCCATGCTGCCTCTAGTTTAGAAAACTTTTTGCCTCGGCATCTGTAAAGATGGAACTGTCCAAGGATCTATCAGACGATTGCTTTGTGCACTCACGCAGTTGCTCTTGTTAGAGAACCAATTGAAGTTCAACCACGACATCTTGAAAATTGAAGTCAACAATGATCCAATGCAGGCTTGACGGATCTATAAAGCGTAAAGGGAGCAGAAAAAGAATGGGAAACAGAGTTAAACCGGTTGAAGACAAGACCACTGAAATAGTGCACTCCTTTCACATCTTTTTGCAGCAGTAAATGAATAAATACATATCACATGTCACACGTCCCTTACAATTCAACCTGTTCAAGTTTGTAAACTCAAAGTTCAAAATGGAGGTCAACCTCATCATTTGGGAAAAAACTCATCAAGCCTTTATACGAATCACAAAGGAACCTGTTACATCACAAACAAGGCAGCTAGTCAGAGAGTTATCTGTCTATTCAACGCCTTCCACTTTCATCACACTCCTGCATCAATGAAAAAGGAATGGAAGAAAAATGGGATGCAGTAAGCAGAAGTAACTCACATGTGGGAAGATTGGATATATCTGCAGAAACTGCACATGGAATTCCCAAGTTTGAAAGCGCTCCCCTTATGATTCCACACGGGAAGTAAAGATGCATTCCTATAGCTTGGGCTACTTTATTCTCAGCCATAGCAACAGGATCTTGAATAGAACCAGGAGTTTCCAGTGATGGATCCAGGGACATACGAGCAAGCCAGCGGAACTTATTATCTTGCAATACAAAGGTACCCTAGAAGAAAAGAACAACATACTTCAGCATTTCTCTCCAAATGTGTCGACATAAAATTCTCCCAACTTACTCCATGATTTGATACACTCAAATTTCTCCCGACTTACTCTATGATTTGTCTTCAAATTGTCTATCTGTTTCTTAAACAGCTCAGACCAGAAGTCCTTGCAGATAAACTTGATTGCCTCCAGATGATCGCTAAACCTTGGTCTATCCATGGTATACCTACCAAATATAATCATGTCAGCACTGGCAACCAAATTCTTTGGGTTTAGAGTATTAGATATCATAATTTTCTAATTAGTAATCAATATGTTATCATCCAGAATGCCTTGCTATAGCCAGAGAGAGGTGAACTTCCAAATTACATATTTGTAGGTACACTAATTCATCAAGTTAAAAATTAAAAATAGAAAAAAAAAACTAAATGAGAATTAAAATTAAAAAAATGAAACGGAAATCCAGAAGATAACAACAATGGTTACTACAATAGGAGCAGGGATCGATTCATATCTCTAAAATATTATGTTCCAAGCCTAATAAATTATGGCAAATTAACTTGAAACTAGCAAATAGAAGGAAAGTTGCCTGATTTCTTGTTATTAGATTTGACCAGAAATAAACTTAAAACTAGCAGGTTGAAGGAAAGTTACCTGATTTCTTGTTAGATTTAACTGACAACAAGGCCGACAAATAGAATAACAACAGTTACAAGACAACTACATGCATTGCTGACAAAGGTACTGCCATTAGCATGTCATATCACAATAACTAAACTTCAATAGTAATTTCCAAAGTGCTGTTACAACAAACTAATCACTCTTAACATGGTAGATGAGATTACAACAAAAGGACCGCGCTTATCATGGTAGAGAACAATTAATAAACCAATACGTACACACTGTAATGCAAGTTACAATTTGGAGCAGAGAACAAAGAAAAATGTAGTATCTCGACCATAAAGAAGTTAGAGCACATTCCAAGTTTAAACAGGATATTATAGTTCATCAGACAAAACTTCCATAATTTTCCATCACTTTCCACTAGGACCCGTTGGTTCTTCATTCGATTTTTTGTTTATTTCCTTAAGTCACAACTTGTATAGGAAGTTCTTCATTCGATTTTTTGTTTATTTCCTTGAGTCACAACTTGTATAGGTAAAGTTCTTATGAGAATTTGCCGTTGAAGAATTAGGCCACAACATTGATGAATCTCATGCTTAATAACAGCAATTTGCAGTTTCATATTTGTTGCTCAAAGAATGTAACTTCTGGCCAAACTGCAAATTTTAGAAGCAAATTCTTTACGTGATTTTGGCCTTTTTTGGTTTGAAGGTATTCAAGTTTCTAAACACTAATTCTAAGTAGAACTTTTTATTCAATTCAAAACTTATTCAAAAGTCGACAAAGTTAACAATTTCATATAAGTTTCATTTGGCCAGGGTGAAAACGATCAAGGGAAGAGGTATCATAAATTACTGAAAGTGGACAGAAGCACTATCTGAGAACTCTATGCCCTATGATAGAGAAGTAAAGACAAGAACTTGTACAAAGGAAATGATATCATGCCACAGTTCTCCATTTCTTTTTTCTCAGCTTCTCATCAGAAAACAAGATATGTGTGATGCAATATATGCACTTGCATACAACATAACATGGAGGTTTTATACAGTTCTATTTTTCAGCACTTTCTTGTGCAGGTGGAAGCTGAATCAGAAATTTAACAGGAGAAAATCTGAAAACATATCTATTTGCAAATTTGAAAAAAAAAATTACTTGAGCACCAGGTTAGGTTTTTTGCGTCAAAACATGGAAATCTACTGATTCCCATCCGTTGTAAAACCTCCACCTTCAACAGGAAGCATCAGTTTTTATATTTACCTGCTCCTTGTGCAAAGTACATTTTTCCAGCAGCCTTCAATAGGTATAACAGAATTGAATTTTGACATTGCACAAAGTAAATTCAAGTTAATTCTGCATGAAGAGAAGAAAACCAATGCTATATCTTCTTTAAGTTTTTGACAATCTGAGCAAACCCATGTATTCATTGCATTAGTTGTCCTTTTTTCACACTTGTAGGAAGGACTACCAAAAAATTCAAGTCAAATGATTCTTAAGTGTCAGTAAGAGATCAACTCATAGGCAAGCAGCCTCTCATAATTTGTGCTGTTAAAAAATCCGACACTATTTTTTCTTCCACCCATAATTTAAACAGGTTAACAGGATAACCCAGATATATTGCTGAAACAGCCAGCTATAGATTGCTTAAATAGCCAAGCTTGGTCTTTTGATGAGACTTAATAAGATTCTATGATGTCATACTTAAGGTGATCCAAGCATTTGCAGCACAGAAAGGAATTCCAATGCAGTAGCAGACAACAGATTAGGGGCTACATTGATTTGGGAAAAAAAATTAAAAATTGTGTCAGCATATGTTTCAGATAGTATGACCACATGGCTTAGATATTGCACCACTATCACCCCATTACAAATGCAAAGATCCAGATGCATTCTTTCTCAAAGTGAGCGCCAGAGTTTGTTGCAATGTCAGATCCTAAATCCACAGTAGTATATACAAGTGCTAAAAACAAATATAACATTGCTGAACTCCACAATTAGAAAATGCATCTTCGATCCTAGTCATAGTAGTCAACCACAGAAAACAGAATATTTCCACCATACTCAAGATAAACCCATGACAATTTAGCGAAACAAGAAGCATCGATACCCACGAAAATTAGGTAAACAAAAGACATTATAGCATGGATATGACCCAATTATTTGGTCATACAAGCAAATTACTTAGTCGCAAGCTATGGGAACCTTCAATTCATGCCGCAATTTTTTTCAATCAAAACAGAAGAGAAGCCTTTAAACAGTATCGCATCAAAAAGGTCTATACGCAATTCAATCTATCAAAGAAACCAATGAACTAAACAAAACTTAAATTCTAGAACGATACACAATGAATTACAACAACAGTAAAACCCTAATTCAAACAGTTGATCTTCAAATCACCATTTTGAAACTCTCACCTTAATATCCTCAACAATTACAATATCAATTGCCCACATGGGATCAACACTTGCATACACAATTGGATAAAAAAATCTCAGGAGATATCATATAAACTTTGAACAAGCTCTACAAGAACAAGTAGTAGTGGGTAAAGAAAATTGTAGTGAGAAGTAACCTCTCGGAGAGCTGGTGGCCGACTTGGAAGCCGATGGCTTCGATCCGACGGGCGGCAAGCTCTGGCTTGCTGGCGTAGAATCCATTGCAGTATGAAGAGACTATCTCTGTTAGCAGACTTTCGACGCAGCTCTCTGCTACCTCTCTCACCATTTCGTCTTTGTTTTACTGTGTTTTTTTGGGTGCGTGAAACGGAGAAGAGAGAGACAGAGAGAGAGAGAGAGACTTGGTTTGGAGGTGTGGTGTATTCGACCCGAATCCGAGTTCCTTTTTTCTTTTCTTTTTTTAAAATAAAACCCGTTATGCTTTTTCGGATTGGAAATTTTTGGGCAAAATCCAACCCGAGTACCCATACAGGGTGATTTTGTAGCTTATATATAAGTTTAAGGGTTAATCGCACTTTATCCCCTTTAAGTATAGGCCGTTTCACACTTTACCCCCCAACGTTTATTTTTCCTCAGTTTACACCCTCCGTAGCAATTGCACCGTTAAAAACTTCAAGATTTCGAAATTGCCATACGAAAAGGGTTGTTGGTTTTAGCTGACAAAAATGCCCCTCAATGGTGTATGATGCTTTTAGCCTACTTTTTCCCTCAAAGAGCCGTTGGTTGGGTTCTATAAAAAGTGGTATTTTGCAGCCAATTTTTCTCATACATTTTAGCAGATTCCAAAGTTCCTAAAATTTCTCTCCAAAGTTCCTAAAATTTCTCTTTGTCAATCAAAAGCATCATAAAATGTCACAAAGTGCTTCAAATAATGTTGAAAAATCACCCCAAAAAATGTGTGGATGTGGTAAAGAGGCACCATTGTGCACCTCTTGGACACTTGAAAATCCGGGAAGAAGATTTTACGGCTGCTCAAATTACAATGTAAGAATTTTTCATTAATAATTTTTAATATTGTCTTTAATTTGGCTCTATACCTGAATAAGTTAGAAAGATGTTAAACAACTAATTTTTTTTTTTATTTAGAACCGACATGCATGTGGGCCTTTTCATGGGTAGATCCTGAAGTTTGTAACAAAACAAAAGAAGTAAGTGCAGTGCTGCAATCTAGACTGGTGGAGCAAAAGGAGAAACTAATGTACTTGCAAAGGGAGCATGAAAAATTGGCAAATAAGCATGAAAAATTGAAAAGCAGATATGAAGCCTTAGAAACAGGAAGGATGTTGCTGCGATATGTTTATTAGTCAAAAAAGAGGTGTGGAAAGGTGGGGAAACAGGAGGTGTAAGTGATTGTAGCCACAAACGGTAGGGAAAATGTGTTGGATGGGCACGTGTAAAGGTCTTTTGTGACCTGGAACCTGAAGACTTGTTGGGCGTTGCAGTTAAGCAGAAAGGGGATAGGAAAAGTTGAAGGGATTCCAACCGTAAATGTGAAATGTGGGGCTCTTTTATTCAACAACGGGTTTATTTTTATGTTATCCGATAAATAAATTAGAATTTAAGGAAAATGGGCACTGTGTGAGTATAATGAACGAAAGTCATAAAGAGCTGGTATTTTATTCAACAACGGGTTTAAATTTATTTTTAACGGACAAGTAAATTTCTATTTAAGGCACTTTGGGTACTGTGTGAGTATAATGGACGAAAGACATAAAGAGTTGGTCTTTTATTTAACAACGAGTTTATTTTTATTTTATCCGATAAATAAATTTCTATTTAATGCACCTTCGGTACTATGTTGTTGTAATGGAGGGAAGCCATAATGAACTTGTTTTTTGTTCAACAACGAGTTAATTTTTAGGGTTAATCACATTTTATCCCCTTAAAGAATACCCCATTTCTCAGTTTGCCCCCTAACCTTTAATTTTGCTCATTTAACCCCCTTTAGGACAAAATTGCCCTTGCATTATTTTGACTTTTCATTTACCTTATTTTTCTTTTATTTCTTTTTCTCTTTCTTCTTTATTTAATTCTTCTTCTTTCCCACAAAAATCTTCACCTTAATTATTGAAATTAGAAAAGAAGAATTGCAGAGATCTATCTTCTCCTTAAATGATTAAAAAAATATTCAAATCACTTTTCTAAATTTTTTTAGCCTTTCAATTCTTTTAATTTTGGATTTTTCTCTTTCCTTTCTAGTTTCTCATTTTATTCCCAAAAAAATATCTTAAGATGAAATTGTGACCTGATTAATAATCATCAATTGAAATTTGTGACACGTGGCATCATACAAAAAATCAAAATTAGTTTTTGATGCCTTTTAAACCTTCACCCAAAAATATGCAATTACAAACTAAAAAAAAAAAATTCGTTGAAATGGAATTTCTATTGGGAAGGATGAAGAGAGAAGAAAGAGAAAAAGAAATAAAAGAAAGGGAAACCATTTCATCTTATGATATTTTCTTGAGAATAAAATGAGAAACTAGAAAGGAAAGAGAAAAACCCAAAATTAAAAGAATTGAAAGGCTAAAAAAATTGTATTTTAGGAAAGTGATTTGAATTTTTTTTAATCATTTTAAGGAGAAGATAGATCGCTGCAATTCCTCTTTTTTAATTTCAATCATTAAGGTGAAGATTTTTGTGGGAAAGAGGAAGAATTAAATAAAGAAGAAAGAGAAAAAGAAATAAAAGAAAGAAAAATAAGGTAAATGAAAAGTCAAAATAATGCAAGGGCAATTTTGTCCTAAAAGGGGTTAAGTGAGCAAAATTGAAGGTTAGGGGGTAAACTGAGAAATGGGGTATTCTTTAAGGGGATAAAATGTGATTAACCCTAATTTTTATTATATCCGATAACTAAATTTTTGTTTAAGAAAAATGGGTACTCTATTCTTATAATGGACGAAAACTTTGAAAAGTGGGACTCTTTTATTCAACAACGGGTTTATTTTTATGTTATCCAACAAATAAATTAGTATTTAAGAAAAATGAGTACTCCGTGAGTATAATGGACGAAAGGCATAAAGAGCTGGTCTTTTATTCAACAATGGGTTTAAATTTATTTTATCCGATAAATAAATTTATATTTAAGGCACCTTGGGTATTCTGTGAGTATAATGGACGAAAGGTATAAAGAGCTGATCTTTTCTTCAACAACGGATTTATTTTTATTTTATCCGATAAATAAATTTCTATTTAAGGCACCTTGGGTACTATGTTGTTGTAATGGAGGAAAGCCATAAAGAGCTGATTTTTATTCAACAACGAGTTAATTTTTATTATATCCGATAACTAAATTTTTGTTTAAGAAAAATGGGTACTCTGTTCTTATAATGAATGAAAGCTTTGAAAAGTGAGGCTCTTTTATTCAACAACGGATTTATTTTTATGTTATCCGACAAATAAATTAGTATTTAAGGAAAATGGGTACTCTGTAAGTATAATGGACGAAAGCCATAAAGAGCTGGTCTTTTATTCAACAATGGGTTTAAATTTATTTTATCCGATAAATAAATTTTTAAACTGCCTACTCCTATTATAGGTGACACTTGCTTTTTTACAAATATTCCCTTCATCCTCCGTACATGTCAGCTTGCAACGTGTCTGCTTCTTTGCCATATTCTTTATCTTTTCACACATGTCTTATATTAGTTGAATACACTACAGAATTTACCTAGAAACAGAAGTCTATGTCTTACAAGTTGAAAACCAACAGCTACAGCAACAATACATGATGGTCAAAGCTACTCGATCTTCATCATGGAGAAAAACACTAGCCATTACATTTCTGATTGCTAGCATTATGTATATGTACTCTATTTCAGAACCAAAAGGTAACAAAAATCTGTTTTATCTACCATAGTTGTAAGCAAATATATATGAAAGAAAATTATATTAAGTTAAAAGCATTTTGCACATCAGATTACATCTTAGCATGTGTCTGCATGGCCACCCAAACAAAGGCCATTTTAGTAGAACCTAACCAAAACATATGGGCTTTTGTTGTCTTGCACAAGTCCAGCACATGCATGGACACATGGAATTCCTGTCATATCCCACTCATTACATGTGCAAGACCTTTGAACTGCATTAACAGCAAAAGTTCCTACTATACCAGTCACCTCATACATCTCTCTTGTAGACACAAGTGCATCAAACTGAGCTACCTGTTTTTTCCTCTCTTCATTTTTCTGACAAATCCTAGAACAAATATGAGACTTCATCTTTTGAATCCAGTCTCTTTTTTCTTGAAATCTACACATTATCTGCCTTCGAATGGCTTCAAACATAGTTAAAAGAGGCTCCTCCCTAGCATCTTTAATGTATTGATTAAAGCTCTCACATATATTATTACTTAAAAGGTCACATTTTGTCCTTGGGGAAAAGGTGTGTCTAGCCCATAGGTTAGCTGGTATGGAACTAAGCCATGCATGTGCTTCTGGGGCTACTAATTGCAACTCTCTCATTTTGCTTTCATAGTGACTGGGTGAATAAGCCCTAGCTGCCCCCCACATTAAATCTCTTAGGTGCTTATCCTTGAATTTCAGCTTGAAGTTAGCATACATGTGTTTAACACAGAATCGATGCTCCACTCTAGGATACTTATTCTCAATGCAATCAATTAATCCCTGACATAAAAACATAAATCACAGCAATTAGTGACAGGAGTGAGTGAAGAATAAAGGAAAGTAAATCAGATTGTAGTGGTGCTGACCTTTTGTCTATCTGATAGAAATACCCAACCCCTTTCAATTGGAGTCCCAATAGCATCGGTAAAGCTGTCCAAAAACCACCCCCAACTATCTTTGCACTCAGACTCAACAAGAGCCATAGCAATTGGGAACATCTGGTTATTAGCATCCCTACCAATTGCAGACATAAGCTGCCCTCCTATGATCCCCTTAAGATGACATGCATCCAGCCCTATTATAGGCCTACATGCATTTACAAAACCTTCCTTTTGTGCAGTAAACATCACAAATATTCTCTTGAAGATTGGACTTTTACAAAGTTGGGGCTGTTCAGTTACAATAAATGCCACTGAACCTGGATTTCTTTGTAGAAGTGTTGCACAATGTCTCTTAATCTTGCATACTGCTTTGCACATAACCCTTTCACTACTTCCTTTGCTTTCTCTCTTGCTCTATACATTTGAGAGTTTGTACAGTTCATGTTATACTTCCTTTTTATGCTCTTCTTGAACCCTTTTACTTTCATATTCGGATGGTCAGCAATCTCCTCCGTAAACATCCTAGACAGCCACCTAGAATTTTGGGTGACAATCTACTTCACCACCATCCCTCTCTTCATCATCTATAGGATCACATGCATCATTTAAATCATCCCCATCTAGGAAAAAATCAAAATCAGAGTCATATTCAACTTTCCTACGACCATCCCTATTACCTTCCTGTGAAGCATCTGAAGCATCACTTTTGGCCTCATCATTTTGGGGTTGTTCAGCATTAGGATTTAGATTTTGTTCACCATCAACCTCAATATTATCCTCTACAACAGTTCGATCAGCATGCATATCTTCTTCAGGGATTTCACCAACATAAAGTTGTATGATGCTTTGAGTTCTATTTGCCTCAAACATTTCTAAAACTATATCTGGTTATTGTTTAACAGTTTAAGACCAACTTGAAGGTCAAGATTTCTAACCCTATAGTACAATGATGTTTCATGTGAAATTCCAGCGTCTTTAAAAACATCTCTTAACTCAAAAATTGACATCAAATCAGGGTCAACATCATAAAAATTAGCAACTTCTCCCCCCACATACTGTAAATTTGGGACATGGGCAAAATGACCTCTGTAGTGAACCTCTGAAACATAGGTTTTAAAATCCATTCTTCTGTAATCACACAAAGGCAACTTTTTTAGTGCATGCATAGGTAATACAGAGCAGACATCTTTTATTGTCCCACAAAAATAAAAAATCCTAGTTTGTCTATCTAACAGGACATATAACCAACCAAAGTAAACAAAGAATCCAGCAAATTAATAATTAAAAAAGACAATAGTTGCTAAAAACCCATCATTTTCATCCTAACTCAACAATGACATAGCATATCTTCAAGAGACCACACCAACAGATGATTCAAACAAATAATTGTCTACACATTAAAGCCCATGCAACCATTAAAAAAACCCATACCATTGTTTTTGTGCAATACAATTGATTAAAAATTAGAAATTTCTAAAATCGAGAAAAAATTGCAAAATCGAACCTTAAGGGCTACCCAAGCTCTCATAATCTCCTTTCACAAACTTCAAATTCAATTATGCCGTCTGCTAACAACTTCATCGATTGCATCGATTGCCCGTTTTTCCATTCAAGATGTTGGTGAATTTTCAAGTTTTTTAATGGAGGTTTTGCTAAGGATTCGGCCACAAGTGAAGAGAAAGCGACCCGACAATGGCAAAAGGGAAGAGAAAGTGACCCGACAATAACAAAAGGGAACCTTTTGTCTGTTCCCTTTTGTGTTCCCTAATTTTTTTTTTTCTGTCCCGTGCCAGATGGAGGGAAATTTCCCTCCATTATTCCTGGGTAATTTTGGAAACTTGCATTTCATAAACCAGCATATATGGGTATTTTGGGTTGTTCAATATTTTCATAAGGATGTTATTGTCTTTTCAATATTCCGTTTATGTCCATTAGAGTTGACTGTTAGTTTTTGGGGTAAATTGAGAAAAAACAAACGTTGGGGGGTAAAGTGAGAAACGGCCTATACTTAAAGGGGATAAAGTGCGATTAACCCTTTTTTTAGCATATACATGAGTTGAATTTGTTGAATTCATGAAGTCAATTTTGTTTAATAATTTGCTAAATTTGAGCACCGAACTGAAATATTTAATTTTATGTATGTTATGTATTTAACTACCAAAAGTCTTATTTTACTATTAATAGTAATATTAAATTAGCTTTTCAAATAGTACTTTTCAAATATTTGAGTTTGTCAATATCGAAAAGTAATATTACTTTGCACTTTCTGTTATGAGCTTCGGAAATAAAGTCTTGGTCGAGTGGGAGGTCAAGGGTTCAAATCTTGTTTCTCATAACTTTGCTACTATGTAATTTTACCAAATCCATACGAGTGTACAATATATCTGTCTAGTCCGATGGTTAATCGATTTTTTCTTTGATCCAATTGGACCTCCTCATAAAATAAGTTAGAGTAGGAGTAAGAATATAGTAGATTGTAATAATTGACCAAAAAAAACTTAATGTAAAATGCACATAATTTATTAATTTTAAGTACTTAATGAAGTTGTCAAACACCCGAATAATAAGCATATAAGCCAACTACATTTCATGCTTGACTTGAGCCAACACTATGGAAATTAATTTGAGATTTGATTGATTAAGTGGTAGTTGAAAAAATAATAAAGCATTTTTAATTCAAGTTCTTGTTCGCTTATATTTTTTTTTTCTTTTTGTCATTTTTGTTTACGGAGACTTCGAACCTTATAAAAGTATAGTGAAAGCAAAAGTACTTTACCAGTCTCTATCTGCCATGTAAAATTCCGGAGACTTTTCATTGTTGCCGGAAAAGGGAGCCACAATCCATTATACTGTGGGCCAACCTAAAGCAAGACAGGAAACCATTGTAGTCCAAGTGCTGAGTTTGGGCCTCAATATTCTGAGCTTTGAAAAGAGAACTTGCGACTTTGGGCTGATGAGCTATTTTAATCAGGGCCAGCAAGCCGATCAAAATCAATTATTATCCCATATTGCCAGATTGAGAAGGCTTTGCGCAATGACAAAATACAAAAACATGTGCATTTCAACTTTGAAGTCAATGTATGATTGAGAGCTAAATGGAATACAAAGATGTGAATTCCATTATCCAAAAAAGTATAATAAAATAAAAAAAAATTCTAGTGTTTTAGGACTTAAACGCAATATATTTTTTATTCATATAGTTAAAGTGGTTGAATTATAAGTTTAGAATTTACAACCCAAAATAAGCTAGCCGACGAGACTTGGTCTAATAGTTAATATTGAAACGTTTAAAATTTCCTTTTTTTTTTCTTTCTGCTTCTTTTTTTTTTTTTGAGAATTTTCTTTCTACTTCTTAAATCCAACTCTCCCCGTACTAGAAAAAGGCAATTCAATGCAATATACTCTGACCATTTAATACTTTTTCTAGCAATTCTCGAAATTTCATGTTTAATGTTGTTCATGAAATACCCTTTAAGAAAAAGGGGGGGAAAAGTGCAGGGCCTGAAATACAGCACATATGTAGCTTGTCAAATTTTTTACTTTTCCAATAATAGAAAAAGAAACCAGACTTTAATTTCTCATGGGCGCCTTGTTGTCGGTCGTATGGAGTTAGCAGTTTGTATGCTGATAAGACTGTGCCCTAGAGAAACTCAATAAAATACAAAAATATATTTTCATTCAACTTTGTATTTTACGTTTTCAATTCGTAAGCATAATAATCATCCCTGAAATTATAGACACAACAAAATAATAACCTTAACACAAAATTGAATCATTATCTTCGCGCAAGTGGAAAAAAAAAAAAAGTGCAATTGGAGAATAGATTATTCACCTAGAACTCCCACATTGAAGTTTTTAGAGTATTCAAACCTACCAAGATCATAATAGTAACAAGAAGTCCATTTTTTTTTGTTTTTCTTGATATTTATTACAATCTTGATATTTATTACAATAATTAATATAGATATTCTTACTTTTTTTTTCAATTACAAGCACCCCATTTTGTCCTATATTTCAATTCCTTCAAATATAGGGTTACTTTCAAATTCCCAAAAATGGAGAAAAAAAGGAAGAATAAGTGCCATTAATGTATTTGAAATTGCCAATATCATCACCAATTGGAAATTGATATGGAAAGAAACCCAAACGCTAAACTTCAAACCAATACCAACAAATGACTACTCTAAATTAATACAAGGCCACATTATTTGGTGGACGACATCACCACTCACCAGCCAGCCACACTCTTTCTTGGCATTCAATGCCTAACCAACTACTCCTATGACACAAGTGACAACTAACAACTACATGGCCAGCCAAACGGCCCCATACATATATCGCCAATAAATCATACAAGCCCTAGTACCACAAGAAGTTGATCAAGAAAAGAACATAGGATCCCACAATTATTCATTTTGATCTCTCTAGTGAAAGAAGAAGAAAATTGAAGTCAGTCATGGGTTCCACTTTTACTTCAAGATTTTCATACCAAAGGCTAAAGGAAGAAGGATGGTTTGATGATGATTTTGATGAACATATTGGAAGGCTAAGACATAGCTCCACATTTAGTTTGAGAAGAGTGCACGTGAGAAGAAGACTGAGGGTGAAGATTCCAAGCTTGAGAAGGTTCTTGAGAAGAAAAGCAAGATCGGTTAAGCTGGCTTGGACAAAAGTTGTGAAGAGATTGAAGGAAAGTCAGTCTCATTTTGGTGATCTTTTTGCTGGGAATTATTTGTTCTTGCAGGTTACTCCTACCCCATTGAAGAGCAACAATAATGTTCACAAATCTTTGAAGCCCTATTGTATCAATCATGATTTATCTTCTACTTCTATCTATTCCCTTCCCAAGGTGGCATATTAATTATGTTCTCACTTTTGTAAGTTTCTTGATTCAGAACTTTGTAAACTCTTGTTTATCTTTGGCTATCAAATCAGCATGTTATGAATTCTGTGTCTTCATTCTTGCATATTAATCCGTTCCATTGGTCCGTTTAGTGTTTTTTTCAGTTCCTCTTTTGAGATAAATAATAGCTTAAAGCTGTTAGGATAAAGATTCATGCTGGTTAGTCTTTATACAATCTTCATACATGGTAAGAAATCTTTCAGCAGTGATTATACATCATCTACTTGGGATTTTGAGAACTACTCAAAATTCATGATAATTTGCTGTCTTATTCTTGGGTCCAGACTTGATGTGAAGTCAGCCTATTTCAACGTTTAGTCACTTCTGATTTGGACAGGCTTTAATGAGCTGCTTTTTTTTTTTACAAGTACATTCAGGAAACTTGCACCGTCAGCAGGTTAACACAGAAAAAAAATGGAATTCAAACAAATGGCTTTTTATTTAGGCTACTGTTAACACCACAGTTCAAATTTTATTTACAGATCAATCTTTGCAAAAAAAAAAGAAAAAAGAAAAAGCCAAAATTGCCCTTTCTCAAGTCCAAATGCAATCTTGGACTTAAAAGTGATAGTTTTGTTGTCATTTTAACAAAAAGTTGCTATGGTAAAAAAAGTATGTGAATGTCTTTTGCATTGTATGTTGTTGATTTAGAAATCCGAAAGTCCACAGAATTGGTTTATTCTGAAAAGATTTTTTGAGGATTCCCAATTTGAAACAAGGGATAATTTCAAAAACCTCCCCTGACGTTTGTTATAATATCACTTAGCACCTTTTAGGTTTACAAAATCTCACCTACCTTCCTTAGATTGACATTTTTTATAGCATTTTAGCCCCTTTGAAGAAAATGCAAGGAAGATAAAATTCTTGTTCCAATATTACATTTATGTTATCCTACTTATGAAGCTTATAACAATAATAAAAAATAAAATAAGGTTACAAAGTAAAAAGATGAAAATATGATTGGTTATAAATACAATAGTGAATAATTTTATAGATAAACAACAACTATTACCTGGTATAAAGAATGATGTTTTAACAAAGAAAATAACATAGGATAGTTCTAGTTTTGATACGTTCCTCGACCAACACGTTTCGAGACACGTAGCACGTTGCCCAAGGATCTAGCGAGGTTGTCCAACGCTTGGATTACGGAATTTAGAATCAAACGGACGACACGATTTGATTAAAGGCGGTAGAACGACAACTCCAATGAAGGTGAATACTTCAGGGGAATAGGTCGGTAGAACAATCAAGGACAAGACGCAAGATTGCTCAAAAAACCCTTGCCAAGCAAGTGAAAGGCTCGAATTCTCTCTCAAGAAGAAGAATCGAAAATAACAAACTTTTATTCATAAAACGTCTCCCCTTAATGCTTACGAAGCAAGCCTTTATATAGGCAAACTAACGAAACCCGAACAGCTCAGCAAGGGACCTTCACGCCCCCGCCTTTGGTGCTTCATGGGCTTGGGCCCATGTGTAGCCAACTTGCTTGATCCCTTCAAGCCTTCAATGTCTCTCTGAAAGCCTGGAGTCAAGGCCGCCATCCGTGCACACATCAAGTTCTATATTTGGTCATTAGAACATTTTTTATTAATTTTTTAATTATGAATTATTTATAATTTTTTTCTAGAAGTAGGATTTATATTACAAAGGGCAAAAAACCTCAGCGCCCATTAAACTATTTGTCAGATCATGTTTTGGCCATCAAACTATTTTTCGTCAGTAATTGGCCACTAAACAACTTAATCAGTAAATCCGTGACCATTTAGTCGATAATTGCTCTTAATCTGTGAAATTAGCAGTACACGTGGCAAAAGTGCCGGGTAATTTTTAGTGGATTAGACAGTAAAGCAAGATGGGAGGTTTTAAGTGGCCGCCATTTTGATTGCTTTGCTTGGGCTATGGTGGGGAAGGACTTCCGCACCAGAAAAATTTTGGAAGATTTGCTGCTGCAACATGTCTGCCGAGCCAAGGATGATATGGCCCCATTTTCAGATTTGGACTTGGCTCAGAAGCTTTACCAGTTCCTGCAGTCCAAGAGATTCTTGATTGTTTTGGATGATGTCTGCTCTGCCGATGCTTGGGAGTGCCTCCGCATTGCACTTTTGTCTCAAAAACCAACTGCCAGCAGAGTGCTGCTCACCACTCGGGATGTCGGAGTTGCAGACAAGATTGCTTCTTCATCAGCCGACGACAAAGGATTCATTCACCGGATGAGATTTCTTAACCCACACGAAGGCTGGGAGCTTCTCCGCAAGATGGCTTTCAGAGCTCACTCTTCTTCTGGTAAAGGCATCATTTCCAGAAAAAATCTTACCTCTCCTGGGCAGACCACATATCTTCTTGCTGGGTTCCAATTTGTCCATGAGGTCTTCATCGTTGCTGTTAATTTGCAGAAGCATCTAGGTTTAGCAGAGCGCCTCGACATTCTTGTCTTCTTCTTCGGCTTCTTGGATTTGTGGCTGAAGATTTGGGGCTCCCAATTGAGTCCCTATTTTTTCCTCCATATAATTTTCCATTCGGTGATTGTTTGAGGAAAGAAATTAAAAGAAGAATACGGTCGCATAGTTGTTAAATAAAATTACCCTCGTATTTTGCCACGTGTACTGCTAATTTCACAGATTAAGAGCAATTATCGACTAAATGGTCACGAATTTACTGATTAAGTTGTTTAGTGGCCAATTACTGACGAAAAATAGTTTGATGGCCAAAACATGATCTACAAATAGTTTAGTGGCCGCTAAGGTTTTTTGCCCTATTACAAATCACATGTATGAAAGGATCATTTTAGTTTTCAATACAACTTAAATTCCATCACATATAAAAACATATTTCCTAAAAAAATTTCTTGACTTTTTTTTTGGTAAGTGGGGAGATTTTGAACCTATGACCTCTTACTTATACTCCCCCCCCCCCCCCATACCATGCAACCCAACCCTCCAAAAAAAAATTCTTAACTTCCTTATATCCGTCCCACAAAATTGTTTAAGGTGTTAAGTACTTGCCAAAATCCTTTTAAGTGGTTGACTTTAATTAGATTTAATTTACCTACGTCCTTTGCCGTCCCACCACTACCTCGATTCACAGAAATATGGACCAATATTGGATTGCGATTTGGCTTTTTTTAATTAAATTAAAAATTATCTTTTTGTTTTGATTTTTTTGGTTAAATAGTTATTAAAAGTGCGAGAGTAATGTTGTCAATTTTTGAACTTTGATAGAGACATTTGGTCTTGTCAATCTGACAAGGGAGGTAAGTGAAATTTTAAAAACCTCAAAAAAACTAAATGATATTGTGATAAACCTCAAGGTGTTTTCGAAATTATCCCTTGAAATAATTGACTTCCATAGCCCAAGTTTTTAATCTTGGACTACAAAAATAAGATGCTTGCTACATAGGGATAATTTTAGAAACTTCCATTGAGGTTTCTGACTATTTTACTGGCCTTCCTTCAGGTTTTGAAAATTATACTAACCTCCCTTGAGGTTTATTATTTATAACATCTAGGTCCAACCAATAATTAAAAAGTGATACTAGGAAAAAAGATAATATAATTCCATCATTGTCCCTCATCTACTAAATTAGTTAATTAATCTAAATTAGCCCAAATATTAAATAAAATACTAGAATTTATTATCTATCATCAGAGATTAAATCACATATGTCATCAAAAATAGTATATCATTATATAATTTTTATTTAGTGTAAGATCCAAACTACTTTTTTCAGTTATAAACCTATTGTCAAACGTGATCAACAATAAATAATAAAAAAAACCTCTAACCAAAATATTGCAAAAAATGAACTTTAATACCATAAAAACTTCAACAACTAACCTTAATATTTTGACAAGAATATTTGTAATATTAAAGTTTATTCTCTATAATATTTTGGTTACAAATTTTTTGATTATTTATTATTAATCATGTTTGACAATGGGTATGTAACTGAAAAGAATAATTGGATCTTGTATTAAGTGAAAAATATAGAATGATATACTGATGTTATACGTGATTTGATCCCTAATGATAGTGTTTTTCTTTAATATGTGGGTTGGTATTAAATTAATTCAATAATGTAGTAGATGAGGGGTAATGATGAAATTGTGTTATTTTCTCTCTCATAATATCACTTTTTAATTATTGATTAGATCTAAATGTTATAAGATTATTAACCTTAAGAGAGGTTAACGTAATTTTTAAAACTTAGAGGGAGACTAGTGAAAACTAAATGATATTGTGATAAACCTCAAGGTGTTTTCGAAATTATCCCTTGAAATAATTGACTTCCATAGCCCAAGTTTTTAATCTTGGACTACAAAAATAAGATGCTTGCTACATAGGGATAATTTTAGAAACTTCCATTGAGGTTTCTGACTATTTTACTGGCCTTCCTTCAGGTTTTGAAAATTATACTAACCTCCCTTGAGGTTTATTATTTATAACATCTAGGTCCAACCAATAATTAAAAAGTGATACTAGGAAAAAAGATAATATAATTCCATCATTGTCCCTCATCTACTAAATTAGTTAATTAATCTAAATTAGCCCAAATATTAAATAAAATACTAGAATTTATTATCTATCATCAGAGATTAAATCACATATGTCATCAAAAATAGTATATCATTATATAATTTTTATTTAGTGTAAGATCCAAACTACTTTTTTCAGTTATAAACCTATTGTCAAACGTGATCAACAATAAATAATAAAAAAAACCTCTAACCAAAATATTGCAAAAAATGAACTTTAATACCATAAAAACTTCAACAACTAACCTTAATATTTTGACAAGAATATTTGTAATATTAAAGTTTATTCTCTATAATATTTTGGTTACAAATTTTTTGATTATTTATTATTAATCATGTTTGACAATGGGTATGTAACTGAAAAGAATAATTGGATCTTGTATTAAGTGAAAAATATAGAATGATATACTGATGTTATACGTGATTTGATCCCTAATGATAGTGTTTTTCTTTAATATGTGGGTTGGTATTAAATTAATTCAATAATGTAGTAGATGAGGGGTAATGATGAAATTGTGTTATTTTCTCTCTCATAATATCACTTTTTAATTATTGATTAGATCTAAATGTTATAAGATTATTAACCTTAAGAGAGGTTAACGTAATTTTTAAAACTTAGAGGGAGACTAGTGAAAACTAAATGATATTGTGATAAACCTCAAGGTGTTTTCGAAATTATCCCTTGAAATAATTGACTTCCATAGCCCAAGTTTTTAATCTTGGACTACAAAAATAAGATGCTTGCTACATAGGGATAATTTTAGAAACTTCCATTGAGGTTTCTGACTATTTTACTGGCCTTCCTTCAGGTTTTGAAAATTATACTAACCTCCCTTGAGGTTTATTATTTATAACATCTAGGTCCAACCAATAATTAAAAAGTGATACTAGGAAAAAAGATAATATAATTCCATCATTGTCCCTCATCTACTAAATTAGTTAATTAATCTAAATTAGCCCAAATATTAAATAAAATACTAGAATTTATTATCTATCATCAGAGATTAAATCACATATGTCATCAAAAATAGTATATCATTATATAATTTTTATTTAGTGTAAGATCCAAACTACTTTTTTCAGTTATAAACCTATTGTCAAACGTGATCAACAATAAATAATAAAAAAAACCTCTAACCAAAATATTGCAAAAAATGAACTTTAATACCATAAAAACTTCAACAACTAACCTTAATATTTTGACAAGAATATTTGTAATATTAAAGTTTATTCTCTATAATATTTTGGTTACAAATTTTTTGATTATTTATTATTAATCATGTTTGACAATGGGTATGTAACTGAAAAGAATAATTGGATCTTGTATTAAGTGAAAAATATAGAATGATATACTGATGTTATACGTGATTTGATCCCTAATGATAGTGTTTTTCTTTAATATGTGGGTTGGTATTAAATTAATTCAATAATGTAGTAGATGAGGGGTAATGATGAAATTGTGTTATTTTCTCTCTCATAATATCACTTTTTAATTATTGATTAGATCTAAATGTTATAAGATTATTAACCTTAAGAGAGGTTAACGTAATTTTTAAAACTTAGAGGGAGACTAGTGAAATAGTCAGAACCCTGGGGGGAGGTTTCTGAAATTATCCCTGCTACAAATCCATAATCATCATAAGTTCTGCATTTCCCATAACATGTGGAAGGTATCCTAGGCAAGTAATAGAATTTTCTTTCTTCTTCTTTTCTATTTAAAATTTTCAGGGGTGGTGGGGGATGAATGATATTAATTGTTCAGAAAAGCAAGTAAAGTAGGGGTTTTGTGTTGCTAGCAGTACCGTCCCTCCAACTCCCTCTAGGTCTAACAAATGCACCTTTAGGCCACATAACAACCCCAATGAATGCAATATAATTAGATTAGATTTAAGTACTAGAGTAATGCTACATTTTAATTCTGAAACATATTTGTTGTAACATACTATTATATCTGATAAACACTACTATGACTAGCTTTGTGATATTTGGCTCATTTATACCATTGTCAGCTTTCTGGCAAAGAGATAGCATGTTCTTCTTTTTTTTCATTTTCTTTTTCTGGATAATAAGGGATAGTGGTATGATGTTCTGTTCTTATCAGGCTCTGATGGGATGTCTGCGGATGGCCAACACGATATTGAATTGGGGGTCCAATCTGGTGGCTAGAATTTGATTTTCATTTCCCTTTCAACAACAACTGTAAGAAACACACACACCCCCGAATCTGACCTTAAATCCAAACACACGCACACCTCTCAAAGCGATGTGGGACAAGATTTTTTGGGGGAAAGGGAACGAAGGAGGCTTAAGGGCCTTAACTAAGAACCCACCACACACTAACACTCCTCTCCGATTTTCTCTTGTCTTTCAACAACTTTAAGAAACACACACGCACACCCAAATCTAAGGTGATTCCACCAGTTTACTCAAAAGGCAATTGCTGACTTTTAGGTAAACTCACGGACCTTAAATCCAGACACACGCACACCTCTCAAAGCGATGTGGGACAAGATTTTTTGGAGGAAAGGGAACGAGGGAGGCTATTTGATTTTCATTTCCCACACTCCATTTTTTCTCAACTCTCCTTGAATTGCTATAAGAACAGTACTGCTTTTTTCCCTTTTGGTACTATGATTTACGGCCACATGCAGAGTGAAATAAGATCAAACTTGCACTGATTTCTCATTAAAAAAAAAAAAAAGGAAAATGGGCATTTTTCACATCACTTGTACTTGTGATTATTCTAGCTGCCATTTTCAGTGCATGTAAACCTGCAACTTAGTAGGGGCAGTCCCAATACCAGCAGTTTCACTCCTACATTGGGACAAAGGAAAATTGGGACAAAAAAGTGTTATGACTCAAACATAATGGTAAGAAGAACATTAGTCTGAGAATACATTCAACTGCTACAAGAAGCAGAATCATATTTATTTCGGAAAACAGTTCTTCCCCCATTTCGACTACTATTGATCACAAGCAACAGTCAATCTTAGCCTTGCAGACCAATGACACCTGCACAGAGATAAGTAAAACATCATCATAGGCGAAGAAACAATCACACATCACATTTAAATTCAATGCTCTTAAGCTGTAAATTAAGTTGTAATGTTGACTTTATAGATATTTCTAACACTAGAACCATAAAAGAAAATAAGACATGGGCATGCACGTAATGAGTACATACATGAAAACCGACTGAACCGGGGTCAGTCTGGAATTTAACATCTAGAATTGAAGATTTGAGAGTGAACGCTGTTTCTTTTTTCAGCCATCAAGCATGATTTCCTTCAATTTCTTTCTTTCAGACTTATCCTATCGACGCTTAAAAGCTAGAGCAGTCTCTACTGTAAATTAATATTTGACTAAACAATAGATAAACAAAAGAGAAGCAGAAAGTGAGAGGGAGGGAGGGAGGGAAATAGGACAAAAAAAGCAGGACGACTGGGGAACTATTGGGGACTAAAGAAAAGGGCAGGGGCAACATGATATACTTACCACAGGCAACCCTACCACCAGCATTGCCAGTGGTTTTGCTGAGTTCATGTCCTCCTGGGTAAGAAATAAAAAAAAATTATTAAACAGAAATTATAATGTGGCCAAAGGAAATGCAATCTTACAAACTTATATTTGGTGCTATTTGAATAACAAAGCAAACCTACAAGAAGCAAGTTTACTTTAGATTAGCTTCATAAGTTAATTTGTATGAAAACATCAATCGGCAAGACAATACCACATCCTATAATTTACTCCCATTGAGCACTTTTCTCAAAATGGAAGTTCTTTCTCATTCTACGAACGTGTCAACCACACTAAACCACAAGTGCCACTTGGGAAAATCACAAAAATACCAACATTCTGCAATTAACATTGCCTGGCTTTCTTCCCATGAAGAATGTAGATACGTTTTGCGTTTAGGATGTTAGGTCAAGTATGCATTTATGCGTATATGATGCTTTTCATCACATATGCAGGGCTACAAGGAAAAGATGATGTCATTTCAATCATAAATTTCCTTGTGTGCACATCAAACATAACTATGTTTCAATACAAGGAACTAAAATGGCTTTTGGTTAAATATTTTGGGAAGTTTAGTCATATCTGCTGCTTACATGGTTGGCTGTAATGATTAGACACATAAAACGAATCAAAGGAATGATAGAAGTGCTCCACTAATGACACTTTGGGTGCACCACTATTTGCATGATGATTAGGGAGTTCCCAAAAATTTAAGATGGCAAGGCATGTTTAAGTTTAAAAACAGATCCAGGAGAATATTATGGTTCTAAATGACAAAGATGAATAATGAAGCATGAACAACAAAGTCACCAGACATTTTTTGTAAACCTATATTATGGCCTTTTTCTTGTTTATAGACAAAAAGCTAATGTGTCATAGCCTTCTTGTTGAAGCTAATGTGTCGTAGCCTTCTTGTTGATAGATTTTAAAAAAAAATGCAGATAAGTCAACCTAAGGACACAGTGTGAAAGTGAGATGCATGAAGGGGCAAAGATGCATGAAGGATGGATTCATGCACAAAAGCCAACTGTTGCTATCTTGGTCCTTTTTTTAATCGTTCCATCCATGTGTGAGTATGTGTCTGCTCCTTTTTTTTTTTTTTTTTTGTAATTTACATTTAAAGGAGGGGATATTGTTGACCAAGGGGAACAAAGGGGTGATGCAAGTCACTGTAAAGTCAATGTAGCAATGGTTTCTCGTCATTTTGAATGGTAAACTGCAGAAGTTCATTCTCGTGATTCAGTCAACAACTGAAAAAAAATCACATAACAGCATGTAAACATTCAGAGTAGACTGAAAAGCAAACATGGTGAGTATTGTAAAGAGTAGGTAAAGTGCATTCACTACTGAAATTCAAACTTGAAATCATTAGGAATAATCTATACAATAATTGATACCCTAAATCTAAAGCTGTCACAACAGTACCACCTCCAACTAATAATATGTGAATTAACTAAAACATCCAAATGCTGCTGATTAAGAGGATTGACAAGTTTCATTCTCTGATAGTGTGACAGATACAACAATGATTTAGAATGACCAACCACACTGTTGTCCAATGTATGAAGCAAGCAACCAAGGGTCTTCCTTGGTCATCATCAGAAATAGATTCAGCAAAGCCACACAGAACATAATAAAGCCTTGTGATAATTACATTACCTCTCCCAAGATCATCTGGATCTGCATGGACAACGACTGCCCTTCCAACAACAGAATGTGGTCCAGTGAGTGGAATCTGAAAATTTGGGAAGTTTTATGTTAACCCAAAAAGAATAACAAAGAATGTTGAAGAGAGCTAAGTGTCAGTATCAAGTGGGAGATATTGATGGCAAAATAGAAACCAGGAAACTAAATGAGAGTACCTGATTGTCAACAACTAACACATTGGCAGTACCTACAGGAAAGACCGACAAATCAGCAAGAGGAATAATCTAGCCTTCATCAAAATTTCTAGCAGAAGATTTCCAGTTAAAATTTCTCAAAAAAAAAAACCATCTATTTGGGAAACTAAAGAGTGAAAACACCGGGAAGCAAAAAAAGATTGATAAAAATATAGAAAATAAGAATAGCCACATGGTTATGGCACATATTAAATCTAAATACCATGGCAACACAAACTGCATACCATCTTGACCAGCAGTAACATTTCCAAGATCACCAGCATGACGGTTCTCATCGCAAGGAGCACCATGCTCTTTGCCTTTTGGATTGAAATGTGGTCCTGCATATGAATAGTTAAAGATATCTAAAGCCAAGGACAAAAACAAGTACTTGGTAAAATGGGCCAACAAGTTAAGATAAACTTTAGTTCATCGTAAGATAGGTGGATGTTCAGTCAATGCATCTTAGGATTCCCTCAAATAATCTATTCAAAGATTTTCATTTCCTCAAATATGAATCCCTAAAAAAGGATCTCCTGCAATTTTTTATTTTCTTTTTGATCTCCATCTTGAAGGAGCACTCAGCATGATTCAGCCTCACCCTCTCTTCGTACAGCAAGAATTCCTTTCTCACACACACACACATTAAAGGCACAGAAGGACATGATCTTGGGATGTGCAAGCAACACCATTTCTTACCCCACACATACACACACAAAGGAAATGTTCTATTCTGGAGGGCCTATAATTTGTACTGGTTGCTTGTTTTTGGATTGTAGTATCGACAATAATAGGTCGCAGATGACAGCGGTTGGAAGGTCTTAGCAGTTCAAAGGGCTGCCATATTGGATATGGGCGACAATGAGGAGGGTTATGGAATGTAGTCACGCAAAACTAGAATTATAAGGTTTTGCATAATTAATGGCAGCCACAAAGATAAAAATCTAATGCATCACAGCCCAGATTCTAGAAACTACACCTTTTTCGGGTCAACCTTGTAATGAACATCTTTTTCTATTTTCTTTTTTCTTTTTTTTTTTGGGGGGAGGGGAGGAGCTGTAATGAACATCTTATGTGAATGTACTTTGGAAAACAGAAATATTGCTACATTGCCTTCTTTCTTGTTAAGTATTATCTAAAATGAAGTCCAGAAAAGACAAAGACTAGAAGGTACAAGTAGGAAGGAACTGGAGAATAGAATGATATTTCAAATACATCATACTTAAGTTATGCACAAACCTAAATAGAAATATATGGTTTCTCTTGTAGACATAGTGGTATTTCATAAATATGTAAACTTTGTAGAATATATCATGGACAATACCAGTTGACATGCAGCCATTCGTTGTGTCTCCAAGGGCATGGACATGAAAGCCATGGAGCCCTGGTTTCAGACCGGTGATTGTTCCAGTAACAGTTGTAGGGCCTGGAATCAACGAAGAGAGCATTTGCAATTAAATTGCTAACGGAACATATATTACATGACACTGCAAAGTAACGACACGAGGCATTTTTTACCATCTCCTTCTTGGGTCAAAAAGATGGTGCCACTCACACACTCATTGCCACTAAGAACTGCAACAGCCTTCACCATTGTCTTCCGTGATCTGCAACACAACAAAACAGTTAGAAATATATCAAACAAGGAAATCCGAGCATAGTGAATTGGCAGATAAAATAAATCAAACAAAGGGACACACATTTATTTTTTCTACACAAGCTCCAAAACCAACAAATTCCTTAAATCCACCAAAACATAGCCAAACCAGGAGACAAGCAAACTCGCTAATACATATTGTCCTGTCAACATAGCCCATCAGAAAAGTAAATACAACCAACTCAAGATGGACACACAAGTATGATTGAGCTACCTCGACATGACACACAAACGATAGTTTTCATTTCTAAAACCCAACAATTTGTCATATACCACGAAGCATTTAGCAAGACCAAAGAAAACATCAGGTATGAGAAGTTACAAGATTTATAATATATACCACAAAATTTCCAGCATAATTAAAGAAATAACATCAGGTATGAGAAGTTACAAAAATATTATAAATCTGCAGATCTTTTTTTCTTCTTTTCTTTTCTTTTCTTTTCTTATGTGGCTCCCAGCAATTAACAAATTAAACTGCGAAAGAATACCAAACCAACGACATATAAGAACTCTAACACCCCTAAAAGGACTCAGTAGGAGCAAAATAATAGAAAATCCCACAAATTGAGATTCTTTACCACTACTCAACTTTTAATCCAAAACCCAATTCCAATTTAAAAGAAAATAACTGGTGGGCATCTTTACTACTACTGATTCATTACCATACAAGAAACAAATTATTTAGACACCATCAAAAGATCAAGAAATCAAATCCCAACACATATTAGGATTACCATACAGAAAACCATTCAATGCAAGTTCTTATGAGATCATACTACAACTAATCAAGAACATTAACAGCAAGAAATATATACAGACACAATGAGAAAGACAGCTTGAAATAACCTCAGAGCACCCCAAGGGAAAGAGAGAGGGAGGGAGATGATAGATGAATGTTGTAGAATAAGAGAAAAGAATGCAGAGAAAGAACAAAGTGGTGAGCTAGGATATGAACTACAACCACTACAGCCACAAGTATATACAAGTAAAGGGGGTCACTTGTCAGGATTCAGGGTAAGAGACTATTCTATTCTAGAAGGGTCTGACAGATTTTATAGAGTAATGGGTGAAGAGCAAATGAGGGAAGTTGTTGGTGGGGTGGGGGTTGTTTCAGATCAAATATTCAAGGGGATCTTTATCCATTCTACTCAAATCACCTAGTCATCATCACACCTCAGCTACCCAATTCAAAACTGCTGCATTTGCTGACCTGACCTCATTGTGTTACTGCAAATTTTGTTTGCTTTTTTGTAAATTTTTTGAAATAAGAAAAGAAATTGTGAGCTTTCATAGAAAAATTTTCTCGATACATATTTCAATCATTTTTTTAACTCATATACATTATATCGCAACTATATTAAAAAGAAATCCAAAATCTTGCGGTCTAAACGGCTCTCCTGTATGACTATGAAGTTTTTTTTTTCTTAGGGATAAATTTTTTAATATAGGAAAAAGCATTTGAGTTTAATATATCTCACCATTTTTAGTTTAGACAAGTGAGTAAATTATTTTAGAATAAATTTTATATACACTGACAGTGTACACACTATTAAAATTAGATACATGATATAGAAGTAAAATTTGAATTTCAAATTTAAATTCAGATGCATTGTCATGCATCCATCTAATAGTGATGATATATACATTGTTAGTGTATTAAAAAATAGTGATTGTATATACTTTATTAGTGTATAAAAGATTAATCAATTGTTTTAGAGTAAATTTTATACAATCCATTATTTTAGAAAAAATTTTATATATATTGACACTGACAGTGTATCTTATATATGCTATCATGATTGAGTGCATGACACATGAACAAAATTTGAATTTCAAATTTAAATTCAGATGAGTTGTTATACATCGGTGTGTTGGGATCAATTTTAACTCAAAATTAATAATATAACTTAAATGGTGATTTTGACCATTAAAACTAAAGTTTTTTTGTCGCTAAAATTTTGACTATCGCAATTATTATATACGTAGCCACGTTATGATTAAATCACATAAGTTTGGTGTTATACTTTATTTAAATCACATAAATTTGGTGTTAGAATTATATATATCACCGTCGAATACTTTATTTATTTTTTTGGAGACTTTAACTTTCCAAAAAAAAAAGAAAAGAAAAATAAGTTGCCGTCAGAATGGTACAATTGCACTAAACCGGCCCCATTTCGTTATGGTCAATTTTGGCATAACTGTTGCATCAAAATTTTCGTGGAATGAAGTTCATATATATGGGGAAGAGGAAGAAAAAGAAAAAGAAAAAGAGACTGTCTGAAAGCATAATAGATGTAGACAATCATACTTTTTTATTTGACTATAAAGCTGGACAGATTTGAATGGAGAATTGTAAGAAGTGGACAAAGTTGAAAAAAAAAAATTGAAGTGTATATGCAATTGCATGATGAGGAAGTAAGGAATTAGCTCTTTTTAAATAACCAATAGCATGGACAAATACAAATACACCCATCAAAATTTGGTGATTCCACTTTTTTTTTTATTAGTTGAAGATCTTAAATTCCGAACATTCTACTTATAATTCCTCCTATTTTACTATCAAACCCAACTCAACCCTTCTCGATCCCACTCTTTTAAGCATCGTAATGGCTCTGCCATATCTGACGTTATACCAATAGAATAATAGTCTGATCCTATATTTTTATTAAATGACTCTCACATTGACTCAAAATTTGTATTTTCATTACATAAATATGTTATTAAATGATGTATACAACATTCAAATAAACACAAATGAACGAGGACAAAGCATTCATCTAAGGACTTGGGCACTTTTCAAGGGAAATGACTCGCAAAATTTCAATAGTTAAAATACTTGAGGAAAAGAAAAAAAGAAAAAGAAAGATTTGCTTAATGTTGAAGCTCGTAGTCCATCTGTGTCTTATGGTTGGAGTAAGGATCAATCATCTTTCGAGATTCTTCCCACAATTGAATTTCAATTCCCAACTTCTTGAGCTCAATGAGCCCACGTTCAGCTACAAAATGAGGGCAAAAAGTATGTTAAGGTTTATATCATTGCAATGCTTGGTCTAGAAGAGAAAACAAAATAAATGGCTACCAATGGTAATGTTAAAAGAGAAGACCGGTAATTACTAAAAACAAGATAATAACCATGACATTTTAAACAATAAGTAGCAATTGAATGCAAGAAAGTAGCTACTTGAGAGGGAATGTCTATCGTGACACACTCTTAAAAATAATTGAGCTAACTAGAAAAAACTTAGGTAGATTTGGTCTACGAGTTCATTTTGTAAAAAGTATACGATATATGAAATAGTAACACGCTTATAATAGTGAATGATGATGTAAGAAAAGTGGTATTGAGTGATATATGATAATGTAAAAAAACACATAAATTATTACATGGTTTATAAATGAACCTGTAAATCAAGTCTACCTAAATAATCACGGGCTGATATTTTAGGACATCAAATGGGCATTTGGTAGAACATACAAAATGAAAAATTTGACAACATTTTGCCTGCATATTTTCAATTCTCTCATTGATGCCTAAACAAACCAAGTACCCTTATCTCTCATAGCTGAAGCTTCAAAGATGGCAATTGAAACTGTATTAAAGCATGTAAGCCATTGGTATGAAAGCAAACTTCTAAGCCTAATATGAAAGTAAGCTCTGGAACTCTATCAGATATAGAAAGAAAACATCAATAAGGTTGATAGTAAAGAAATGACAGCTAGATATATGCTCATTGGCATGGAATAACAATAAGAGACTGAATAGAACTACAAAGAAAATGTTTCCCCACTTATATTTGGATCTCATACTAAAATTCATGCTTTCATTAGCAAACAAGTGCAATCAGGGATGCATCTATGTGTACCATCAACTGCAGTGTTTGAGTTTGGAACTCCATTTCCCTGGCTGATCCAAAATTGCAATCGCTCCTCTGCAATGTCTGGCTCCACTCCATGATTCTTTGCCCTTCTCCAGAAATAAGCGAGCCAAGCCTGCAAGGGTTACAAATCCATCCAAGCTTCTGATGCATCATGTGAATGTGATTCAAAGATTTTACTAATAGAATTGAGAAATTCCACTTTAAGCTCTATTCAAGCCTATTGATAATATTGTTACCCGTGGATCAATTTCAAATGTGCAAAGTACTGAAGTACAAAATTTTTCATTCGTTTGCTACTGGACTCCTTTTACTATAAACAATAGTCTTCTGCAGTTTATTGAAGACAATTTGAGGAGTTTTGAGTATTACTATAAACAATACTACAAGGTCCTGACTTCATTCTTCCAAAATTAACAGGCAACCAATTTCAGGACCTATTATATGACTACATTGATTTGTCTGCATCCCTGCCATATTTAAGTGGAAATACACACGTACAAACAGATATGTAAAGACCTTGACACTTGTTGTCTGTTCGAGAGAGAGAGAAAGAGAGAGTCTCATTAAATTGTTAGCTTTACGTCTCACAAAAATCTATATGGCTAATACATAACCAACCAAGAAACTCAATACAAAATAAGAAAACAAAGAGCTTTATGAATATACCTCCTTGAAACGTACATCTTCAGACTCCTCTGGGCTTAGTTCTGAAATATAAGCAACAAGAATAGATTGCATAATTAGGTTCAAAGTTCCTTCCAAAATGAATTCGATATTAATAGAAGTATCTGGATTGATGCATTTCATGTCTACATTAGGTACAAACGGCCGTCATATGTGATCTCCCTCGTGCCAAATCTCAGTCATACATAACAAGACCAGTGCCGTTTCATTTAGAATCCCTTCGCATAACGTAACAATGTATTTATAAGCATCCACAACGTAGAGTCAAAAGTAAGTCCTACGTAACAGCTATTGACAACAATAACTATGAAACTGCAATAGTTGATTCATTAGTCCATGCATGTTTAGCTAACTGTCCAAGGATATTCTTGTTGATTGACTTATTGCTGCTTAAAAGTACTCATTTTGCCAGGCTTCGCAATTTAAAGAGTAAAATCAAAAACTTTGTTTCTGGCCTTCAAAACTCCTCTATGGATCATAATAACTGGGACAAAGAGCATAGAATGACATTGATTAAGCAATCTGCAAAAGTTGACATATCAGTTGGCCAAGGCTCATGTTTATGTGTCCCTTGATAGAGAACCGTCATCAGGAAAGTTGGATGAACTAAAGCAGAAGATCAGGTACTAATGGTACTCAATCGGTGCTATTGATGTCACTTACCAAATGCTTCTGCAAAATGCTGCCCTTCAATTGGTAGTCTCAACTCATCTACAGGCATATCAAGAGAAGAGGAAAATTACTGACAAATGGGATTGATAAATGAAATAATAACTGAAACGAAAGCAGATCATTTCATTGAAAAAATACCAGATGGGATACTTATATGATGACTCATGGGAAAAAAAAAAAAAAGCTATAGATTGAGGCAAAAGAAATAGTTCAATGAATCGCATTATGTGATGGTATTTCCTATCTCTTTTTAATTTTTTATGTACTATTTCCCATGTCTGGCACTCTTTCTCTATGGTTTCTACATCTTTCTAACCTAAGTCCTTCAGCTTTGCACATGACCTGCCTGTATGAAACTTTTTCTATACATCATATGCTGGGATGCAGGAATCATATACTGACTATTAGATATACTTTGGCTAAAAACAATCTAGATTAATACCTTTTATTAGACTTGGACGTCTCTTTTTGGCCATTGCAACAGCTATTGCCTCTTCTACCTTTGACAGGGAAATGAATTCAAATAACTACACCAAGATTTACAATAAATCCTCAAGCAAACCTCCAAATAAGAAGGCAAGTGATATGAAGTGCGCATAAAGTAACAGAAAATGATGGTAGAAGCATTTCATAATTGCCAGTAGATGTTTAGATATTTGTTCTTTTTAGTCAACTTCAGTCAAGAGAGGTTTAAAAGTATAATGCAATCTAAAGAAGGTGGAACTAATATTTGGACCAGCCACTTGATATGATCGAACATATGTCAAAGTAAAACAGTGAATTAAAATCAAACAAGTAATCCATACGGGGATAAGCATAAGGAAGGTTATGCCACAAATAACCACATAAAAACAGTTCAATGGCAGACTGGCTTCGTGATTAATCACAATAGTTGGTTCTCATTTAAGCCCAACACCAAAAGTGCTTTTTTCACCGTTTAACCTAGTAAAGGAACTTTAGTTCCATTATTGTCTTGAACATCTGGACAACGTTTACAGCAAAGACATTAGTATTTAAGTGAGAAACTACCAGATGTAGATCATTTTCTGATCTGCATTTTTCTACAAATATTTAGTCAATGTCTGACTGATAAAAAGGTTTGAAAGATACTTAAGAAATCAAGAAGGGATGATTGAAGCAGATATGTTCTAGTAGTGTGGCAAGCTCAGTGCTACAATGATAATTTAGCGCTGCTCAATGTAATTGTGGTTACAAAACATTTTCCACCATATAAAAGTTGATATTTGCTGATTATTCTGTGAAAATATGATGTACCAATTCCCATATGTTTTAGATCATGTAAAGTCCTCGTTAGTTGTAGGGTTTCCAAAGCATGAGGACATTTGCATGTCAATTTTCAGTTTATCACATTTTTGTACTAAAACAAACTAATGAAAGAGATTATAACCTACGTATCTTGAAAGCTTTTCAGACAAATTTAAGCTTTTAAGGAACGTGACAGGTACCACAGGCATTAGTTTCAGCAAATGAGAAACCTAGCATACAGCATGGCAAGAAGTATTTGTCAAAACCTTGAGTGATGTCAGTTCTCGCAGACCTTTCTCCACAAAAAGCATGCTTTCCACACTTCCTTCTGATGAAAGTTCATGATTATCCTTTATAACTTTGTCTCTCTCCTCTACATCATTATTTACTGGAGATGATAGAAGAGATATGAGAAGGCAACAAAGGCAAATCTAAGAACATAAACGATCCAGTTGATAATTATTTAAAGCAAAAAACATGAAACTTGTTTTCTTCTTTCATTCTGTCAAGCAGAGTAAGAGACTTTACCTGAGGCATTTTCATTTTTTGCTCTCTCGCCAGTAGCTAAGACGACTTCATTGGGAAGTGGGGCAAAAGAGGACCAATATTTATGTCTAGCTGGAGCTAGCTCTGCGTGAATACCTATAAAAACAAGTTTGAATCACCAACCTCTCACAGAAGAGAAACAGAAAATTGATTCTGTTTTTGGGTGTTCCTTGACATATAATCCCCTTGCCTAAGGAAAGACCAGAAGTGAATGTGGTTTAGACATTGTTATCTAAACATTAAATACGGTGAAGAAGAGAATAGCATTTGAAAAGTCTTCACTTCTATTCCAAATTGCAGAATCCATATGGTAATCAGCCGTCTAACTCATTGACCAAATGGGGTAACCAAGGTAGTATATGTATTACGCCTAAGGACAAATAAGACCTAAAGTTGATTTGGCCAATACAAGTAGTGGACTAAGGCCATGTGTTGTAGAAATGTGGTGGGAGAATTACAGACGATCAATGTATATTGTTGAAGAGAAAGTACTATATTGTGTAGTTTTAAGGGTTCAGAAAGTAGATTGTTGAAGAGAAAGTACTATATTGTATCTTTTTAAGGGTTCAGAAAACCGCAAGAGAATTGAGATTCTATGCTAACTAGAAGAAATAACTGTTGCTGCAGCTATAAAAAGAATAATAATAGGGCTGCAAGACATACAGTTTCCTATCATAAGAAATATGCTGCACATGGATAATAGATCTGATAACTACAGGAATAATCTCTGAACGAACCACATAATCAACCAGTTGTAGGATTGAATAACAAGAAGGTCTATATGCTCCTGCATCTAATGGATTTGAGAAGACACTAAATGGTAAGATGGTATCCCAGAGTCCCAAGTTTCTCTTCCTTAGCATAGATGGTACTCAAAAGGGAACTCGTGATAGCAAATAGGTTATTCAAATGTTGCCATAGATCTAAACCAATACACAGGATGTATGTTAGTTTTGCAAAGTCAGCTACCATCTGACATGACATGAGACCTTTACCAACTCTACAAGTAATATTGCAAGTTGTACATGGTATTTAGACTTTTCAGACTCACTCAGAAACTAGTTACAAGTATTTTTCTAATCTTGATGAGCAAAAGTTTGCAGTCCGACAATGTTATTCACTCCACTCTTTTTTTGAGGCAAAATGGACTGGTTTTTTTATCTATAATATGGAAAATTTTGCTTACTTGTCTTGGATTCAGCATTATTATAGTGGAAAGATCTTATAAGTGAGTGCAAAAGATAACTCAGATGACTGCAATCAATTAAATAGTTGAAGAGAGATGCCAAAAGCAACTGGATAAAGAGTGGATTTTTTAGCTGTAGAAGGCCACGGATTCATGTGAGCCGAATCTGCTCCTTGACGATTCTTTCACAATTACATAAGAGTTGGAAAATTTCTCTAAACCGTCTGCATTAAACAGTACTTTAATTTTCTTTTCCCTCTTTTCCTCAAATGGTTTCAGGTGGAAAGCTTTTGTATTTGTAATTTCAGGGATTTTATATGTCTAGTTCAATTGTTCAATGCCTTTCTTTCTGTCACAAAGCAGATTTTAGTTTTCACAGAGGAAACACATGTATTGATATTGATATGACATAGATTTAATGGATAACTTAATCTGAGTAAACACATAGAACTTGTAATCAAGGATGGAAAGAATTCTCCATTCAGTTTCCATTTAATCAAGCCATCCATGACATTAATTGAACTGAACACAATAATGAATCAGCTTCTTATGATTTTAAACTATTTGCTAAATGAACTTACCATATTGGACACATAAACTCCAATACCGAGCGAGCCAACACCTCTTTAGAACAACCTCTTCCTAAGGTGTAAGACAGTAAATCATATGATACATAAACAAATCAATAAACATCCAATGAACAATGGCACAAACAACATACCATCTCTTCCTGAGTCAGTATCATTCTGTGTGTCATTGTTCTGAGTAACTTAACTTCTCTTTCAGCCTCATGTAGCTGCTCCAGAGCAGAATTTGCTTCATCTCTAGCAGTCTATTTCGAAGTTACAAAATTAAAAACATGCCACCATGTATCTTATATTACTTGAGAACATAAAAGACTCAGAAAATGTCATTAGCAAAATGTACAAGATAGAAGTTTTGATACCTCAGCTTCTGTACGCAATGCTTCAATCTCACCTTGTCCAGCATATTGTGCTGCAACTTTCAGAGCAGCCTGCAGGTAAAATGCATAGTTTGCAGATATTCAAGGTTGAACTTAAGTGTCTAAAATAAGTACTTATGCATCTACATTACATGCCCAACAAGTTTTACAAAAGAACATTCACCGTGGCGAAATCTTCCTAATGAAAATTAAATATAAAAAAAAAAGATCTACTTCAAATGAAAACTACTGATTAGGGCCCAAATATAGTTATAAAGATCTTTTGCCGCGTTTGGTGTATGGAAAGCTGCGCTTGTTGTCCATGACAAATTATTTTCTGTGTTTGCTGCTTGAGAGCTAACACTTGTTCTGTAGAAAGCACGATGTTCGATCACTCTGTTGCACGTGTAACTGTGACATGTACAAACAATTCATCCAGGAAGAACAAGAGTGATGTTCCTTCACCTCAGTTGATCAGCATTTCTGTGTCACTAATCCTGTTATCCAGCTTCTCTAATACATCAACTGTAGTTTTCAGCCCTAATATATGCCTATCAGTATCAGCTTCAACCAATTAAATAGTCAACTCCTTGGAGGAAAAGATGCTCACTTCTACAACTATTTCAGTAATCTGATTAGGCGCCAAACAAGTAAAATTAAGTGATTTCTTGAAACAATCTAGTCATATCATGCAAGAAGATTAAATGCTTTACAAATTCAAAACCAAATACAGGTTAAAATAGGAAAAGAAAAAAATAAAGTAATCAAATTAAGCTTTGAAACCATTAGAACTAGAGAAAGATTCTGTCATCATCTAGTTATGAAAAGCCATTAAGAAGAGATAACTAATATTCATTTCATGTCAATTATACTCGTAGGCTAATGTCCTCACCGTGGAAATGAAGAACCTAGAAAACATTGCAGTGCAATGTCTTTCTTTGCATTATTCGTCAAATAAGTCAAAGACCCTTGAAAACATTTCAATGCAATACCTTTTCATGTAGCCAAAAGGACCACAAATAAATGGAAGGACCACAAATAAATGGATAAGAATAGTACTGCATTCAACTTACATTAGTTCAAGGAAAAATCCTTTTCCTTACAAATGACTATCACTTAAATTGAATCCAACATCAATTCGTAAGGATACAAATGAGTACTTTTTGGAGGCTTAGTTGTTTCAGTCTAGATCATGAAGGTGTCAAGTAGCTAACACTGGATTCAGACTCTGTTCAGAAGACATCAGATTTAAGTGCAGAACTATAGAAGAGGAATCCTGACACTGAAAGAGATTTCCAATAATGATGCCACAGAGTGGAAGAACGAAACAGGCCCTGGTCAAAAAACAATTTGATAACTAGATGAACAGTAATGACCAGAGATAACTTTGGCTTATTTCTGATGGTCAAGAGTACAGATCATTTAAAAAATATGGATATTAATAATAAACTCCAGGACCAATTGAATATGCATAATACTACTTCTTGCAGATCAGAAACCCTGCAGGTTGAGAGAAGGGATACAACTTCGCAAATTGGAAGGTGATGCAAACTAGCATTGTTATCACTTGACAAACAGCTTCTATCTTTGAAGAAAGCCATGATCAACTTGAAGAAACAAGAAAAAACCGCCAGTATGTAGTACACTCCTATTATGTTATAGCTCTAGAGAACTGCTACGCCCTAAAATCTAATACTCTCATCTTCGCATCTTTGTCATGATAATATTACCTTTCACAGATTTGTCATATTGGACAACAATAACATAGGAGCACCTCAATAGAAACATAAGACCATAAGTTCATACGTACATTTCATACAGAAAGCTAAAGTGACTAACAAAGATCAAAACATATGCTTATCTTGAAACTTTACAGCTAAGTTCCAACAATCTTTCTCCGCTTTGAGCACAATTGAAAACTAAGTGCACCGCATGTGATATAACACGCTTGCAAAGCTTTTCTTTTTACTTTTGATTCGATATTCTCCCCATAATATTTTGAAATTGCAAATTCAATTGCATTGGCGTTTCTATTTCAATCAAATAGTCCCACGATATCTGTCATTGTGCTTTAACTTGTAGATTTCACTTAGCTTTTGGTCCAACACGCCAATGTCTTCAAAATGGACTTTCATACATGTACCCATTTGCATGTGGAGCTAAACGTAAGTAAGACTCTCTTAACCAGTAAATCAAGAATTTTTTATTGTTATAAGAGTTAAAGAGGATAAACCAAGATTAGGTCTGAGGCAATATCATTGGACAACATAACTCAAACTTCTATAATTATCAAAGCAAAATAATAGAACTCTCCAGTAAAATATCTGAATCTGTCAGGGAATTAGCAAAGGCTTTGTTTGCTATCAAGAATAGTGCTGATGGAATATTCAAGTGCAGTCAGTTTACCATGAAACCTACAAAAGATTTCAATACAGAAGCCAATTGTAATTTTTCCCATGAACTAAACCTTCAGCAAATCCTCCTTGTGAGACTGTAGAATGTCTGCAACCATTTACTAGCACTACTTATAACTATCAAAAGAAAACCTTTTCAAAGCCACATTGACCTGGCAAGCTAGTGCTTCTAATTTAGACAGAAGATCTTTCATCTTGGTAGAAATACTAAAAAAATTTGTAAACAACCTAAACTAGCATTTAAAGCGCTGACAACCCGGTAAACGGCTTCTACTAAACAATCACCTAAAAATAGTTATCCAATGTTCTAAATGTTGTCATAAAAGTAGTACTGTAATTTCTTTTTGGATGTATGGTATCTGACATAAGATGGTTGTTGGAGAATGTGCCTGAAGTTTTTCTCAAACAATGTTTTCAAAAATTATTCCATCTTAATATAGCCGTAGGCTTAGAAGGGGGAAATGAATACACTTACTATTGATTGTTCTATCAAATATTCTCAAGTAAATGAATATTTCCTCAGTCTACATACTAGCAAGAGTTATCAGAAACGTATCTTGCAAGGATCCTATGATCTAAGACAACTAGATGACCAACTCAAATTATTAAGAAAACTGGATTCAGTTAAAAATGCTGGACCTTTAACAACAGAAAAAATTGTGTTCTGGAGTAACTTATTTTGTTCGTTGCATCAAACTGCCAAATTTCATTAATTTCACAATAAATAAGCTCAACATCCCAAGGTTCATTTGGAGCAAGTAAAAAGTGAAGCATCTACAAGGATCAACAAAAGTATCCTGCTGCAAATAAGATGATACCAGGCACAGTAACTCTTTCCTCAGGGAGGGTTCATCTTCAGATCACACTATGCCTTCTAGCAGGTCAAGGGTTTGCGATGAATGAGAGCTTCTTATCATGAAAGCTAAAAGATTGAGTGCTTAAAGAAATGAATGAAACTCAGTTTTATTCTCTACACAATCAAATCACATGTCATTCCAACTCCACTATCCACTTTAGATAAAGATAATGTCCAGGATGGAAAGGAGAAATATTGCATAATCGAAGCAACATCCTTTGCACACTGTAAAAAGCATCTGCAACTTGGTACAAGTAAATAATTAGGCCTAATGAGAGCTGAAGATGCAGCCACAAAGACTCACATGAAAACAGAATGTAAGCAATGTGCATTTGATAAAACTATAACAATGCACCTTATGCAACAGATATAAACCAAAAATGGCAGTTACTTTCATCGAATCATAACAGCTTTCTCATTGTACATACCTCCCTTTGTTGTAGAGCTGCTTCTTTCCTGTGATGCAAAATCAAAGAAATTTCATTATTGAGAAGGCAATTGTGAAGATAGATATGTTAAGAGTTTAAAATCTTGCCTGCTCAAGAGACGAGCTTCTAATGATGTCCCTTCTCCGAGATTTGCAATCTAACAACACAAACTTCTTGTCATGAACAACTTAGCATTTCAAACATAGTAGCCAAACAACATCATTCTAGAAAGTTGCTAATCATTGGTGCCAGTAAGAACATATGTAGGACGAAAGATAAATGACATCATCATAGATGATTGTTGAGAAGAACCATTTTGTTTAGACAGCACTGGGCACTATCACAAGAGCAAAGTCTCAGAGGTTCCCACTAACAAAACTTATAACTAACAATTCTATTTGAAATATGGTCTCACAAGAAGGGCATACTTAGGAACAGGCAGGTAATAATCATGTTTGCAGTTTTGGTATAGCATCAAGTGGGATGAAAATCAGCGAGGGAAACACATCCATGTGAGGCTGAAGGTGGTATAGCTTAGGAAGATGAATAGTAAATAGACACCATCGTGACAGTTTCACTTAACTTTCAATTACTAGGAACAGATTAATTGGATCTATCACAGTGAAGTCAGAAAAAGCATCAGATTTAGGAGAAGCATTGGAGCCTGAAAGGCAAGAGCAGCCTCTGAAACTAAATGCTATAGAACATTCTTCTAAAAGTAGTTGCTATAGTACATAGAGTCAATCTGGGGAAAGCATTACTATGCAAAAGAGGGGCATCTTATCTTCTGGAAAGACCCAGAGAATATCCTTACAAATTATTTGCAACTGTAGATTGCACTATAGTAATATTGCTAGGTAAATAATTGATGCACATGATTTGGGAGTCAAGAAATGTAGGCAATCTACATTTCATTGTGTGGTTTTTTCTGAAACAGCCAGATTTATCTACCCTATTTTGAATCCAATAAAAATCCATCACTTGGACAGAGCTTTCTGGAGGCATTGCAAGACACATGCCAGAGAGGGACAATTCGGCTCCACTGGCACAGCGTGGAAGGGAAGAAAAACTATTTTTACAATGGATAGAAACTACTAAATCTATTCAGTAATTTCTGTTCAAAGAGTATGCATGAAAGGTAGAGAAAGGGCCCAACTGATGACAAAGCTATATGCAACTTTTCAAATCCTATTAGAACTTATTGTAAGATGTTAACTCTCCTTTTATACAAATTCTTCACATAGCTTTATAACCTGTTTGCCTTTTTTCACACTTTGTCAATAAAAAAGGAAGATTACAAAATCAAGCATGATAAGCACTCAAAACAATCAACTTTGACTCAACTGGAAAAACTACCAGTATTATAAAATGCAGATGGAATTGCAACAATATGTTGGCTGATCCCTTTGCAGGATTACCTGTTTCTCAAGCTGCTTAACTCTAGCTTCTGCTTCATCACATCTTTCCTCTGCAAGTCGAACCTGAAAAAGAAAATATTAAGATGGAAGTAGGATAAAATATTGTACATCCAGTGGCAAAACATCCTCCTAACCAGGCATTTGAAATAACCAATATAAGAGAACAAGGGCTGAAGCATGAAATCAACCAGACTCACCTTTTCACTTAAACTTTCATTTTCTTCTTGGAGCATGTCAATCTGCAATTTGAATTGAACCTCATTAGTATCTTCAAAAGCTATGAACTAATGTTGTAAACATCAATTAAAATACGTACATTACTACACCTACATATTATCTTTTGAAAGTTACTACTCTACCAATGATCATTAGTTATAACTTTCCTAAGCAGTTACTAGAAGTCCATTATGGAGATCAAGACCATGTGATTATGATGTCATAAATGTGCACGGGGAACTGTTTTACACAAGAATTGTAGGATCAAGAATGATTCATCTCTATACAGGAGAAAAACACATTATTTGTCAAAGGCAGATTTAATATATGGATAGATCAACAGACCTGATCTTGTAGGTCAGAAGAGGAGGACAATTGTTGGCCAGCTTCTTTGTATTTGAAAGTTCCAAAATCCAAAGATAACCTGGTTGTCCACCGAAATTCAGAGAATGAGAGCTACAGTTTGCATAAGCATTAGTAAAATAGAAAGAGTTTAGTCTTACTTAAACCATGATATGTAACAATTGCTAGAAATTACAAGACATACTATAAGGGCTTGAAGCAATTCATGGACATCATTCAGTAAGAACCACAGCTGTAGGACATATGCTTATTTGAAGAATTTATGATCAACTGAACTAAGAAGAATGAAAACCAAGTAGACATGTACTTAAGCTAAACTTTTCTAATTCTTAAGCAAAGTCAAAAGGGATAAACCAATTGGTAGTTACTTTTTTTTCCCACTTATTAGCAAAGACATGTTTTTGAGTCGAAAAAAGTTCTAAAAGTAGATAAGACTTGGGGAGAAATAAGAATTCTGCTATTGCCTATTGAAGACATTAGAAACAATGTAGATGTAACTCCCAATGTACAACACTTAAAGCTGTAGAAGGAATACCTTTTATCCTTATGACTATCTGGTTGAACCTCAGCTGGAATAGTGGATACATTGGACCTAAGTGATAGTGGTACAGCGGGGGGTACCATGGGAACTGTCTTGACACCAAGATTTGGACGGCTATGTGAACGAGCGGAGAGAGGTTGTTCAACACCATTGGATAGAGATGTTCGACTGACTGCTGAATTATTACTCGCAGATGGAGGTTGCGCTTCATCCACCGAGCTTGCTGATTGAGATGCACGACCAGCTACAACAGAATAATTAGAGGGGATTTGTTCCAAGGAATTCGACTGAGTTGATCGACCTGCTACAAGAGAATGACTGGAGGGAATCTGTTCCAAGGAATTGGAATGAGATGATCGGATGTTTCCCGTTGAACGAACTGATGAAGGTTGCTTTTCCACTGAGTTGACAGCTGGAGATGCCCGCAAACCTGATGCGGATCGCAGGGATGAAGACTGTTCCACGGGGTTGCGAATTGACTAAGAACAGTTGACAGAAAAGTTTTAGGCCTAAAATCATGGGAAAATTTATGATCCTAAAAATGGCCATTACAGAAAGATGTTTAAACAAGTGAGAAGTACATGTTAATGAATAAACAAGTACAGCTGTTTAAACTAAAAAAGGCACACCAATATTGACAATACATATTCACCCTGCACATGTGCTTTCAAATTATTTAGGTGGTATACATGCTAAAACAAGTTTGAGCAATAGGAGATTAAGAGAAGAAATGGACAACTGCTGTAAAAGGGATTCAGATGACAACATTACTTACATGCTACAAAACTAACATATCTACAAGTTTAAAGTATTAAAAGCAGCGTAACATAAAAGAAAATTTCTGCTATCAAATGTTGAGGTAATTTCGAAGAGGAATGCTTTAGCAAAACAAGAAAAAGTATCTTCTAGCCTTTGCACCTAACCATAACTGAATCTGATAGTTCCAAATACTTAGCTGACACTCAGCTGCAATTTGTCATGAATTTAAGTCTTCAGATACATTTGTTGCTATTGCTTGATGCAGATAAAGTGTAAATGTGTAGACAGTATAACATTTTCTCCAGATAAAACCAAAAACAAAATCAGAACATTACCATCGGAGAGCGAGCTCTTGTTGGCCTTGAACTTGCAAGCCCAATACCTGCTGAGAGACTTGAAGGATTGTACTCATACAGAAGATCATCCTCATCATCTTCATCATCAGCCATCTGGTGTGCCATGACCTGAGCAAGCCTCTGAGCTGCAGCTTTTGTATGTTGTGGTTTCTTCAAGTTGCCAGTTGAACCCGAACGCATGTGACGGTTCAATGGTGAATTCATTTGTAAGGAAGGTGTATTTGAAGTAGGCGTGGTTGATCCACTTGCCTGCCTCACATGCACGGGCCTCATTCGATCCATTGTGGCAATAACTTCATTAGAAGCAAAATTTGGATCAATAGTTTAAGATAGACGAGAATCATGCCTTGCTTTTTCATGATTACCAAATGAACGCATCAAATTATTGAGGCTCTGCATAACTAATTTATGATAAACTAAATTGTTGTGAATGACATGAGTCCTCCAAATGACAATCTTTGCTAACCTAGAGTTGCTTTCTTCATTTTAATAAACCAAGGAATTCTCTCAAATTTCCTAATGCTATTAAAGCAGAGCTACTGAAGCACGTTGCTCAAATGCATGCATCTAAATCATGCTATTAAGTCATCGTAGATAATATCCTCATAAGATTGGTGTATTCGGGCTTTAAGAAACTTCCAATAGATTAAGAAAGATAAGCAAATGCCAACAGGATCAAACATGTGAACTTCAAACTTCTGATAAATTAGTTCATTTGCTCAAACAGCTCAAGAGAACAGTTGATTAGAATGTACAACTTCCCTCCTAGCATTACAAATTGAAGGATATATATATTTGAATGCAGAAGAGCATTAACAGCAAAAGGAGATAAAACTACAACATATCCCCCAATCCCTGCCCATTTCCCTACTCCTATGCTGAAGGTGTGAGTTCTCCGTGTCCATCAGGAATACAGAAACATTGAGAAATCTGTTTTGTTCAGGGTGGATGAAAACTTCATATGTTATGCTAGTGTGCAGTGGCTCAAGCTGCACAGTCTAGCGGGCTCATTGAGCTCATTAAACGTAGAAAGATTACAGTTCTAAGTCAAGCTATCGCACAGTGGCTCAGGCTGCACAGGCTAGTAGGCTCATTGAGCACGAAAAGAGAAAAAAAAAAAAAAAGGAGGTTCTACGTTTACTTTGTACTCCAATGGGAATCTCCAGACATTGCTTAAAACTGTTTGTGTCCTATTACATTTCTTTCCAATGTACAGGTCTAGCCTATCAACACTGTCCTTCACACGAAATAATGCTACAACAACCTTTTAACCTCCATGAATCAACAGAAACATTCTCTAAACAAACTTTTGACACACGCATACATGAGTACCGAGAATTCTTTGGCGAGGAATGTGATCAGGTTGGTGGTTTCTTCATTTAACATTCTCTATAAGCAATGAAAAGCATCACTACATACGAAACATTTCCCACTTGAGATTAAAAAACGACAATGTACTGCAAAAAGAAAATTGATTTTCACATTTCTGAAAATGAAAATTCAAGAAAAGAGATGCAACATAAGGCATGTATGATGACAAACTATGAAGTGGGATTTCGTACCTTTAATAATGAGAGTTATCAGCTTTATTTGGGAAAATTTGAGTTCTGACTTCTGATTTGAATGTGGGAAAGTGATTGATAAAGGAAGTATTATCTTTTTGAGGAGGGAGCGGGAATCAAGGGGGCCGGACAAGTTATAACGTTTTTGGGAAAAAAAACTTTAAAAAAAATAAAGATTAAGGATTATATTAAGGGGTAGGATAGGAACGTGGAAAATTGAAAGGGAATTAGGTCGAAAACTGGCTAACTTTTAGGAAATAAAATAGGCATGTAAAAAGAATGCATCAATGTAAGGTTAAGAATTATCTAATTAGCAAATTTTTAGGAGCTAAAATCTAACTATACGTTGATAGTATAAAATGCTAACTTCTCGGTTCTAAGTTGCATGTCTCTTTCAGCTTGTAGCTTTCAGCAAATCTTAAAATCATATTGGGCTTCTTTAGCGAGTGCTCACTTATTAGTACGAGTGCTCACTCATTATACATAATTTATTACATGATTGTACACACTCTTTTCCAAACTAACTATTGCGCAAAAAATAAACACTCTTGACGATTACCTAGCAAGCACTTAGGCGCCAGTCCACTAAACCCATGGTTCAAAGACTCGGCCGAGACCGTGTTATGGCCTGAACTATCGATTTGGGAAAATCTTTAAAGATTAAGGGAAAAATTAGGGAAAGAGTGAGAGGATCAGTAGAGAGAGAGAGATGAGAGAAAAGCACGAGAGGAAGGAGGGAAAAGGAAAACAAATTCTGGTATTAACTGTTTGATGCTTACAGAGGGTGGGCCCCATTTATTGTTGTAACTAACAACCGCAACTAACTAAACAATTGGCCAAACGGTGCCGTTCCACTTAGCAATTGCCCCAATCTGCTAGACGGTGCCGTTCAGCTAACTAATTTCTCCCAATTCCTTAAACGGTGCCGTTCCACTAATGTTCATTCCTATCTTCTATCCTGACAGACCGAGATAGCTAGGCCGAGTCGTCGGAACGGGATTTTCCGATCCGATATCGAGACGAGATAATTCTGAGATAATGAATCACCGAGAACTCGGCCGAGACGTCTTCGAATTGGATAGAAACAGCCGAGTCGCCCCGAGTCATCTCGAGTTAACTCGAATTTTTATTATTTTTGCTAATTTTTTAATTATTTTTAATTATCATTTTTTTTACAATTTTTAGAATATTAAATATTTCAAAATTTTGTGTCTTGCCAATACCGTGACCAATATGTCGAAACTGATGTAGAACGGTCCGGGCCACGACCGCAACCGCGACCACGACTTTGAACCATGGCTAAACCCAATAATATTCCCTCTAATTTGAAAAAAAAAAAAAAGAACAACAATATTTACTTTATCTGCATAATAATCTCCTGACTTACAAAACACTTATGGCCTTTGGATACTTTGTATAAATAATGCAAATTTTTGTAAGACACAAAATGCAAGAAAGTGAGTGATAATATTGAGAAATTGACTAACTTTCTTGTTAATAAATGCATGCAAAAGCAAACAAAAAAAAACTTGCTTTCAGATACTTTTTCTTATAAATATAACACTACCTAGAAAGAATCAAGCTACACTCTAATCATTTTTTAATATGTGACAACCGATTGTAATATAAATGAATGAATGAATGTGACAACCCATTGTAATATAAATAAAGGTGTCAAAATGAATGAATGTGGATTATAATTGGGTAGTAGGCATAATTGAATCAGTCCACTTATACATATTTAATAAATAGTTTTTCTAACAAGTCTCTATTGGATACTGGTTAATACAGTTAAATTACACACAACTTACTTTATAAATGCATACACTAATAATAACTTCTGTTTATTATATTTATACACTTTTTTCTAATTACAATGACTAAATTTTGCTTGTACTAATACTATACAATAAGAGATTAGAATTTAGAAGATACAACTATTTATTAAAATTTTTAATGGGCAAAAGTAACGCTTTATTTTGTACTTGGATGCAATCTTGGTGCCCCTCTCCAACACGTCAAAGACACTATTTTACCCCCTCCCACTTAATCCCTCCCTATCTCCAAATCTCGTAGCGAACACTGATCTGTCAAGCGAAACATGAAATTTTTCGATTTACTTTTTGTCCATGAAGCCATTAATATGAAAAATATCATGAAAGTTTAATGTAATCATGTTTTACAATGCAAGCATCAAATCTACTTACAATTTTACGTTCACCAAGGGTTCGTTTTACTTGTAGAACAAAGTTTGAGTCGCAACAAAATATATAATAAAAACTTTGAATTGCAAGTTTTTCAAGAAAAGTTTTTAAAATATTAATATATTTTTCAATTACCTTTTTATTCCTCATACATCACACTATTATAATGAATTTTTCTACAAAAAAAAAAATCCTAAAACTCCAATGCAAACAGACTCAACCATGTGAAGGATTTCCACTCTTTTAGTTAAACTCTTACTATTTAGGTATAATTTCAGAATCCTCCCTTGAGGGCTTTGACAATTTCACTGTCCTCCTCTGAGGTTTTAAAATTTTCACTTATCTGACGTCAATCTTTTGGGACCCACTGCTTACATCACTAATGGCTAAATGACTATATTACCCTTATAATTTAGGATAATTACACATATATGTGAAGAAAAAGAGTTAAACATTTGCTAAGTATATATAACCACAATTTGGATTGTAAAAAGTTAATTAATTTGCCATCTAAAAATAGAGACAATATTAGGTGCATTTTTTAAATGTTTATATTCTTGACAAACAAAAGAAATCAAACGTAATGCAATTGATAAATTAAAGCACTTAGACATGAGAAACAATTAAACCATTTACAAACTAAATTAACCATAATTTGAAATGTAAAATGGAGAATCTAATTTTGGCATCTAAAAAGATATCCAATATTAGGCATCCTTTTTCAAAATAATTATGTCCTTGACAAATTAAAGGAATAAAATATAAAGAGATTTCGGTTAGGCTAATTTTTCTTATAATTGTGGTGGTAACAAGAATCTTAAGGTATGGAAAAAATTGTTTTGTTGAATTTTTAAAGTTGTTTTAAGGTATGGAAAAAAAGGTATGGAATAAATTAACAAGTTAGATTAAATATTTAATCTAACCAGTATAATAGTTGAGAGGCACTGTTGACATAAATAAATCTTCTCACACCTGAAATTATTTTTTTATTGTTGTTGTTTTTTTTTAATTGGACTAAATCGTTAGAAGAAAATTGGTTTTAAGGAAGGTTAGTGATATTTTTAGAACTTCGGAGAAGGGCAATATAATTGTCAGAAACCTCAAGATATGTTTTTGAAATTATTCCTTCTCTTTATTCAAAAAATAAGAGCAATCTACAGATTTTGAATAAAAGATTAGCTTTTTCATATGGGAAAATCATTCAAAACGTTCTCATATTTTGCAAAATAACTTTTTTCGTCCTTCACTTTTAAAAGTGTAATTTTACATCCCTTACAAATTCACATTGGTCAAGTTTGGTCCTGACCTAAGTCTTTGACTAGTTTTTTGTCGGAATCCATCACGTGGCTTGCACATGATCATTTTTTATGGGCAAAATTGTCATCAAATTTCACATAATTCAATTTTTTTGTCTCTCACATTTTACAAAAATGAATTTTTTCATCCATTACATTTCAAAAAATGAATTTTTCGTCTCTCACATTTCACAAAATAAATTTTTTCACCCCTAAAAAATGTAAGGAATGTAGTGGATTTCGGCCAAATACTAATCAAAAACCTAAATAGGGACCAAATTTGACTAATGTAAATTTGTATGAAACGGAAAATTACACTTTTAAAAGTAAAAAATGAAAAAAATTATTTTACAAAATGTGAAGGATGTTTTGAACAATTTTTCCTTTTCATATGATAAGTAAATTTTGTCAAGAATCGCGCGCTTTCTGTAGGTACATGATGCCCAGTGGCACCATTCTCTTACATCATGTTTTTAAGGGTTAATCGCACTTTATCTCCTTTAAGCATGGGTCATTTCTCAATTTACCCCCCAATGATTGTTTCTCCACAGTTTACCCCCTCCGTCAGTCCAACTAAGTAATTGCACCGTTAAAAACTTCAAGATGCCGAAATTGCCATTGGAATAGAGCCGTTTGTTTTGGTTGACTAAAATGTCCCTTAATGACTTATAAAAAGAGGTGTTTGATGCTTTTTAGTCTATTTTTTTCTCTTTCATGTTTCCATCTAGTTGCAGCCTATTTTTTTCCTTTCATTTCAACAGATCTAACAGCTTCTAAAATTTTTCTTTGTCAACCAAAAGTATCATAAAAATGTCACAAGTGCTTCAAATAATATTGAAAGATCGCCCCAAAAAGTGTGTGAATGTGATAAAGAGGCATCATTATGCACCTTTTGGACACTTGAAAATCCGAGAAGAAGATTTTACTGCTACTCAAATTACAGTGTAAGAATTTTTCATTAATAATCTATTATTATTGTCTTTAATTTTGCTCTATACATGAATAAATCAAAAAGAGTTTTGGACAGTTATATTTTCTTTTTATTGCATGCATGTGGGCACTTTTCATGGGTAGATAGAGAAGAGAGAAAAGATGGAGGGAAAAATGGCTGATAGAGGAGAGAGAAAAGATGATCGACAATGACAAAAGGTTCCCTACTTTTTATCTTCCAAATTTCTTTTTTCTTTTTGTCCCACGTGCGAGATGGAGGGAAATTTCCCTCCTTCATTATTCCAGAGTAATTTTAGAAACTTTTCTTTATCCCTTTCATAAACCTAGATATATGGGTATTTTGGGTTGTTCATTATTTTCTTAAGGATATTACGTAATTGTCTTTTCATTATTCTGTTTATCTCCATTAGGGTTGATCGTTAGTTTTTGGGGTAAATTGTGGAAAAACAAACGTTGGTGGGGAGGGGTAAATTGAGAAATAGCCTATACGTAAAGGGGATAAAGTGCAATTAACCCTTTTTTTAACAGCTAGCATCCATAATTTTTTGGTTAAAAGATTGTTGTAGCAATAAAGGTTTTGTCAAATTGTTGCCTGATTTTTGGCTGTGTTTTTTGGTCCTACTCCAGTAGAGGTTGTAATTTGTTCCAAGTCCCAATGGGCTACCCATACCTAAAAGGACTTTAGGCGGGATGCGTATTGTAATTTGATATTAGGTTTAAAATGGAATGCATCCCAATTGTACCCATTATTTGATGAGAAATGTTGGGAAATACTTGGGTACTCATTAGGCCCAAATATCTTCCCAAAAAAATTCATCTCTGATTTTTTTTTTTTTTTTTGCGAAAATCTGATTTTTTTTCACTTCCATTTTCTTTCTTTTCCTTTCTTCACTTTTCTACAAAAGAAAACCAATTAAATGAAAATGATATCATTTAAACAACTTAAAAAAAATAAAGATAACAATAAAAATAAAATGAATTGGTAAAATTTTGGTGTCTACAAGAATCAATGCTTTACTAACAACTGTTGGTACCCTTTATGTTGATTTTATGCTAATTGTTGAACTATCTACATAGATTTCTATATGCAACCATGTTATCAATTTTTAATCAGCTTCTGCGTTTCTGTTCTAGCTTTATTCAGCATTTAATGTGAATTTCTTTTGTATCAAATTTTGAAAATTTTAAGAATGTCAGTAAGAATGAATTTGGTGTTAAAAAATCCTGTTTCTAGTCATTGTGTCAGACAACATTATGGGTAAGGTTGGAATATGACTATATATCTATCTTTTCCTTTATTTGTTAATCCAATTTTTGGTTTAATCCAGTGAGAAGATATGTTCATTCTTACCAAAATGTTATGTATTTTTAAAGTAACTGTTGATCGTTCTAGAGTATAAGTGAATTCAGGAAAATATAAATTCACGATAAGATCAAAATAAATTTAATAAATAAAAATATTAAAGTTATATAAAAAATAAAAAAGAATTAAAGGAAAAAAATATAGAAAATAGATTTGGGTATTGAGCGGGATCAATCTAAACCCATCCCAAAGTGATCCCGCCCAAGTTATTCCCAAAACACATATGGGTAATGTTAGGTCCAAATCCATATGATTCAGTTCCATTTCGAATCCAAACAAATCCCGCCCATCCAGCCCATTTTGCCACCTCTATACTCCACTAATACTAATAAGGGAACTATGTCACATTCTTAGATCTCAAATGTCCTAAGTAATATTGTAGAAACCTTGAAATTGTTTTTTTTTTCTAAGACACTTTCTTTCCTCTATCACCCAAAAGTGGGGAAAAAAAGCCGTTTGGATTGCTTTTTTAGAAAAATTTAGGAAAAAAATTAGTGTAGCACTTCTTTAACATATGATATATATGAAATAAAAAAATAAGAAATTGTATAAAAAAAATATTTCACTAAAACTAATAAGGGAGTTATGTTAAATTATTAAATCTCAACGGTGCTAAATAATATATTATTGTCAGAAACCTCTGAAATTGTCCCTTTTTCCAAAGACCCTCTTTTTTTGGTCCATCTCCCAAAAAATGGAAAAAAGCCCATTTGGTTGCATGTTTTTTTGGAAAATTTTGAGGAAAAAATTAGTATAACACTTTAAAATAAAAATATAAAAAATTATATAAAAAAAATTCATGAAAAACATACAAATTTTCTCCAAAATATCACAATCCAAACAGCGGTTGGACTGGTGATGCACATGACCCAATTCCCAAGAAAGTCAACCAAAACAACCCCAATCCCCCGAGACCAAAATTCCAAATTAGAAACCCCTATGGGAAAGCTAATCTTCTGAAATTCCATGACGCCCAGCTGCATAATCTAGTAATCAATACTTCTCTAGTAAAGCATTTTCTCTGAGAATTAACTGCCTGAATTGATCTTGAATTTTTGATGGAAGAATGAGGGGTCTAAAAGAAGCCCTTCAAGTAGTAGCAGAGGCAACAGAGGTTACCTTTCCGTCATCCTCAAAAGAATCATCGTCAGCAGCGGCGGCGGAGGCTATAGGAGGCGGCAAATATGAGGGATGGCTATGGGAATGCCATGGAATATGGCACAGTCTTTTTCTGATAATCCCAACTGCTTTGTTCTTACTCTATTTAGCTTTTCAGGCTAAGAAAAGTGTTTCAAAACTCTTTAATGGCCGATCTCATATTATCATCGCGTACTATATCTTTCTCTGGGTTGTTACATTGCTCAATTTGCTCTGGTGTTCTCTTCAGGTTTGCTATTTTGATCCCTTCTGATTATTCTAGTTGTTGTTTCCAATTTGGGATTTCTTGTTCAAGTTCTTGTTTTTTTATGGTTTCGGCATTGTAATTTCTTTCTATTGTGTTAATTTTTGTGGGTTTTGTCAATTTGACATTTCTTGTTCAGGTGTCTATTTTGTTTTTGGGTCTGCTCATTTCACTGTTTTTGTGAATTTTGGGATTCTTATTTCACGTTGTTATTGATGGTTTCTCGATACAAATTACAATTTTCTGTTTATTTTAGTTCTTTTTGTCAATTTGGGAATTCTTGTTCAAGATTAGGTTCCTGGGTTTTACGAGGTGTTTGGAAATGAAAGTGGAAATATGTGGGGCTGCTTTGAAATGTTGTATTTCATGCTTAAATAGTTGGAGTTTGTTTAATAGTTCATTTCTTGTTAACCTTTGAAGTTCTTTTGCAATGGAAGCTTATGTATAAACGTTTAGCTGGAAAATTTGGGTTACAAGTTTCACAAGACTTGACTTGCTGCTGTTGATATCTAACTAAGAATATTCTGTACTTTTGTTGGTTTATAACTCTATCAGCTGTATCTGCTTGTATCATTTGAGGCCTTGGCAAACTCTTTTCTTAACAGTTTCCTCGCATTTAAGTTTGGAAACGTGGCTCAAATTCTTGGATTCATATCGGATATTATATTGTACTGCATGTTGGTGAAAACTTGTGCCTAGATGTCCCTCTGCACCCCGGCCCCTGGAAAATTAACAAGTCGAGGGTTGTACATGTAACAAACTTTCATGTTAGAAAGCAGCACCCAAGGTATTATGGCTGCTATGGCAAATTAAGCTTCACATGGACCTGAAGAAGCCAAAAACTCATCATGTTCTCAGTTTCAGTCATTCTGATGGCTTCCTTTCCAGATGTTGATTAGGTTAATGATTTGAGAGTGAGCTTTCTATTTCCACTTTCATAATGAGGTCAACAATCAAATGACAACTTGCTAAGTATATTTTTAAAGTTTTCTTCTGTTATAATTTTTTTTTTTAACTATGCTATGCCGTGTGGGATTATTTTATAGTGTATGACTTTGCTGAAAATTTCCATGCTTCAGGCATGGGAGTGTACATCAGGAAAAGAAGTAGCTTGGAGCATCTTATCTTTGTTTACGACATCAGGGATGCTTTTTCTTGAAGTAAGCTTAGTGGCCTTTTTACTTCAAGGAAATTATGCTAGTGGACAGGAAGCTTTAACGCGGACATTTGGTATCTCAGGCATCATTGTTGGTGTAGACATATTTCTCAAGGTACTAAATCAAGTCATACACTCATGCTATGTTAAATTCATTATCTCTTGGTTGTGCTTGTTTTGCAGGAATATTAGATAGAGATAGGGAAATGGCTTTATGGAAGATATTCTCGATGTTGCTTAATATTGCTGTCAAAAAGTAAAAGGCTAACAAGCTACAGCTCCTTTTCTTCAAGGACACATAGAAGTGCAATTAACTAGAGAGATGGGAACACTTTCTATATATTGGTATTATGATGTATTCTTCCTTATCCAAGGAAGGTTTTTGTTGCCAAAGTTGAAAGGGTACCGACAATTTACTGATACATAAATCACTCAGTTGGCCCTGAACTTTCTTCTTGAATGCATTGCAGTAATATTTTACCTTTGGTTTTACACTGTATTCTTCCTTATCCAGGAAACTTTTTCGTTGCCAAAGTCGAAAGGATGTTAATTATGAGTAACTCAATTGACAGTGAATTTTCGATCTGAATGCATTTTGGTAATTTTTTTTAATTGGTGTAAGATATTTCATTTATGTTTTCCAATAACTTGAAAAGGAGATTGATAATTCTTTTTTGGTGAACTTATGTACGCTGTTATAGTATATTCTTCTTGGTGTCCTTTTGGTATGTATCGCACTCTTCTTTTCAATGTGTGGATTAATTGAACCTTTGGAGTTTTGTTGGGCTAAAGTTTCTTTTACCTTTTTTAAGTTACTCGAACATCAAAAACTGTATCTCCTACCAAAATGAGTCTGTTGTTTTCTTTCACCTTGAATCCTTTTAAAAGTGTGGTACATCATTTTATTACATGTCTTAACTGCTATTAATTTGAGCACTTGAGTAATTGACATCATTTAAGCCTCTGATTTTTTGAGCATCTTATTGTCTGTCTCATGTGTCTGCCTATGATGTAACTTCCATGTGCTTTTGATTAATTTATCAACATCTCCTTTTTATTTTACTGTACAGTCAGAGACTGATCTCTTCTGCTTTTCCTAGGGCCTTTACACATTTGGGTTTGGAATTCCACTGTTTATTGATAACAATGAGGAGTCCCATAGGGTGAAATGGGGCTTATGGGTTGTTCACAGGCTACTGCTTACTGGAGTGTATGGGTTCATATTCTGTGTCTATCGGTCTAGATGGAGGGAGAGGTTGCCTGGTAAGTACAGCTATTCTTGCGTATACTGCTGTTTAAGTTATTGGTGTGATATTTTGATTTGGTTGATTGATTGATTGCTTCTCTTTGCAGCAAGACCCGCATTCTACAACTATATAACCATCATGTTCTTCTTGAATGGCTTGGCGTTGTTTGCATGTGCACTTGCAGCAAATGGGGCTGCCTTTGGCCTCTGGTACGCATTCATAAGTTGATGTTGTCAAATAAGTTTAAGCTTCGAAGCCTTTTTTCTTTAGGAAGACCTGAAGGTCATCTTCTAATGCATTTGCAGGCTGAATGAGATCACCACTGTTTGCTATCATGCCTTGTATCTTCCGCTACTCTATGTAACATTTCTTGCAGACTTTTTTCAGGTAATCATTTTCTGTCTTGAAATTTTATTTTTCTTTATTTTTATGCTCAGTAGATCATCAATTTTGTTTGATTAGGAGGATGATTTGAACCTAGAAAACGTCTACTATTCCGAGATGAAAGATGCTGGTTTCTTTGATGCTGATTGGGAGTGATTGGCACCGAATTGTACATCACAAGGTGATCTAGTTAGTGTATATGTGTAAATAGTATGAACCATCTCTTTTCTAATTGAAATTGGAAAGGAATAAAGTCAAAGCACTACTATGAGGCAGTATGCTTTGAAATTGAAATTGTAGTTTCCTTTAACTAATTTGGACTTGCAAAAGTGCCGAACTGCTGGGACTGGGAATGTACTTCTTGTATTGGATAATGTGTAATTTAAAATTTTTTATAAGTGTTATATCTCTTTATTTGGTTTATAATACAGGATAAAATGATTAAATTTGATGTTTTATTTTTTAAATCGCAAAAGCTACTCTAAAAGCATCAAATTTGAGCTTTTAACAAAAGTGTTTTTAACATTAAAAACTCTACTCCTAGGATGATTTTTTACCGAATATTTTAAACATATTTTTAGTAATTTTAGTACGTAAAAGTACTTCTTTATTAGAAGTATCATGATCCCAAACGGGGCTTTGGACTTGTCTAGGATTGAAGGCCTTTTTTTTTTTTTTAATTATCCCAAGTATCGATTTTTATTAGGATCAACACTGGAGCTTACAAAGTTGGGGGGACTCCCTAAATTAATACAAAGCTAAGTCAATCAGGCTACTAGATAATCCAGAACTGAAAAAAAAAAGACACCAATACACAATAGCTGCCACTACCAGTTACAAACTATAGAGCTAGAAATGCCATCTGCAGAACATTGTCCTGAAGCATCAGGGGAGCGCTGTGATAAGTTCCAACCTTATCAGGAGGGTACGGCACAGTCTTTTGAAATAAATAAATAAATGCCTTCAATGCCAACCCAAAAATAAATAAATAAATAAATATTACTCAGTATTTGAAATACAAATTTTTGTTTTTGAAATCTATAGTAACAACTTCAAAAACATCTCATAAAATCTCCAAATATGCAAAAATACAATGAATGAATAAATAAATAATTCCTACCACTTCCTCTTCCTCCACCCAACAAAAAGCACTGCCGACTACTGCCGCCGCCTATCCCTTCCTCTCTCATCTGCTGACGCCACCGCCCTTGTCCCTCCTCTCTCCTGCTTTCTCTTCCTTCCCCTCCATCCTTTTCCTTTCTCTCCTCCCCTTCCCTTTCTTTTGCCTCCTCAGGAACGGTAGTTGCTGTAGCCGGTGGTGGTGTGCAGATTTTTAAAAATATCTCAATAAAATTTTAAATTTTAACAATATCTCATAATACATTCCAAAAAACACTTAATGCATATGGAACAGTAGAAAGCTTTTGAAGTACAATGCTACAATGAAATTTTTCAAAACACCCCAAAAAAAAGCACCTAATCCATATGACACATTGGAAACTAACAACAAATGCAAATTGTCCACAAACTCTATAACTTGTTTCACGCCCAAATTGAGATAAATTTAACCATTGTCATAGTAACTTTACACTAGCTAGGTAAAGAGACTCAACATTAATAGTTGTTCACTTACATGATTTATTGCTTTTACCCCTCATCGCACTGTCTCGCATAATTAATCATTATGTATATTGAGTGGATGACATATTTGTGATTCCTTTGTGTATAATTTGCTTGTGATCAGTTAAAGGTGACATGTATTAACACTTTATCTACCATGGTGCATGGATGACTGACAAAAAATTTGTGTATGCAACTTATTTGTGCTAAACTAATGTAATTAGACATACTAATTGAAAACTAACTTATTGAAGTGGCTTATTGGCATTGCAGCTTCCATTCTTTCTTTTTTCTTTAAAAGAAATTCGAATAAAATCAAATCAGACAGGATCTAAGTACATTAACGGACTTAATATAAATGAAATTCCACTCCCTAATTTCCCTATTTGGTTCTTCCTAAAATTCATTTATACGCAGAGGTTTACATCACAAATTAACGAGCCAAACTTGAGTTGTAACACGTTATTGAGAAATGTGAAATACAAGTAATGGAACTTCAAGTTGAAGGGATCTTTTAGTAGTAAACCAAATATTCCTTTGAGGAAATGGAATACTTGGATAATCATTCGATTCGTGTTATTCGAACTTTCTTTCTCAATTTAAACACAATTTGGAAAAGTTTTAGAGCTTCCAAGTATTTTTAGTTCTTTTAATTTTCCAGGATGTATATTCAAGAATTGGTCTCTTCAAACAAACAACGTCCATAGAGTTGTCAAAGGAAAATAATATACACATAAAATTCTGTACACTACAACTTTTTTTGAATTACTTTGTGACTTCTGTATTGGTATCTCTCAATTTCCGCAATAATCAATTTAATTTTTATGAAAACACTTAAGTTAGCTAAAGGATTTCTAACGATGAATTGATCAAAATATTTGGTTTGAAAGGACTACCAATCATATCAAATGGCAATACTATCTTGATGACTTCATGAACTGATTCCTCCTTCCAATTTACTTACCGTTGAGTACTGAGTTTTCTATCTATCTTATTATAAAATTTGAATGAATATTCATCTATACAAAAAACCAAAAAAAAAAATTGCCCAAAAAAAGGGTTATAGGTGTCTTGATCGGTGCTCAAGCAAACATGGAAGAAGAAGATAATTCTCATACATACTATTATTCTTTGCAAAGGTATTAACCACATTTTTTTTTTGTTTGGGTTAAAAAAAGGTTTTATTATCTTGGTGGAATATCTGACTGGTGAAATCAAGGTGGTTCTGACTCTCTTCCTCATCTTCTTCTTCTACTTCTTGAGGGGCTTGGGAGAGATGAACGGGATCAAAACTGTTGGATGGGGCAGCTTCACCAACAAGATCAAAGTTAGAGTTGAAGCTGTTTATATTCATCAGAGTATTTGAAGCTGCAGATGTGTTGGAGTAAGCTGGTTGTAAGGCTACAATTTTCTGCTGCTGTATTGCTTGTGAATCTCGAAGGGCATTTGCCATTGCCAATCTGCTGTTCATCAGCTGTGTTTGCACCACTGCCAACTCTGCTTGAAGAGATGCTACCTGCATATGTATGGCAAACATATACTATCAACATTAAAATATATATATATATATATATATAAAATGAAAAGACAATAGTGAAAAAATTGATGACATTGTGTGAGTGTGTTTTTTTTTTCTTTTTTGTGGTAAGAGATGACATTGTGTGAATACTAACATATGTAATGGATTTATTTCAGTTATTATGTTAGAATTTTTTTTTTCATTTTACCTATGCTGATCAAAGGGAAAGAGGAAACATTAATGGGACAAAGGATAATATTTGAAAAGAGTTAACCTAAAGAAGAAAGGAAAAAAACTTAGAAAACTGCCGTAGGAAACTTTCCAATGGTTATTTTCAGCATTCCACTTTCAATCATAATCTTTTACATCTCAAATTAATTGGCTACCAAAAAGAAATGGAAGAAAATGTACTTTTTTCTTGAAAGATATGATGAGTAGCGACAGCATTCGCCCACATGGATAAGATAAACTCAAATAAGTCTCAGGATATAATTAAAGAACAAAAAAGTCTAGGAATATGAATAAGAAATTATTGGTCGGTTAAAGTGATCCATCTAAGAGAATATTCCTACAGGGGAGTTACCATGAATGCTACATTTGTCCATTTCTTTAATTTTCTTGGGTTTTATCCCTGAAAAAAAAAAGTAGCCCGAAATAGAAAACAATTAAATAATTCTTAGCAAAATTATAACTTGAAGGAAAATTAATTTGGAATCCAATAGGCTCATCCCAGAGCATGTATATGTGCTGAAGCAAACAAAAACCTGTTGCTGTAACGCAAGAATTGTTGAGACGCAACCATAAACAGGATCAGAAAGTCTTGCTTGAGCCTCATATGATATGGTAACAACAGCATCATTTCTTCGATTTTCCGGAAGATGCAACAAGAGTTTTGATACATTACTTGCTCCAAACACTTTATGCACCGCTGCAAATCTTGCTGCACCTTGATCAGAGCCAAAATGGGGAGCAAAAATGCATCCACTAATGCATTTCCTCCTCAAAAACTTGCATGCACCACATGGAGCACTAGGGGGAGGGGACACCCCTACATTCAAAAGCGCGCCTTCTGTGGCCTCAATGACACTGCTAGCACGCTTTTCGCTCGAACCCTTCCGCCTTCCGCTGTCCAACATGCCCTGATCACTTTTTGATTGATCATTCATGGGGAAGGGGATAAGAATTTTTGTTTGATGGCCAAAGTTAACGAAGAGGGCTATGATCTAGTTGGAAGATGGATTAGGCGGTAAAGCAATTGGTGCTTAAGTATAAGAAAAATCGAAAGGGGCACGTAACCCTTGTGAGAGATTGTTGTGGCTAATGTGTGAAAGAAAGATTTAGACGTTATAGTTGGTGAGAGGAGGGAACAAACAGCAAAGGGAACATATTTTTTGGTGTGAGGTGCACATGCAAAGAGGGTGTTGGTACAGTCTTGTTTTATTTTATTTTCTAATGTTTGTTTGTTGGATGGATTCATTAAAAAAATTTTAGTGTGTTTATTTGATGGATTGAAACTAAGTACATTTGTTAGTGGAAAAAGGGGTCCGTTAGCACTTGTAAATGGCTGTCCTGTCCTCATGGGGAGGCACAAGATATGTGCTTCCCGTGGCCTGTGCAAGGACTAATGGGCTAGAAACTGGAAAGTGGAAAAAAGACGCTTTTGGGATGTGTCATAAATCGTGAAGTAAAGCACAAAACAGCACATTTTTGCAGAAGAAATTAAAACAGCAGCAGGTGGTTGCAATCTAGCCACTAGTGCACCACTTATAATAACGTTAGTACGGGGCGTTGCTAGTTGTTAAAGCATTATTTGTTTAGGATTAAAGTAAAACGCATCATATATTCTGAGAGAAAAATATAAACCTTTTCAAGAATCGAGTTAATTAGCTGCTTTATGAAGGTGGATGATGTGGTGCACTTAACAAGATCTCCTTCTTTAATGGCAGTATCGCAGACTGTAAACTCCAATCTTTTGGCTCCTCAAAGCTCACAAAGGCGCATACCAGGTAAGAGTTAATTTACCTAATTAGCAAGCTGGTGAGATCCGATGATTCAGAGATTTCTTGCTCTGCCACCAAGTGAAGGAACGCATGGGTTGAACTATAGGTGTTTTTGGATTGGAAGGAAAATACTGCTATGTTGATTCTATTGGTCCATACTGTTTATATATACATCCAGGCTGCTTGATGACACTCATAGTTTATGCTTATATTCTATCATTCCATGTTAGATCGATCCTGATTAACTCTATAGCTTCTCCTTTGAAGGGATGCCTGTATTCTCCAACTATGTACTATAATACTGATTGTATCCCTCCATTGGATGATCTCGAATACTGCTTTTGTTAATGTTTTTTTCTTGAAGAAGTATCAGATCGAGGATCTTTTTCTCTATGTATACGGTTCACAAGGGTGAATGAGATCATGATAAGAGTTGCTTTCGTTCATGGCTCTTGGCCTTCCGGTACTAATCCTTAACATTTCTTGCTGACTTCAATCACACTGATCAATCTTTCTAACTTGTCGAATTTGTTCTTGAAACTCCGAGCAAAGAGATCACCACGGGGCATGGTGCTCCACTCATCTTTATACAAGGAAGCCTAGTTCTTTTATTCTTTTGGGCATGCATATGAATTCGTACCATCAAACGTTAGACGCGTAACTAAAGTTTGAAATGGATCATGAGCCTCACGAGTTCTGGTTCAATCCAATTGAGGGTAAAATGATATTTTTTTCAATTCTTGTATATCGCAACGGATCTTTTGTCTCATTTTCTGTGTCATTCTCTGTTTTATTTTTTATTATATTACTATTTTTCTCTTACATATGTCATATTTTAGTTCTTTTTTTATTTTCTTAAAATTCAATAACTATTAATCGAGGAATATACAAAGTTTAACAACTTAAAAAATCAAAATGCATAAAAAATGAGATTTTTTATGAAATTTTTATGAATTTTTTGCTGTATTTTTTATTTTATATTGTTTTTTTGTAACTATTGTATTTATGTATTACTCAATTAATAGTTATTAGATCTTAAGGAAACAAAAAAGAATTAAAATATAATGTTTATGAAGGAGAAATAGCATTATAATAAAAACTAGGACAGAAAATCTATTGCACTTTTATACCACAATCCTACTAGTTTACACTATGCTTAAATTTATTTATACTACACATCTACTTATTTACACCTCAGGGCTAAACTGGCTTGAACTAGAACTTGTGAGGCATCTGATCTAGTTTGAACTAGCTCAATTGATGTGGGTAACCAATACAGATTTTGCAAATCCAGTTTGAAGTAGCATAAAATATAGTATTATATAGCAAATTAATTTTAGCAACAAGATAATTTATCTATTTCAGTATAGGAACATGCAATTTTTTTGACAAAAAAATGTCATTCTTATATCACTTGAGTACCTCCAACATTCTTGTAAAAGGAAATCAATACAAAACTTTTTATGGATGATCTGTAAGTACTTCTGTAAACGACTTGTGATTCTGGAGGCTTATCCTGACCCGTGATGGTAACCAGAGCCAAATCCTCCAAACTTTCACCAACCAAAAAAAAGAAATACAAAATCTTTTTTTTTCCCATTTAAAGTCTCTTGAGTACGTAGGTCTAACATTCTTGTAAAACATACAGTATTTGTTTAGTGAAAGGAAAATCACTTTTTTGTTTTTTTGGTTTGCAGGGGTTGGGGGGAGGGGTGTTCGTAAGTATGATTTTAGTTTAAATACTTTTCAAATTTCCCATAAATTTTACCAAAGTTGGTCGACCTCAATTATATGTGGCTTGGCCACTGCTACAAATTACAAAATTTCAATTATGGTTTTCTTATGGTAGTCCTCAATAAATTCTACCACCTTTGCTGCTTACAAGACTAGAAATTAATGGTGATTGTTTTAATCAGTAAACAGTCTACGACAACATGATTCAAACTTGTCCTAAAATTGTGTGTTTTTTAAAATTGAAAAGGTTCCATGGCATTACTACTAGAACAGTCGTATTACTTGTTATGCACTTATGAAACCCCATTCAGATTTAAAATTAATTTTACACACCCCCCCCCCCCTCCCAAGAATTATCTTCTCATCCCTTAAATTAGGTAATAATGAAGGCATTGCTTAGATTATTTTACTCCTTACTTAAGACAAGGCTTGACCAGGTCTTCCTCTTTTATTGATATGTACATAACTAACTATCATGTTTAGTAAACTTCAAAGGATGTGTCTATATTTCAGATGTCATATCTTTTGAAACATAAGATTAATTAATGAATATAAATAAATACAAAAAAGGATAGGTAAAATTAAATAGGGGAGGGTAATATTTATTAATATGTATATATAATGATAGGTTAGGTGAATTATGAGTATGCTAACAAGTGCCTAATGTGCACCCGTTACAAAAAACCCAATTTCAAAACTAGTAAGTTAGGACCAAGATTTTATTTTAATTTTTGTTTAACAAACGAAGTATACATATTCAAGTAATACATGCATATCCAAACCAGTTAATTGAAATACTTTGTTACTCCAAAGACCGGATTTGGATCCAATCTTCGGAGTAACAACTTTGGATATCACAAATATCTCAAATAATATTTCGCTTGCATCATAAATACATTTCCCAACTCACATTTTTATATTCTCAATTACCTTTTTATCTCACATACATCACATCGCAAAAAGTGATGCAGTAATTATTCCAAATAATATTTCAAATAATACTCTATCCAAACAAACTCGTCATTCCAAATGCTACTCTTTCTATGGAATTGCTTCACCGACGCTTCTTGTTACCTCGAATATTACTCGGACTCTTTATTTTGTCCTTCCATCTCTGTGTCCGACCCTTCATTTTACATTAGAGAAGCCGTGTCTGCAAAATTTAGTAGCCAAGTCCGAGTAACATAACTTGCTACTAATGTGGCCTTGTTGCTCAATATGGAAATGATTTCAGTTAAAATAGCATTCTGGCCAAGTTGGTGTTTGTGCCTTTTTTTTAGTGCAATGCCACATATACCTGGACTTAGAATTATAGAAGTGATTTTTTTTCCTAGTATTTCCTGTTTGAAGGGTCACACTTAAGAAAAAAAAAAAAGGGGGATCAAAATGAGAATCCTCAAATCTGCACCAGCTCTAAAGTAATTGTGGAAATTAAGATCGTCATACTTAGTCATGTGATAAGTTCACTGAACTGACTTTGAGGGTCATCTAAACTCTAGAAGAAATTCTTGGTATATTTTAATAAAATAAATAGAGTTGAGTAGTTGACAGTTACAACTTCCATGAAATTTGTTTTTGGGAGTTATATTTTGGGAATTACATATCTTTGAAAAAAAAAAAAGGAGGAGTTACATATCATTAGAATCATTTAAATTTTACAAAAACCATTATACGATATATTTGGAGATGTAAAGGTTATAATAGTTATATATTTATATTAATATCACCGTTACAAAAATTAAGCTGACCATTATATTTGTAACTTATATTCACTGATGATCTAGACATATATTCTAACTTTGTATCTCTTATACCTTCTTCTACCTATAAATAGAGATTCAACAAGTATGTTAGACATACATTCTTACACTTGTCTTTTAAACTCTATTTTTCATAGGATATGTATAGCACATTCTCCACTATTACTAAATTCTAGTGTTAGAAGGAAATAGTATTCTGGTCAAAATAAGGTGTGGGAAGAACCTTCTGCTTCTCTTGATTATGACGATCAAAGAGAAGCAATAACTTTAAATTGGTTGTTGTATCCTGGAAGTAATACGCTAGGACCTCCTGCATCGGAATTAAAAATATTATAGCGATTAGGAGTGTAATCGAGTCGAATAGACTCGAGCTCTTGAAAGTCAAGCTCAATTTGGAGCTCGATTTTATTTTGTACTACTTGAGCTCGTGCTTATCAAGTCTAATCGAACTTATTTCGAATTCAATCAATCTTAATCAAACCTAATCAAGCTTTAAAAATATAAATTTATATTTTATATAATTTTAAACAAGGGACAAAATAGACATTTCATACTAATAAATAAAAAAATTAATATATATATATATGTGTGTGTGTGTTGTGTGAAAGTCGATCGAACTCGACAAGCTTTCGAGTTTCACATATTAAGCTCGAGTTTGATTTGTCAAGTAGTTCGAACTACTTGAACTCGAGTTCGAATTCGGTCAATACGAGTTCAAGTTCGAGTTTTGACCGAGCAAACTCATGAACTACTCGATTAAACTCGATTCATTTATACCCCTAATAGGAATGCGAATGGTTTTGAAGAGAGCATTATTACGTGCCTCAACCCTAACGTACCTCTTACTTATTGCTTCTATATTTATGATTGTTGACCTTGAAAATTTGAAGGTTTAGTCTCCTATGCTAACATACTTCAAGTGGTAATATATTACATCACTAGGGGGTAAGCCTGCGCTAAGCATGGGAGTGGTAACCTGTGTGGTGAAATGAGTAAGCTTACGAAGAAAAACAAAAAGTTATGAGAAAAAGACACCATACTTTTATAAACAGTAGAGTGCTATTATATGATGCTGGTATTTTATCAATATCAACTGTTTTTCTAAACTAAACCTCTAATATGAGATATACTTGCCATTCTTCTTCATGATGGTTTGAAAAACAGATCTAGTGGTTTTTTTTTTGGCCATTTTACGCTTATTATAAGCTTGACAAGCTTGACGCTGTTTCTCATGGATTTTTTCTTTTTTGGTAAGCAAAGTGTACAGATTCAACCACCTGCACCAAAATGAGAATCAACAATTCACATATAACAATTGTGAGTGAAAATTTAAATCTTACTTTCAAGTCAAAATTCCAGCATACAGATAACTTTTCCTCACAATTCAACCACCTCTACCTATGAAAATCAGATATTCCAAGCTGAGTTAGAAGAAAAATCAGATTTTCAACATTCACAAGTACCATCTACTTCATAATGAAATTTTCAAATTCATATAACAGATAACGAGAAAAATTCCAGGAGAAAACTCATAGTATCTAATGTACCAGTTGAATACAAAATAATAATAATAATAATAAAAAAAAAAAAGACACAACGAATAAACAAACCAGTGTTTGTACTAAATATAGCTAAATCATTTCCATCATACGCTTCCTGGCCCAATTTACTCCAACTTGAAAGGGTATTAAAGCCAACAGCTACGGAAGCAAGCATAACAATATTGTACTCTGCGCTTCATCATTTGCATTGTACTTTCCCGCATCCAAATTTACCGCTCCATATGACAGATGAAAATCTCCCATCACCAACAGTCAGCTGCAAAGTGCTTTCTATATTTGTATAGGATACATGCAGTAATAATAAGGAAAGATGATTTTTTTTTTTATTTTCTTATTGGATTCAATTGAAGAAGTTATTAACACTTATGTGATTGTTTTTGGCCTAGACTAACAAAAATATTCGAATAAGTTGAATTAGTGTTATGTAAATGGAAGGGATTGAACTCAAAACCTCTTAATTATACTTTTTCCGACGAACCGCCCAACCCATCCCTTTTCCGAACAAGTGTGTGTTAGTTTCTTGTATGGAATCCAATTTTATGCTTCAAAACATGCTTCACAGCCACATATTCTGCAAATCATTTGCAGTCGTGGGCATCAAGGATTGAGTGAGTAGTCTAAGGTCGTTTTTGGGTTAATAAATTTTGTGCTCGCTTGTGTTTGCAAGTTTGAACAAGTGGTGGCCTAGTCATTTATGAATTTGATGGGTCTTTTAAAATTCTCAACTAACTCCTACGGATATTTCATTTTCATGAAGGCCAACTGTCTCACGTATTGCTTGCTTGAATAGACTTATGCCCTTAAAAAAAAAAAAGAAGAAGAAAAAACAGACGAAAATGGTGAACTCTATTCGAATTGTATTATGTTCGTTAATTGTGTTTATTGTTAGACAAGAATATTTAATTCTTTTCGCGAGATACCACGGTTCAAATATAATTACAAAAATCTACTTTTTTAAATCACTAAATCATACATGAAAATACGTACTTCTCCAAAATCAAATATTTTATCTCATATATATCAAGCTATCAATAAGAATCATTAGTTGAATATTCTCGTACAAATAGTTACTCAAGTAGCTCCATAAACTAAATGCTTGTGCAAGAAAGATTTAGGGTGCATTTGATAAAACTAAAGTTTGAAATTTGAATCCATTAAATTATTGAATTGTTAAGTATTAAATCTAATATATTTAAGCGCATATTACATTCAGTGATAAGTAAATAGTTTATCACTTAATTTTGACTTAAGAAATTCAGTGACACTCAATTAATTCAGATGTTCAATTTTTGGTTATCAAACGGTCTGAATATGTTAAGATCTGAATCCATTAAATTTAGATGCTGAATTGATTATCAAACAGGACCTTAGGCTAATAAATATACAGATTTTAGGCTAATAAATGTACTTTGGCGTTGGAATTACCCTTTTCAGGTCGAATTGCTTGCTTTCAGACTATATTTTATAACAATTAAAAACACCCATATTCATGCCCCCAAGGAGTTGACTACATTGATGGTCCATTTTTTGCCATTTTTCCTACGTAAACCAAAATGAAAATAGATACATTTTTTTTTTCAGGAACAATGTAGAATCCCTTTTCTAAAGGGGGCAAAATTTTTACATGTGGAAAGATTGCTTAGGTTGTGGTGGAAAGCAGCATATGGGCTGTTAAACCATACCTCTCAACCTTGCCGACAATATACTTGCCCAAATCCACATGATTGCCTGATCTGAGGTTACTTTGTGGACTAAACAATGTTGTAACATCATTAGACGCAGGTTCTTGAACGAGTCAACCGTCAACTAGATTCATGGAATCATGGCAGGCTTCAACTCGTTACAATACCATGAAACAATAATGTCCAGATTGTCCCAAAAGGGATGCCTTGAAATCTTGCAACTCTACGTAAGCGCATGGTCAATAATTGTTGGTTCATTTGATCCTGCTCCACCAGCACAATACTTGCATTCTTCTTAAGTATCTCCTCCGTCCCAATTATTTTATCATGTTTTGGAAATCCAATTTTTTAAAAAAATAGTGGTTTGATTGTGATGTTTGTATTTTTTTTTCAATTGTACCCTTACAAATTCAAATTTTGAATTTGAATGATAACAAGCATATGATTAAAAAGAGTGACTGTATTGAAAGGAAACACTAAAAAGTGTTTTGTCATTTTTAACATGACAGACATTTTGATACATTTCAAAATAGAAAGTATGACACTTTTAATTGGACGGAGGGGGTACAGTATTATTTTGAACTTTGCATTATGGGAAAAACATCATGCCAATTGTAAAGAATGGAATTGGGGCAAAACTTTTGCAAATACTTTGGGTTTGTTTGGATAGTGAATTTATACCAAATAATATTTTACTTGCATCATCAACACATTTTTCAACCCACCTCCCAACCACCTTTTTATCTCACATATGTCACATCATAAAAAGTGTTACAGTAATTATTTCAAATAATATTTCAAATAATACCCTATTCCAATCTGGGGCAGCGGTAGCCAGTACTGCATAGCATCAATAATCACCAAAGACAAATGTACTACTACTGCATAAGTTCATCACTACCTTTTCATTTGAGCCCTGCCCAAAAGAGGCTTCTAATCATTCTTTGGATATATAAAGTTAAATTCTTTCTTTCACTTTAAAGTATTTTCTAAAGAGTGATGGGGAGTTTTCTTTTTCTTTTTCTTTTTCTTTTTTTACTTTTTTGGGCTTCTTCAAACTTTGATTTGACTCTAAGTTTTGCAGTTTAATGTGAAACAATTCTTTCTAGATTTCAAACCATTCCTCTGACCAACAAAACCAGTAGATTCCAAGTCATTTCTCCAACCATTTTACACAACTGCTGCCTTAGCCATAGTCACCCGAACCAGCACTCAGCCTGAGTCACCGGCCAAGACAAACGAAACAAACTTGGCCTACACTACACTTCACTATAGTCCCAACGGATTTTGCAGTTTCTGAATTTCAACAAAGACCGATTAAAATAGCAAACAATAAGCTAGACTAGGTGATAACCAAAATACAAAGTAGTCAACTCAGTCATATGGCTGCAATAGAGAAGGAAATTGCACTTGATTTGAAAAATAGACATATGATTTCAACATATCAGTTGTGCCTGTCAAAAAGTTGCTTAGTATTTCATTTTCAAGTGCAAATATACATAATTTCATCAAAACTTTATTTTTTTTCGTTTCTTTACCGTACGTATTTCATAATTATCAATGTCGATTGACTTGCCGAAAGTAGAATTACAAGAAGCTAAAAAAAGAAAAGTCTAGGAAATTTAGTGCCATATGTCTAACAATATTGCGAATTACAGATGAAATCGTAGAGGTTTTCTTTCCTTTTGGGTACTTAAGTAAAGAAAATTGTCATTCTTTAGATAAATTAAATTAGGTACTATTAAATCAACGTACTATATAAACATGACAATCATCTCCAAAATAGATCTCAAATAAAAAAAAAAAGAAAAAAGTGCCCTACACGTGTCCTTTTCTATCCATTTTTTTTGTCTTTAAATATTTTTTATTTTTTACAATTTTCTTTTCGACTCTCATACTTTCCTTTCGCAAAAAACTCGAAACCCTTGAGTGCCTACAAAAAAAAAAAAAGTTGAAGGTGCAAAAGGGTGACTTACTCTAAACTACAAGGGCATTAGAGAAAGTTAGGAGGTCCAAAAACGTGACTTACTCTAAACTCCAAGGGCGTAGAGTACAATTCACCCCTTCATTCTTCAATTCAAAAGAAGAAAACAGTTGACAATTTAATACGAACATTATATAATTTTAATTTCTTTTTTTTTAGTACACATTTTAAACAGTGTCCATAGCGGTATTAATTGAATAATTTCACCGCCATTGTGAGAACAAAACAAAAAGGCTTTGAAATTCTCAAAATTCTTTCTCCATCACTGTCTCCGTTCTTCTTTGTTCTTCTCCTCATCGGTAAGCACGTAAAACGACTCCGACGACGTCGTTTCCCTTCACCGTTGAAGCGTTTCTGTGGCAGTAATTTCGACGTAGTTGTTGATTGAACTTGATCAGAAGTCTATAAGTTTTGATTCTTTAGTTTCGTTGAAAATTTCTTTTTTTTTTTAGAGTACCGAACTTGTTTAGAAAAAGTTTCTGTATTTTGATTGTTTTTTGTTTTTTATGGTAATTTTGAGGTAATTAAATTTTTTTAACTTGTTGAGTTTTTTTTTTTTGGGCAGGTGGAGGAGATCCGAGTATATTGTTGCGCTAATTTTCAAAATTTTGAATGGAAATGAGTAATGAACTATTGGATATTCAACCTAGAGAACTCAAGTTCATTGGTAATTACTAATATTTTCTACTAATTAGCAGCTTTTTTTTTCCTTTGCTGTAAAAAATATTCTGCATTTCCTTTCTCTGTATTACCACTATTGCATTTATCTGAGTAAATGCGAAATTCAGTAGTCGTAGTAGTAGTAGCAGCTTTGTGCTATTTTTGATCATCTTTGTGATATTTACAAGAAGTTAGTTGACGGGGTTTTTTTTTTTGGGTGTGTTTCTGTTTGTAGTTGAACTGAAGAAGCAGAGTTCGTGCTCTGTTCGGTTATTCAATAAGTCGAACCATTATGTTGCTTTTAAGGTACATGAAAGAGGAATTATTGCTTTTTTTTTGGCTGAAATAGTGATTGTGGGAATCTTTGTGAATCTAATGAGTTTAAACTTGCGTTTTAGCTGATATTGATTTTGAGTTTTTTTTTTTTTTTTTCAGGTCAAGACTACTAGTCCGAAGAAATATTGCGTGCGACCAAACACAGGGGTTATTGAGCCGAAGTCAGCATGCGATTTCTTAGGTATTTCGTACCTCTTACCTTGTTGATTACTATACCCTTTATTAGTGGAGCCTAATTGAAAAACTGCATGATAAATCTCCTGAAATCCTTGCTACTTTTTGATGCCCTGTTAGATGCTCAAGATTGTATTGTGAGTTGAATGTGGATTGTTATAATTAATGGATCGCACATAATGTTATTGGGCTACTGCTCTAAAATTTCATTTTCTTATAAGCTTTTTGGTTAAGAATGCGATACTTCCATGGTAGTATTGAACACTGGCTTCGGGAAAAATTGGAACGACACAGTCTTGCTAACCATGTCTGTCATATGAAGATCATGAGTACAATAAGTGTTATGTTGTTGATGTGAAGGAATGCATTTGCACTTAAAGTTTCCTAAAAATGGAATCTTGTCCGTATGCTTTGCTTCTATATTACTTAGATGATGCATGTCAATAACTTTCAACTTTTTTTTGTAATATGTAACTTTGTCTCTAATTCTGATTAGTTCTTAATGCTTCTAATTTTTATTTTCTCACTTGACTTGACTTCAAATTAATATCTTGCTAATTTGACTTCAGATGGATTGTACTGCACCAACTCCGTTTCATTTGTTTTGTCTCTGACAGAAAGAACAATGATTCTCATTAAATATTCTTATAATACAAAATAACACAGTTTTGCATATCTAAGTACCTCAGATGTTGTTAATATGGATTTTTCATTGTAAAGCTTGTTGAAATCCAATTATCTTATGAAACATAGTCATAATTGGCTTCACCTTACATAATGTATGTTGCAGCTGATTAATATCCTGGAAGATGGACATGTTCTGTTGCATCCGTAACTTATTGGGCTTTATGTTAGTATCTTTTATGAGGTCTCATGAATAGAGAAATAGGTTGGTGTGGGAAATAACCCTGAAAAGCAGTCAGCTTGGAGCATCTTTTTTACGATTGTAACTAAAATAACTAGTAACTAAAATAACTACCAAGAATTCGAAACTCTAGTCAATTATAGTCCTTTTCCAATCCCAAGCATATTTCCTTCACTTTGACATGGACTGAAGTTTAAGTTTGACCGCTGTTCCTTTTAGCATCAGCTTAATGGTTGCTATTCGTCATTCTTAGTTATCTTTTGGTAAGTCTACAGTGGATTGCTGCTGGGGTATTATTACTCATGTAGCTACTTATTCATGCATTTATGGAATGCTACTCATCCTATCTCAGCTTAGGTGCACCATTTTAAAAATTTTACTTCTAATAATGTTTCTTTTGGAAAAACAACAACACATACTGTGTTTTCAGGAGATTATATATTGAAGGTTTGATGAATTGTAAATAGAATTATCTCTTGATGGATTTTGTCTTTTGGGACTTTCACTTCATATTTATATATGTCGGCTCAATGCAGTCACTATGCAAGCACAAAAGGTTGCTCTTCCTGATATGACATGCAAGGACAAGTTCTTGGTTCAAGGTACAGTTGTTGCTGAGGGGACAACTGAGGATGATATCACATCCAGCTTGGTGAGCGTTTAAAGTTCTATGTTAAAAGTTGCTTGTTTTGTTTTGCTACTATCATTCAGACTTTTCTATTCACAGTTTGCCAAAGAGAATGGCAAATATGTCGAAGAGAGCAAGCTGAGAGTGGTCCTTGCCAGTCCACCTCATTCACCAGTACTATTACCAATCAATGGAGTGCATGACCAGGTTCCTGTTTTTGAGACATCACCATCGAAAGATCAGGTTCTTCGGGGTGATGAAAACGTCGGCACCCAGCTCAAAGTAAAGAGTCACTTCTGTTGCTAGAAATTTTTGTTCATGAGTTTTTTTTTTTCATTTAGTCAATGGCCCATCAGTCCATAAACAATGTTCATCTTTCTTAGTAAACTGTTATCTCCTTTGTTTGCTTTGAAAGGGATGATGATGAGGGCTCTGTTGTGTGTCATCTAATAATGAAGTCGTCTGATACAAAGTAAAGCTTACTTTGTCAAAAGAAAAGTTTTATATTTGGTAACTCAATGATGATCAGGTGATTGAGAACATGATGGAGCAAAAATCAGAAAATATCGAGCCACCAGTAACAGTGGAGGCAAGAGATCTTGAACGAGTGAAAGGCGTGGAGGAGCTGGAATTGGCTAAGGATGTTGAGAATTTGACGTTCAAAATAAGTGAGCTAGAGCTAAAATTGGAAGAGGTTAGAGGTCCTTGCATTTGTGGTTTCTATTAGTATGAATTGTTGGCATAACAAAATGCTTGTTGTTGTCCTTTGCAGGCTCAAGTAACCATATCAAAGCTTACAGAGGAGAGGAGATTAACTGCTCGGGAGAGTGAAAGTCTACGTCAAGAATTGGTAATTTAACAAATTTCAGTATTTTCATTTACTATAACCATAATAGAGGCATATGATGTTTGTCGTCAGCCCACAAAGTTTGCTAATTTTCATTTTGCTGAGATGTTTGCATTAGTTAAGCTACTTGAACTTAAAAAAAAAAAAATTAAAAAAAGAGCTGCTTGAACTTACATTGTCCATCATTATCACTTGGAGATTTCCTGCAAACCTAATTGTTATATGTTGTTTTGTTTTCCTCAGAAGTCTGCGTTCTGTTATGCATTTTAATCAAACCAAACATCATGTCTATCCCTAGTCACTTAACCAAGAACCTCTTTCTTGCTATTTACAGGCATTGTTGAGTACTAAGAAAGGTGTTAGAAGAATTCAGGTGGGGTTTCCTTTCCTGTTTGTCTGTATGGTATCGCTTGTCAGTGTTGTTTTGGGGTATCTTGTACGTTGTCAATAAAGGAGAACCAGAGAAGCAACCATGTATGTGCTTTACAAACTTCTAGCATAAAGGTACTATCCTCGCAGAAGACATCCGCACGGGGCAAGGGAGCTTTTTCTACGTTATGTTAGCCACCTAACAATATAGCCACAGCCAACTAGTATATGTATATCTCTTTGAATAAATAAATTTTCAGAAACCTGTCTTTTGCGTGTGCAAAATGTTGTATATAGTTTAAGAGATGGTTCATTGTTTGGGTCTTGCGTTTCAGATGGTTTTCCTTTCTTAGAAACTGGAGATTGATAATATAGAACCGTTGAGTTAATTAAAAAAAAGCTTTGCATTTTTTAACTTTTATTGTGAGTTTGGTTGATCTCTTATGAGTTACGATCCAAGTAGTTTAGTAATCTGCAAAGCTTTTATAAGTTAAAGGAATAGCAAAATATAGCAATCATCATTTTTACCCATCATACTAACTGCTGGAGAAATGTATTCTACAGTAGCAGTATGAGCAGGGATGCCTAGTTTCCTTCTCACAATTCTGTTAACTGCATGTAGTATAGTGTCTGAATTTGATGGGATAAATTGATTAGTACGAGGATATAATCATTTCAAAATAAGATTATCCATACTGTTCATTTTCAAGCAAGCAAGACAGAGAATGTGGTATACGACTTTTTAATCTATTTATGTAACTGATATTCAAGACTCGTTTGAATCGATTTTTCTCCAGCTGCTACTTCTAATTTCTAAAGATTTTTCCACATTTCGCTCAAGAAGGAAGTCCTCATGACACGTACGGTACTATGGAACACTTGAGACACTACTTTTGTGCGCATATGTGCAGCTGCAAGCCTGAAATCCATTTGCCTAATGGAGAACTCCATTGAATAGCCTTCCAAATGGTTCTAACAGATTTGAGCACAAAATCTAGGCATAATTGCAGCAACCCTCAGTAACTAAGATTATTTGGGATAATATTTTTTTTAAAAAAAAAAATATTGTAACACTTTTTTGATGTGATGTATTTGAGATAAAAAAATAATTGAAAAAAGTGTTGATAATGCAAGTAAATAAAAAAACCATGCAAATAAACACTATCCAAACAATTAAAATGTTATAACGACAAAACTTCCACCTCGGATGAGCTACATTCCCCCCCCCCATCTCTCTCTCTCTCTCCTGCACTTATAAATATGTAGGAGTTTCTGTGTGGAGGCACCGCTAAATGTAGAACAGATATGAGAAAAAAAGTTACCAGTTCAATTGTCTCATCCATTGCTTGAAGTTGTAAAACTGCAACTATTTTGGAATACAGCATGATACGGTACGAAACTCTTTTTCTTTGGAGGGAATGTAACAGTTAAGAACACGAAAGTTAAACTGCTCTTTTCAAGTCAAAAGAAAGAGGAAAGTTTCTCCACTTGTCTTCTAATTTATGACAGTTCACATCCCCGCAATCTAACAGGATTTTCTTGGTTGAATGCTGGGCAACTGCCAATATGACAACTCTTATTCAACCATCTACCTATGCATATATGGACACAAGTATGTATACATGGTAGTTTTTGATCTATACAAAACTTGATGTTAGCTTGGCAAGGTAATTTACATAGAAATTACAGCAAAATACTCGGTCAGCAAGTCCAACCCTTGTTGAGAGCACATCTCCCGTGAGTCTCTATCTTTTGCTTTTAATTCATGCAGTGCAGACATTTAACTTAGATTACCTTCTGTAGGGGAACCAGGAACAACAGGAACAAACCCCCGCCCACCAAACACAGGACGCATAAATCTGTCATCAAACTTACGCCAGAGACGATGCACGGTGTGGGTTGGTGTTGTCAAAAGCATGCGTATACTAGATGGCCGTGGGATGTCATGCCCGCTTAAAAAACTATCAGAGTCCTGTGAATGGCTGATTAGCGGAACACCGAGTGAATTGGGAGAATTAGGGTCAGAAGATGCAGCACTGGTGGCATGTTTCAAAGGTGGCAGCAACAACCTTATAAGCGGCTTTGTCAATAAGCCGAATACCTAAGTCAAAACAAATAAATAGATTTTAAATTTCTGGTCAGTGGGTAACTGATGAGACAGATGAGGTAACGCAATGGAGAAATGAGAACACATGAAGGCAGGGAGACGGGTTATTTACCACTGTGCTAAAAAGAACAAGAGTAATGGTGCTAGTGATCATTATTGCATTTCCTCGCAAGTTAGTATGTCCCAAGCTAGTGAACTACACAGATGCAGAAATTTTTCAGTTCAAGGACAATAAAGGAACTAAGAAAAACACCCACTCAGATCCACAAAAAGACGAGTGACAAATGGCTGCAGATGTCTCTTCTTCAATTTCCAATTCACATCTACTCACACACAATAGATATAATTCTGCTGGCGCATAACATGCATCAAGCCAGCCCAATATATCCACATACTTACCTTATTATATGCAAGTGCCATAGACACAGCACCTCTGATCAAGCCAGCCCAACATATAATGACCTAAAGCACCAGAACTTGTCAACTCCATGATCAAATAACTAGTAGAATGCCTAACATCAAGTTTCAGGAAATGCTTACTTGCTGTTTGAAGGAAATCTTATCACTTGTAGATTTCTTGGCCAAGTTAGATAAAAAGGATAGGGGAAACACAAAAGCTGCCCTACCAAGTAAAACCAGGCCTAGCAAAATTGAACTCACGGCAACTGAGGTTCCAGGACTGCAAAGGAGAAGAAATCATCATTAGCAAGTTATTACGTAACAATTTCATATGCAAGAAACTAGGAGCAAATTAGAAAATGAAGAGTACTAGAAAATATTTCTCTGCATTTGAGAACTAGATTCTATTTCAAGATAGTGAAAGAAGGATAGGCCTCACTGCTAAATATCTAATAAAGGCATACCTATCACTGATAAAACGCCACTTTTCAATGTCCAATGCATCCATACCGACATAAAGAAAGATGAAAATCTCGGCAACAAATGACAAAGTTGCAAAGGTATGCCTGTCAGTTCAATGTATAGAGAGTTTAAAATATTGGTTGATAGCTTATTCTAATGATATGAAGTTATCTGCAAATTCAATTGTAAAGAAAAGCAAAAGACATTCCAGGAGAGCATACTTGGTAGTAATTCTTGAACTCTCAGTCACATTGTGCCAGGTGTAGTGGGACATAACTATCCCACAAAAGAACACCGTAAGAATGCCACTCAAATCTAATAACTGAATAGTAGATAAAGGAGATCTATGTTAAGTTAAATGAGCAGCAACAACAAATGCTTAAACAAAAAGAATCTGAAAGCAACGAAATCAAGGCTCCTCAGCACGAAAAGTCAAATAGTATCTTACTTCTGCCAGCATATAGGATAGATAAGCCATAAGCATCATTAGAGCCACCTCACGATCAGTTGAATGCCTGAATGATAGCATTCATTTTAGTCTGGCGTAGATAATAACTTGCAGAAAAAGAAACCAAGGAAAATCAACAACCAAATATAATCCCCAACTCTTGAAAAAATAGATGCTAATATATCCAGTCAAACCTATGACTATTTGCATCCCTGGTAAATTTCATGCATGGTATATTCACTGACATCAAGCACCTTTGCTATGAAGTATTCCAAGTCTTCACATACCAAATTAGATATCTACCAAATAAATGGACAAACAAGCAACAGAGACAAATAACACAACCAAAAAAGACTTCTATGAACTGCATCAAACACAGAATTAAGCTTTCCAATTTTATTTTGAAACATGTACTTAACTAATATTTTTCATGATGGATCCATCTAAACTAAAACAAAATCCACACGCACTTGGGCTTGGGGTGCTGATTTAAAAAGGTCCTGATTTTCCAGCTTCATAATTTTTAAGAAATTGACAATTGCAACACAGACACTTGGGAAAAAAAAAAAGCCTCTACTGAATCTGCATAGTGATGTGATATCCTGTATGCAGTCAAATTATGGAGCTGAAAAGGGGGGAAAAACAGTTTACAATTTCCAATCATGTTCTTTCAAAAAATTTGCTGGAGTGCTGAGAAAAGATCAGTGTCCAGTTTTAATAGAGACATAGTGGACGTTGGTGGAATTTTTACTGTCAGGCACCCACAAGAGAAGATAGTATTGATAGCATCAGAAGCCTCTCTTTCAGCAGTTACAGCTTACAAGTCAAAGACAACCAGAAAACAAATATCTATAGAGAACAGTACAGCAGCAGCAAAAGACTTTTTTGTCCTATACCTGCCAAAATACAGTTTCTTGATGATGTAAGCACAAAGCAATCCAGCCTGCAGAAAAGAAAGTAAAGGAACTGTTTTCTTGAATAACCCATCTGTACTTTGACACACACAAAAGAGAAGAAAGAGAGAAACAGAGAGAGATTGATATTGAGACTGACTTACGATTACCCCCAGGACGGTGCTAGTAAAGAATAGATAAAGAAAATTTCCAATAAAATGCAGGGCGATTTTAGGATCAATATTTGACATATCAAAGCCCTGAATGGCATTGAAAAGCACCACTGATGTAGCATCATTCACAACACCTTCTCCAAAAACCAGACTGTAAAGCAGGGGGGTCTCATCCTGATGTAGCACCTGCAACATCAACAGTTACAGTTTCAGAGCATACTATGTGTGACAAAAGGGAAGTATTGACTACCTTCACTGTTTTCTTTTACCTGCAAAGTGCATACAGAATCTGTTGCGGCAAATATTGCACCAATGGCTAAAATGATGGACAGACAGCAAAAGAGAATGTCAAAGGCCAAGGCCGAGGGAGGAGAGAGAGAGAGAGAGAGAGAAGTTAGACTGAAGTACAAGTTGATACCTAGATAATCCCCAATATCAAAATCGCCAAAATCCATTCTACTAAAGATTTGAGTGGCACCTAGGTCAAATGCAAGGGAATCATGAATATGAACCAGTATCAAATCAAAGAAACTTAAATAGTTGTGTATCCCAAAAGTGGTTAACCATGAAACCATATCTATTCAGTTTTTGCATTAAACATCTTTTGCTCTCTCTGCCATTTGCCATAATCTAAAGCAGTACGGTTACATCTATACAAATTTTTTGCACCACAAAATTTTGGAAAAGCATTATCTGAGACATTTCGGTTCCCATGCATACAAACAAAGGTCTTAAACAAAAGGCAGCGAAATAGGGATGAAGAGGAATCAGTATTGTTGGAACAAGAAGGTTAGGTGAGAATCATTGAGATATCAAACTTACACAAAAGTTCTACCAAGTATTATAAGTAGAGCAAATTACCAGGGTGGTCATTGAACTTTTTGAATAGTCAAGATATGGTCACTCAGTTATTAATAGTATGTTTTTACCCACTGAATTATTTGGGCCATTCTGTCTAATTCCGCCATTAACTCTATTAGATTTAGAGGTCCACACGATTCAGGAGGCATATTAATTATAGTTAGATTTGGCAATGTTAATGGTGAAATAAGAAGGAATGGGTCAAAATTTATACTTTTGCTAGTTCAGTGGGTAAAAACACACTATTCATGGTTGAGTGCCAAAACTCGACTATTTGAAAAGTTTCGTGGTTACCCGAGTAATTTGCTCATCACAAGTAAAGTCTCCGAAACAGTAAAGTCTACAAAACTTAACTAACTGAAATGCATGCATAGCAAAACAAGTAACAGAAAAAGAGAATGGCTACTGAAAATACATCTTTTGGAATACATGTTAGTTTCCTTTTTCTTCAAAGTTCTGAGGATTTTTTTTTTTTTGGCAACTACTGAGGAAAGTTGCCAGCCCCAAAAAACTCTATCTTACTGAGTCATATATAAAATTCACAGTAGTGGAGCATTTAGGGAATAAATACAATGTATGTCAACGCATCGCACATACCTAATGATATTATTGCCCATGAAACTAGGGTACCCACAGCTCCAAAAAGCATAATAGTGATGAAATTACGAAAAAATTGCTTCTTTTTCACCTGAAACCTGTCATAGTAAAAGGGTTAACACAAATAATTCTTAAAAGCCACAACAAAAGAAATTTCTGCAAAATGCAAAGACTACATTTCACGTCATTAAAACACCAATCAAACAAAAGATAAAGCAAAGTAATTGCTATAAGCGTGAGCCCAAAATGATCTCAAAGAGAATAACTTTCCTACCCGTGCAATAAAGTAGGATTGTGCTAGATCATGACATACTACGTGTCAGTAAACCACAACAATTTAATAACCCCGTGTTGTGCGGCAAAGGTGGACTTTGATACTAAATGTAAGAAATCTTTAATTTCATCTATCCACTCCTTATGAAGACATACACGGATCGATGCAGCAGCTAAATGATCAAAATCCAAGGACCACATGGAAATCAAATATGTGTGTGTCTGTAGAGAGAGAGAGAGAGAGAGTTGAATGCCATTTTCGCGTGCTAAACAGAACAGCAACTACAAACCCTGATTTTCAAATACAGAACAAACTGTGCAGGATCCCTATGACTAACAGGACAAATAGTGATGCAAGATTAGAGGAATAACAAGATCCTTAGAGCATGACATTTTAGGCTCGATATAAGAAAGAATTTCTTTAACAAGTAAGAAATTAGCACTCGGCAATTATGCAAGTAAATGGCGGTTTCCAACTTCTTTAATAGCAATATATTTAATATCTACAGTTGGCGCTTTTCAGAATTCTATTCTAGGTAGAAGCTAACTAGATACCGCTGCTAACTGCAGCAGCACTACAAGGCAACTGTCAATGACCCTACCTGTTTCATTTCACTCATTGATACATATCCCTACTGTTCAATGCTTGAACTGTTAACCAATAGGGTTCTTATCCCAGTAACAGAAACAAATGTGATGCACCTAACTACGTTGAAATAGGTAGTATCAGTTTTTATAACCCTCTGTTCAATTCTTACCACTATAAATGTGATAGAGAAATATACATATTATTTAGAAATGTTAAGCTTCCTTACTTTTCTTGCTTCTATACTTTCTCATATTTGCCATTCCTTTCCTTTCCATGTCTTCATATTGATCACTTGGATTTTCACTTATTTCTTGTGTGTGTTACATTCATTCTTAGTTCATACCTTTAAATACATGAGCCATGGCTAAGGATCAAGCTAAATGCCCATAATCACATGCAGGAGATCAGTTGTACAATATGCTTTATATCTAATGCTCCTAGAGGGTAATGTTAGAGCATCAAGAGTCAAGGTTAATGTTGGAGCATCAGTCACTGTAAACAGCAGTCCTAGTTTTTATTGTCCACATGCATATTCCACTCTATATCATCCACCCATACGAGGTATAATTCTTCTAACATTTTTTTCCTCTTTTTACCGAGTACTTTTTTTTGTAAAATTAGTCTCCAACTGCTCAACTGTTTCTCTAGTTCTCTAGAGATGAAAGTTGTTTGCCTGTCAATCTTCGTGTCTTTTGTCAGTAAAGATTCCACTATAATGAAGACTGTTGTGCAGCTGCATAAAACTTTGTTCATGGTTCGTGATAGATAATAAAGATGAAAGGAAATGTATACTAAAAATGCATATATCCAGAAAAAGATTCTTGTGCAATTGAAATACTATGTCACAAAGTGCTCAAGCCATGAATTTTGGCAACCTATCTCCACTATCAAAGAGCCAGACCTTAAAGTACCATTTTACCCACTGCAGAAGAGACTACAATTTACTCATTGCCATGATGGAAGGTCTGTCCCCCCGTAATTGACAAGTTTGCTACTAACTTGTTCAATGAGAACATGTATATACATTATTAGACCATTTTATCCCAAAAGTTACGCTTCGCCAGCATAAGCTCCACAAAAATCAAATCTTCCTCTCTTGTAGGCCACCAAACACCCACTTTTGTGTAACTCCATTAGTGTAACTGTATGTTAGTCATGCTGCCCTTCCAAAAGTACTTGTGAAACCCACATGTTTTTCAACTTTCAACTGTAGTTATTTCTTCAAAAGAAAGGGGAAAAGAAAAGAAAAATTGCAATAATTTATATTCTCTCTGACTAAAGCACACCTAGTCAGTGCCAAAACCATTATGTTATTAGAAAAAGTCCCTCCATGCTAAGTTTGACAAAGAGATCTAACAGCAACAAAAAAGAATAAGTATGTAAAATGCCCGCATGATCACAGGTTATGTAAAAATGCCCACATGATCACAGCCTTCTCAATGTCAAAGAACAGATTTTTATGCACTTCAATTCATCACAAAACAAACACCTCTTTATATATGGTAACAATTGGTTTCATCATGAATTATAGTTAGCTTTATTTATCCTTTTAATTGAGCCATTATCAACTTTAGAAATTTGGACTAATATTCTAAATTTCTATACAACCAAAATAGCTGGTGGTCCTGATATCTTAGCTCTTCACAGCAAATGTCTGCATTTCTTCAAAACTGTTGTACAAGGATTGAAATTTCATCCTCTAGTTACTTGAATGATTGCCTTATTTAACAATAGATTTATGTGATAATAGCGTTTTCGGTACACCTTATGCATGTGCTTATTTCAGAAGTCTATAGTTATTGCCTTTTTTCATCTAAGGATGTTATTGTACTTAAGATCATGCTGGAGAAAAGGCGGCAAACTGAACAGTTTGAACACTAACTATAAGCGGCACGTTTGGCATAACATAAAATGACCAAACCATAAACACCAAAAGGAGGCTCTTATTTATTTTACAGTTAGATTAGATTAGATTAGATAGATAAAAGATCAATGGACAGGTGAACAAGTATACACATGTGTACACTCATGAGTAAATATATTAAATGCTAACAAGTGAACATATTTTACTCACGTGTATACTCATTAAGCTCCACCATCAAGGGAAGAATAACTTAATGAGTATACACATGAGTAAATATATTAAATGCCAACAAGTGAACAGAAATTAACGAAAAATAATCACTGATAGGAACAAAATGAAAGACTTGGACGTACCCAGCATTAAATATGATAGGCGGAAGCAGATATATAAAGAAAAGATCTTCGCTAAACACAAGCAGATGCGAGCTTCTTCCCTTACTTAACAGCAAAATAACAACTCCAGTACACAAACCCTGCCAACCAAAATGTAGTATATTTAACAGTCTTATCTCAAAAAGACAACGCAAACATTGAACACGAGTAAGTTACATAACTCTTAATCCATCATCCATGATCAACATATATCAACATCCATTATCAGATATGACATCAGAATCGTACTTTTGCTAGTACAACATTAAACTTCACAAGCCACTAAACCAATCAATAGATAGAAGGACTAATCAGAGTAAATTTCTTACAATAATCAGGGCTGTAATAGATTCATTCATCCATCGGTTGTCCTCAAGCAAATGGCCAATTACAATACAGCCACAAAGCAATGCCACAAACAGATTTATGGACACAATTGACGCGCGATCAGACGTTGTAGTTAATTCCATCAGACCCATTTTCTCTGTTATATTCGTCTCCTCAGTAAAATCCCGGGAAAATCAAACGAAATGCTGATTTAATCAGATGGTTACACGCAATTTTTCACGTCTCTGGACTCTCCATGAGAAACACAAATGGAAGAAAAACGCAATTTTTCTTGGATTCTGGACCAACAGTAAAGGGAAGGGTAATCAAGATTATCCAACGAGTATTCAGCTTAAAAGCGAGCAAAAAGGTGAACCTAACTCGGGAAGAAGTGGGAAGACGTTGAAATTTCTGGAAAGGAGCAGAATAGTCCAAGAATACCGTGACACCTTTCTCTTTCTTACTTTTATAGTAGTATCTACTACCAGGCAATAATGTATGGATAGGTTGAATGCGTAGGTTTTTTTGGTAGTTATGCGCACGCTGAAGCAAAGAAAGGTGAAAAAGGGGACGTATAAAGCGGAGGAACGAAGTCGGAGGAGAAGGAAGAGAAGATTGATTATATACTCCGAACTCGTTCATTTATATTCACACGTGGGACTCGTTGGGACCTTTGGAGACCCCTTCACAGAGGGATTGCACTCAGGTGCCCTGACACTTTGTCCGTATTTTGTACTTCGGCAATGATATGATCAAACTCAAATTTTAGGGATAATTTCACTGGTCTCCCTCTAAATTTTGAAAATTATACTAACATCTTTTGAGTTTTATTATCTTGTAACATCTAGATCCAACAAACAATTAAAAAGTTATATAAGGAGAGAGGAGATAATATGATTTTACGTTGCCCCCTCATCTACTAAATTATTTAATACAAACCTAAAAATTAAAGAAAATACTAGAATTTATTATTTATCATTAGAGATTAAATCACATATATTATTAAAAATAGTATATCATTACTTTTCATCTACTAAATTCATTGTTATCCGTTTGGATTGGCCATTTTTCAAAAACCAAGTTTTTCAAATACAATGCTACAGTAATACACAAATAAAAATAATTCAAAAAACATCTTATTCATATAGTATATCAAATATTTCAAAAAAAATATTTATAGTAAAAGTTTTTCATATACACAGTTACCGTAAATTTTTTCAAAAACATCCCGAAAAATAGTTAATCCAAACGGAGGCTATTCAACCAAAACATTAAAAAACTAAAATTTGCTATTTATCGTTAGAAATTAAATCTCATATAGCATTAAAAATAGTATATCATTCTATATATTTCACTTAATATAATATTCAAATTACTCTTTTCAATTTCAAACCCATTATCAAGCATGATTACAAACAAATAATTAAAAAAAATTCGTAATCAAAATATTACAAAGAACGAAATTTAATACCATAAAAATTTCAGCAGCTAACCTTAATATGCTGATAAGAGTATTTATGATGCTAAAGTTTTTTCTCTATGATATTTTGGTTGCAAATTTTTTGATCATTTGTTGTTAATCATATTTAACAATGGGTATGTAATTGAAAAGAATAATTTGGATGTTGTATTAAGTGAAAAAAAATAAAATGATATATATTTTTGATGTTATATGTGATTTGATCCCTAATGATAAACAACAAATTTTAGTGTTTTTCTTTAATATGTGGGTTGGTATTAAATTAATTAAATAATATAGTAGATTAGGGGCAATGATGAAATTATATTATTTTCTCTCTCCTAATATCACTTATGAATTATTGATTGGGTCTAATTGTTACAAGATAATTAACCTCAAGGGAGGTTAGTGTAATTTTCATAACTTAGAAGGGAATCCAATGAAATAGTCAGAAATCTCAAGAGAGAGTTCTGAAATTATCCCCAAATTTTAAACAGTTGGAAACCCGTTTATGGCGGGACTAGATTTTGATGCCGTATTTTTATGCATTTGCCCCTATTTTGAAATTTGGGAGTGATGTTAGGAGTCAAATTCTAAATTCACTTAAGGCAAAAAAGCTTATTGACACTTAAAAAAAGCCTATGACACTCTATCATCCTCCTAAACATATAAAATTTACAAAATTAAAAATTTAAACATCAAACAGAATGGTTTAAATGATAATCAATCTAAGTTTTAACTGTACGCTATAAAAATTTCAAGTCTGCAAAACGACAAGAAAAATACACGACAAATATATGATATATAAATTTAGAAAAGTATGTAGGTACAATCTCTGAGGTTTTCTCGAGCTTGTGTAGAGTTTCCCTCGATTCTTCTCCTCGAACGCCAATCCAAGGGCTTCGCAGCTTGTTCTTGGATCCACCACCGATTCCTTCAAATCTTGATATAGAAGATTTGAAGAACTCTAGAAGATGTTTGAAGACTTAGGTCTTGATATCTGGGAGACTTGGAGAGCTTGAAGAGCCGAACCTTTGTAGCTTGGAGCTTCAATGCTTTGAGCGTATATGATGCTCTTTGAAGTCCCTCTGTGTATTTTTTTTTTGTGTCCTTGATTTGGTTAAGAGACCTCTATTTATAGTTGTAGCAAGAGATAGAGGTTGAAGACCTGCATACCACTTACTTGTCTTGCAAGACGTGCAGTCATATTAGGACTGTGCTAGCCAAATATTATCTCTTCATTTTATATTTATTAATAAAGAGATAAGTAATCCCTCGATTGGCCAAACCCGTGGGGACACGTGACGTGGCGCCGTTTGACTGGCCAGACCATTGCAGTATATAAGAGATATATTTGGATTAAACAACTCAAAATATTATCCCTTTAATAAGAAATAAATATTTAGATATTTATCCGATAAACATGTGATATGATGTGATTTGATTGGTGGAAATACCCCTGCAATTTGAATTGATTTGGAACATCTCACCTTGACACGTGGCAAAATATAATTGGTCATTTAATAACCAATTTTTCCAAGTGTACATGCCATATGGCAATATCCGATTGGACAAAAATATTTTATAGACCAATGGTAGTTTTTGGAATTTAATTAAAATTCCATTGTCTACAAATGCCCCCTCGAAACTTGAGCGTGAATGCTGGATATCGGAGCAAATTTTGAACGGACAAGTTTTGACACATATTTTTTTGCTTCAATTTGAACACCACTGACATATTAGTTTTCAAGTGAAACCCATAAATGGGCTAAACTTCAAGCTTTGCAAACTTTATATCAATTACTTGTATCACATATGATAGTTACGTGGAATACCAACAATGCATCCCCTATTGAGCTCAATTTCCAAGATTGCTAGCTTTCAATTTCCCGAGGCCGGACCACCTTATATCAATTTCCCAATGCAATCCCGTAGTCCAGTGTCATGCATGGCTAGCTTTCAATTGCTAGCTTTCAATTTCCCAATGCAATCCCGTACCTTTACTCAAAATTTTGCACTTGGTATATCAATTCGTGAGCTTTGCTCATAAGATGGCCATGTGGGATCCACCAATTCATGCAACATTAGTTATATCAATTTCAGGATCATGCCAAGGCTTTGTCGGACTATCAACTCCAGAGCAATGCCGTGACCTCTGAATTGGTGATAAAGTAGCCACCAATTTTAATTATAACCATTTGTCCTCAAGAAAGCCCAATGTATTGATTTGTGGGACATTGCATATTACATGCCTGATCATTCACGTGAAAGCCATTTCAAAGATGAAATCCTAAGAATCCAAGTGAACTTCCAGGCATCTTGCTTACCAATCTCACACGGAAGTCATAGAAACCCAATTGATCATAGAAGTCATAGGAACCACGGAACTCCACCGCTTCCAAACTTCACGCTTTGCAAATTTTATAGCAGTGTCTTGTATCATATAGGATAGCTACGTGGAGCATCACCAATTCATGCATCCAAGCCGAATCATCATATGGAACAGCTTTATGTCTCCTACTTCAGACTGACTGCGTTCTTTGTAGTATTCAATCCTTTGAAGTCAGGATTTGCACCACTGATAAACTAGATAATTAATTTCTTCGCTGATCACATTCGGAACTCAAGGAGCACTCTGACACAAATGCTGAGAATCCAACTTGCAGAGGAAGCCAATCGTGAGAACAAGAGCTTCGCATTTCATCCTTTCTCTTCGTCCCATTATAAAAAGCAGGAAGAACCAGATTCCTTTTGCGAGTAAACCTCCTCGGCTCGATAAATTAGCCTGCTAAACCGTAAGTACTTCGAACAATGAGTCCTTTGGTGTTTTAAATTGAAACACTTCTGACCAGAATCCTTCTTGAATATAGGATGCATATCTGTTATAAATACGCAATGGTTGAGGCATCAATTTACTCACAGCTCGAAGACAAACTCTCCCTCGTTTCCTTTTTTCTTTCTTTCCACTAGCGTTGTTGGATTGCTGCTACGTCTCTGCTTGCCGTTGCCGTCATTCATTGTTTGCTAATTTGCTTGGCTCTGCTACCTTTTCAACTGATCAATTTCGGTCGACACTCTTGCTGAGCTACCCCTGAATTGTTTTAAGGTATGCACGATTTCTTCTTTGGTAGAGTTCAAAAATTTTTTTTTTTTTATTATATAACTAACTCCCAGGCCTTCAATTCATCCATGGACACGCTTGCTCTTATATTATCCCAGCCAGAATAGCTTTCATGCATGAATCTAATATGCCTCTTGAGTTCACGGTACCATTCATACGGATTAACCGATGAATAACTTGAAACCTGCATGTTAAGCTGCCATAACTCAAACTTACGAATCTGAACCATCGACTCATCATAGGATAACATGATTCCCAAATCCCGAAACTCGTGAGTAGTTAGCATATGAATCCTTGCATGGTGGTTTTTTTTTTTTTTTTTTTTAAACATAAGTAGCTCTACCAAGTCGCGTTGGAACCTCGACACTTCATGATCATCTAACCAAGCAAAGTGGCCTTTGATCAATAGAGACAATTTGCAGTTGGTTATCACCGTTGCCGAGCCGCAAGCGTTAATCGTCATCCATTGGTTGCACTTGAGCCAATTGCCGTATCAACAAATTGCCGCCGCCGCCAGAGCTAGTCATTATCCGTTGGAAAATCCTTCGCTTGCCAGGTATTTGCAGCTTCATCAATTTTTTTTTTTTTTTTTACTTGCAATATTCAATTATTACAAGAAGCTTTAGTCAATTGAGATGCTTAGAGCCCCCACGATTTTGCTAAATAATTTCTCAAAATATTGCTTGAAAAAGAAGCTTGGGTTTCGGCTGGAAGGCTGAATCTAACCGATTGACACTTGGCTCAAAATATTATTGGAAGCACCTTTAAATATTATTCGAAATCATGTATGCCCTTTAAATATATATATATATATATATATATATATTTTAAATGAAGATTGGCTCAAAATATTATTATTTTTTTTTAACCACTCCTCGGGGCTGAAAATTTAATCTCAAAATATGCACCATTTTTTGTGTGTGTGTGTGTGTGTGTTTTTTTTTTCTTTTTGGTTTTTTTTTCATCTATTAAGAAAGTACAAAACATGATACTTGAGCAAAAATTTTCCCCCTTTTTTTTTCGCTAAAACTTTGACCTTAATAAAAAAAAAAAATTTTTTTTTGTTTTTTTTTGTTTTGAGCAAATATAACACCAAATATAATACTTGAGCAAGCCCCTTCCCCTTCTTTTGCTAGAACTCCAACCTTAACTTAATTTAATATTTTTTTTTGCCCCATCCCATGTCAATATCTCAATTTTACTAACTTGTTCTCCTGTAGAGAGCCCACCTTGTGCCCAAAAAGGAGGTTGAAACAACTTCGGGGATTTGAAGAAAGCCGCTGATTAGGTAATTTAATTACCAGAATTTTGTAAGAAATTCCCTTCATCGTCTAATACTTTCTTTTTCAAAATTCCAGCAATCATGCAAATTAAGGACTACGCCGTGCCAGTGCCGCATATTTCACTGACGGATGAACGGGGAGGAACTCAATCAAAAAGCTTGTCACTACATGTTTACAAACCAGCAATCGGCCCGCTCGCTGAATCCTTCATACCCCTTGAAGGATGCTTTTATCTCGAAGATTGGACTAGCAAGTGGACCAAGGAAGTGGTGGCACCGTCGACTTTCTCCACTACATCGAGGGAAGAAGAAGTGGTCGTATTAAACTCGTCACTTCACAATGGAGATCCAGAAATAGCCAAATTCACGCTTCCGTTCGTGGGCTTCAATGTTGACAAAGCTACATGGAAAACCCCTTCGTCCTTCTTTGGTGAGGCGTGCTTCACTTCTCATTATTGGGAGTGGGTTGAGGACATGCTTGGAAGGTATAAAGACGTACTCACATGCGCTGGCATATTTGAAGCCGTCTACGCGTCGAGATACTCCTACGACCGCTGTGAAAATATCTTGCGAGCCTTCTTCAAATATTGGTGTCCCTCGACGAACACACTTCATACGCCCGTTGGGGAGTTGTCCATCACACTTTGGGACCTTTATCGACTCGGTGGCCTTTCGATCGATGGCACGTTTTTCGATAAAGTTGTTCCTACGGCGCGGGAGCTCCTCACCCGTGACAAAGAAGGGAAACCACTTCTCCCTGAGAGTTGCAGGCATCTTTTTTCGGCTTACTACCACCTCTGGACGAATGACCAAGGGGTATGGATGAAGGACTGGATTCGCTTCTGGTTCAAAGGAAAGGCTAGGTATAGGGCTCCTCCGAGTAGAGCGAATAGAAGGAAGACCACATCTAAACCAAAAATGACTTACAACCCTTCTGGAAGCGTGGAGCCTTACGACCTTGCCAATACGAATGACTTCAATGTCCCTTTTGACACCCTGGGTATCCCAGGGTCTCTAAGAAAGGAAACCTATATTGCGGCATTCATAGCGTGTTGGATTTGCAAGTTCCTTTTGCCAAGCAAAAAGGTCGACCGTATTCGCCCAAGTGTCTTCAAGGTTGCATGCTTAATGGCTACAGGGAAAAGATTTTGTCTTGCAATTCCCGTCCTTGCGAGCATATATCATGGGTTGAGGGAGATCGTCCACGCCCCTAACCTTGGAGAATGTGGGGTAACTTTTCCAATCCATTACGTCTATGCTTGGATTGGCCAATACTTCGACGTATATTATGAAAATCATCAAGTAGCCACCACGCCCGCATGACAAGATTTAGTGGTGAGAAAATGGTAATATTTTATGGCCAATTGGAAGCTGAGGAAATCTTCAAAGAAACGAATCCCTTGATGCTTCCTAAGTTGTGCTGGACTGAGAATGAAAAAAAGGCGTTGATCGATGACGGATCCTTATCACCAAGACTCACGAGCTACTTCATTAGTCAACGCTCTTGTCATTTAACTCTACGTAAGGACAATACTTTCATTATTGAAAAATATAATCCTTGCAGGTTCAGCAGGCAATTCGATTTTTGTCAGGACATCCCCAACAACTTGAAAGAGATCACTCACACTTATACCTTAGGTGAAGCTATTCAACTATGGGATTCGTCAGTTCGCACGCAGACGCAGTCTCGGATGACTATACCCATGCACAGGAAGCATCCATTGATCACAAAAAACTATGATGCCTGGTGGTCGACTCGGTCAAATAGTGTCTCTTCAACTTGTTTTAAATTCACCGTTAAGATCCCTCAGCAGTCATCGAAGAAGGGTAAGATTACCCCCGCCAATGAGCCAGTGCATTATGATGGAGCTATAGAGATCGTAACGGGTCTTACCTCATCCACCTTGCGGAAGAACAAAACCATTAGCAGCCCCTTGGAAAACGTTGATACAAGAAATAAGTCTTCCAAGGACTCTCGACAGGCCATCAAAGAGGCGCAACCAGTGATTCCAGCAAAGAAGATGCCGCCCCAGGTTTCAAAATCTTTATCAGTGACTCATACAGAGGGAGACGTCGAAATTGAAACGATGGACGACCGTAATTCTCTCGAGGCTATAGAACAAGAAGGGACTCAAGCTCAGGGCATCGAATCTACCCAAAGAGGAGCCCATTCGTTGGCGAGTGGCAGTAGTAGCCAAGACTGTCATTGGAACCGATCGAAGAAGAGGATATCTTCTGATTTGGAGGAAATTTCCTTTTCACCACCGTCGGTTGGAGTGTCGCCACTTAAGGTAATCATCTCTCCCCTTTTTTCAAATTTTTTTTTTATTCTCATAACATTTTTTTTTTCAGCCCCCACTTCTTGAATTCCATCAAGAAGATCTTGGTACCAACTCACCAATTGAACTTGAGACTGATGCTATAATTTCAAACAAGAAAGGTGACGAAGTCGTTATCAGCATCCCAAAACAACTTGCCCCCAGTAGAGGTGCCTTGTCAAAGAAGGAGCTGACTAATTTGCATGAAATCCGAAAAAAACCTAAGGTAGCATTGGTTTCAGAATTTCATGGTCAAAAATTGATCCAGGCGCATCGAAGAAAGTACTTGCAAAGTTTGTGGATGGATTTTCGCGGACAGATTCTTGACACTCCAATTGATCAGATCTCTTCTTTAAAAGAGTGTGTAGAGGAAATCATTGCAGAAATCACAAGAACGGATCCTACCAATGGTCTCCCTTTAAAAGACCACTTGATAGAATTGTTTGCCAAGGCGGAGGCATATGATCTTTTAGCATCTTCATCGTGGGAAAGGATAAGCAAAGAAACACACGCAGAACTCCTTTCCAAAACGACCGTCCAACTCGGGAGAGTTAAGGCAAAGGAAGAAGAACTAACTTGTCATCTGCAAAGTCTTGAAGAAAAGTTGCAGTCCATTGAAGACAGGAAGAAGGTTCTACAACAGGAACTCATCAATTTGGAGAAACAAAGCTTGGCAATCAGCTCAACTATCGATCAAAAGCATGAAACTTTCAAAGAGATCCAAACCGAAATAACCCAAGCACATGATGAGCTATCTTCCATTGAAAATACTAGCATCTTGACTGATGATGCTGTGAAGGAACTTGAAGACATGAAGTCTGCACTTGAATCATATAAAGTAGCTGTAGTGGAATACAAATTTGATATTTAGACTTTCCACCATGTCCTTCTTTTCTTGAATTCTTTTATCATTTTCTTTATGTAATGAGTTCTTCTTTTTTTTTCTAATAATAAAATGCTTTTTATTTCTTATCTCTTTTTTTTTTAAGAGAAAAGAACTTTTAAATTTAGCATTTTATCTCAAAGAAAAAGAAAGGTTTTTTTTTTTTTCAAGAAACAAGGATTTGATTTGGAGTGGTGTAACTGAACTTAGAAGTTGCCCTCTAAGCTGCCTACGTATCCCAACAAGGGAATCAAGTCACACGTAGTTCCTGCCGTTCACATTTTAACCTCATGCGGGCCAGGAGTATCTATTTGTTTACCACCTTAGATTTGGTGGAGTGTTTCAGCAGTTTTACCACATACTACACCATTGGTGGTTGCCATCCACAGTTTTAGCTCATGCGGGCCAGGAGCATCGCGCGGTTCCGATTACGCATAGTACCTTTTTAGGTGCTTGCCATTGATGGGGCCAACCCTTAATCCGTCTTCAGCAACCAACTTGTATGAGCCATTTGTATATACTTCTTGAACGACATATGGACCATCCCACTTAGGAGTAAACTTTCTTTGTCCGCCATGAGTGAGAATGATTGGTCTCCGAACGGCGAGTACTAACTCTCCAATTTGGAAAGAGCGGGGTCGAACGTGCTTATTGAATGCCTTTGAAAGGCGAGCCTGATAGCACTCAATCCGTTGCTGAGCTTCCAATCTCTTTTCGTCGAGTGCTTCTAACTCCTCAAGGCGAAGACGAACATTATTTTCTCCACTGAGCCCTTCTTGAATTGCAATTCTTAGCGAAGGTATTTGACACTCAAGTGGAAGAACAGTTTCAACACCGTAAACAAGCGCATATGGGGTTGCTTGTGTGGGAGTTCGAAAAGTAGTTCTGTATGCCCAAAGTGCTTCTCCAATCCGAAGATGCCAATCCCTTTTCGATTTATCCACGATTTTCTTCAACAGATTACATAAGGTCTTGTTGAATGCTTCAGCGAGTCCGTTTGCAGCAGCGTAGTACATGGACGAATTGTATTGTTTGAAATGAAACTTTTCGCAAAGTTTGTTCATTGCTACATTGCAAAAAGGCTTACCATTATCGGTGATGATATACCGCGGGACTCCATACCGATAAATGATGTGTAAGCGAATGAAATCTACTACATTCTCCTTTTTGACCTCTCTTAGAGGAACCGCTTCAGCCCACTTTGAAAAGTAATCTGTCGCCGCCAAAATGAAAATGTGTCCGCCAGAAGATTTTGGAAGTGGACCAACTATATCCAAACCCCAAGCATCGAACGGCCAAGACGCCACAGTTGGATGCAATGGTTCAGGAGGTTGACGGATGAAATTGCCATGGAATTGACAAGCTTGACATCTTCTAGCAAAATCGATACAGTCCTTTACCATTGTTGGCCAGTAGTATCCCATTCTTTTAATGCGAAAGTGTAATTTCGGGCCAGATTGGTGAGCACCACATATCCCAGAGTGAGCCTCTTCCATTGTTTGCATGGCATCATCTTCCCCAAGACATCGTAGAAACACCCCATCGAATGATCTTCGGTAAAGCGTCCCTTTGTAGTAAATGAAACGTGGCGCTCGACGACGTATATCAACTCTTTTCTTGGAATCTTCCGGTAACTTCCCATGATTAAGGTAATCTACTATGAGATGACGCCAATCCTCCTTTTCGATTTCATGGACAAAAATATGATAAGTATTTTCTTCTTCACCATCATTATCTTCATCAAACATCGGAGGTATGACCCAATTTTGACATATTGAAATTTGATTTCGATGAAAAGGTAGAGTGATCATGGACGCCACCCTTGCCAAAGAATCAGCTTGTTGGTTGAAATTTCTAGGGATATGTTCTATAGTGACATCTCCCAGATATCCCATGAGTTGTATTGCATACTTATAATATGGAATCAATTCGGGTTTCTTGACATCATAAACACCAAGAAGTTGATTTACCACCAATTTTGAATCACCATAGACTCTAAGATGCAACTGCTTCATGTCTACAGCCGTTTCAAGACCGAGAATCAACGCCTGATATTCAGCCACATTGTTGGAACACCGGCGTGTTAAAGTGAAAGAGTATGGTAATATATCTGCTTCAGGAGTATAAAAGACAACTCCCGCACCAGCTCCATCATGGTGAGCAGCTCCATCGAAATACATTGACCACGACGATTCGACCATAAACACTTCTTCATCGGGAAATTCGTCAGTCAACTCCCACTCGGCGGGTAGGGGATGATCGGCTAAAAAGTCTGCCAATATTTGTCATTTGACAGCTTTCGCAGGTACATAAATGATTTCAAACTGTTGAAACTGGAGGTACCATCTGGCGAGTCGATCAGACAGTACAGGTTTTGCCATGACATATTTAATGGGATTAGACTTAGATATGAGTCGAATAGTGTGTGCTTGAAAGTAATGTTTCAACTTCTGAATGACAAATATAAGTGCCAAACACAACTTCTCGATGGGTGAGTAGTTCAACTCATTAGATGTCATCATCCGGCTCAAGTAATACAGTGCATTCTCCTTACCTTCATCATTTTCTTGAGCAAGTAAGGCCCCAACCGACCGTTCTTGAGCGGAAATATAGAGAATCAATGGTTTTCCTGAAATGGGCGCAGCCAGCACTGGGGGATTCATGAGATACGCCTTGATGCCTGTAAAAGCATTCCTACACGATTCATCCCACTCGAAGGGTACCCCTTTCTTCATCAGTCTACTAAAGGGTTGGCATCGCCCAGCCAAATTAGAGATAAACCTCCGGATATATGCCAACTTCCCTTGAAGGCTCTTCAATTCATGAATATTTCGCGGTTCAAGCATGTTCACAATGGCATCAATTTTAGATCGATCGACTTCTATTCCCCGTTGATGAACGATGAAACCAAGAAACTTGCCAGAAGTGACTTCGAATGCGCACTTCAAAGGATTCATCTTTAATTGGTATCTCCGAAGGCGTTGGAAAACTTTTCGAAGGTCTTGAATATGATCCTCTCGCTTCTTTGATTTCACCACAAGGTCATCAACGTAGCACTCCACATTTCTATGGAGCATATCATCAAATATTCTTTGCATTGCCCTTTGATATGTCGCTCCAGCATTTTTCAACCCAAACGGCATTACTTTATAGCAATAAATTCCCTTGGGGGTGCGGAAGGCAGTTAGCTCCTCATCCTCGGGCGCCATGCGTATTTGATTGTAGCCAGACGATCCATCGAGAAAAGATAGTGCTTCATGCCCGGTTGTAGCATCTACCGTCAATTCTGTGATGGGGAGAGGAAAATCATCTTTGGGGCAAGCCTCGTTTAAGTCTCGAAAGTCAACACAAACTCGAATTTGCCCATTCTTTTTCCTTACAAGGACGATGCTTGAAATCCATGTTGGATATTTTACTTCTCGTATGAATCCGGTTTCAATCAATCGATTTATCTCATTTTCTATCAGAGGGATCAATTCGGGCCGAAAGCGCCTTTGCGTTTGCTTGACAGGTTTTGTTCCTCGCTTGACAAACAAATTATGAACGGCGACCCTTGGATCCAAACCAGGCATTTCCGAGTAATTCCAGGCAAAGACGTCCCTGAACTCGAGCAGCAAATCAACATACTCTTTTTCTTCTTCAGGAGTCATACAAGAGCTTATGTAAATTGGGCGAGGATCGTCGCTTGTGCCAAGGTTAATTCTTTTAGCTCATCGACTGTATTTTTTACCCCTTGTTCAAGTTCAGGGAGAGCGTCATCTGCATCTTCTTCTTCTTCTTCGGGATCACTGATCGTAATATGGTGACAGGAAGCCGTACTTTCTTGACCCTGTTCTTCAAAAATGGTTTCAATTCTTACATTGAATAAGTCTCCATAGTGCATGAAGAAATTGGAGACTCGTTTTCTTGGTCTGTCCTTCTTTATTGGAGTAAGACTTTCTTCCTTGGCAACCTGGTACTCTTGCTTTTTACTGCCTAATCTTTCATAGACAGGTGGCTTCAAATTTTTCGGCTGCGGGCCAAGTCTGTCAAACACAGAAGTACGCTTTGACTTATTTCCCAACCTATCGAACACAGATATCCTTCGGCTTGTGACCTCCATTTCCTCGTTCACGTAGTTACAACTTGCTCTTTTGATCATTATACGAACTGGAGAGGGCGGTTGATAACCAAGACCCATCGATGAACTTTCAACATTATAGCCCCTTTCTTTCAACATTTTCTGCGTAGGTGTCAATCCGTGAGTCTTCTCGCCAGTCACTTCAGGAGGGAGTTTGCCCAATGTATTCTTCTCATTTGGGTTATAACCCGCCTTAGCAAGAAGTCTATAGGCGTTTGGATCAAAACCCTCTTGAGTCCGATTAGTTGGTAGCGAGTAATGTTCCACTGCCGATTCTTCTTTGGGACGGACAAACCCTTGCAAGCTCACCTTCTCAATTTTGACAGGCTCTATCTTGGTGAGCGGAACATTTAATGTGTCATTTCTGATAAAAGAAGACTGACCTTCTTCTCTCTTTGATCTTGGAGTATACGGCAAAATGGGTACTTTGGAATCTTGACTTTCTTCCCTTACCGATTCCTTTCTTTTTGCTTCTTTGTGAAGATAAAATTTGGCGTCGGCAAAGTGAGTTTCGGCTTCCGTGAACGGTTTGTCGTCGGCAGTGACTTTCTTAACAATACCGTCTCGACAATATTTGAAATATTGATGCAGAGTAGATGGTATAATTTCATTCTCGTGAATCCAGGGCCTTCCCAAGAGCATGTTATAAGAGGTTTTGGCTTCAATGATATGAAATAACGCACTTGAAAACAGCTCACCAATGAGCAATTCAAGCCTTATGAGGCCAATTGCTCTTTGCCCCCCTTGGTTAAATCCTTGGATCATGAGGCGGCTCTGGGAGAGTTCATCACTTGAGATTCTTAACTCTTTCATAGCACGTACGGACATGATATTGACAGCAGATCCCCCATCAATGAGTATCCGATTCATCTTTTGTTCTCGAACATATGCACTAACAAACAAAGGTCGATTGTGGGTTTTGAACTCAACAGTTAAATCGTCATCATCAAAAATGATGGTCGTCGCACAATCCACCGGTGGTTTAACATCGACTTTGAGTTTTTTCTCAAATTCAGTGTCAATTTGCGTGACTTGAGGATTTTCAGCTTTGACGACATTACAAGAATTGGAATTATCAGTATCGTCACTTAAATACCCCTTGGGTATAAATTCTCTCAATGTCACGGGCTGTCGAACCTCTTGAAGAAGCTGAAAATCTGACGAAATTGGTTTTGTGGCCACTTCCTTTTGTTTCTTTGTTGCATTTCGTCGTTTCATCGTCACTTTCGGCTTTGTCGAATGAATGCTTTTAGAAAAGATGTACTTCTTTATTTTTGGCTTGCAAGTCCTCTTTCGAGTGACTAAAGTCCATCATTCGTTGTCATCTTCAATAACGTTTTCAATTGAGGATTTCTCAACCTCTTTGGACGAAGCGCCGCTTGTTGTGGCTAAAACTTCTATCGGACAACACACAGACCCAAGCATTATTGTTGTTTGGTTCGCCGATACTTTATCCTCCTCAAGAAGGATTTTTCCTTGGCGGGCTAATTCCATAATTTTATCCTTAAAGACAAAATATTTAGTGAGAGGGTGACTAATCAAGCGGTGATAACAGCAATAATTCGGATCATTGACTTGACCGGTTTCCTCCGGTCGCTTCATGTCGGGAAGTTCAAGGAGCTTCTCCTTGAAAAGATCATCAAACATTCCTTGTAAGTCAGACTCAAGGAAAGGGTGCTCCTTTTCTTGCATCTCTTTTAAAGTGGGTCTTCTTATTGACCTATTTTGAGATGGATCCAACTTCTCAGTGACCTTTCGGCTCACTTTGGTAGCAATTTTCATGGGAGGTGTATTTATTGCCATGGACTCCTTATTACTGAGTTTTGAAGGAGGCTTGCCCCCTTTTTTATTTTCTTGCCTGTCATTGCTTTGACGAGATGGCTGCACTCGCGGAGCTTGAATAGGAAACCCATCGGTTGCATTGGCCGTGATGCTTAACTCCATGTCATGAGCACGAGTAGCTAATTCTTCAAACGTGTTTGGACGTATACCCTGTAGAATGTAGTTTAGGCTCCAATGCATTCCTCGGATGCACATTTCTATGGCAGAGGGTTCAGACAGTCTGTCCTTGCAGTTGAGACTCAGACTTCTCCATCTATCAATATAGTTGACCACAGGTTCATCCTTCCATTGACGAGTGTTAGTCAATTCCAGCATACTAACGGTCCTTCTAGTGCTGTAGAAGCGATTCAAGAATTCTTGCTCCAGCTGTCCCCAACTGTCGATGGACCCTGGCGTAAGATCAGTGTACCAATCAAATGCGTTGCCCTTCAAGGATCGAACAAACTGTTTGACTAGCAGGTCACCATAAGTTCCAGCGTTATTGCAGGTTTCGACAAAATGAGCCACATGTTGTTTTGGACTACCTTTCCCATCGAACTGTTGAAATTTAGGCGGTTGATATCCAGCAGGCATTGCAAGGTTGTCGATTCTAGCAGTGTAAGGTTTGCAGAAGGTAAAGCTTGACTTTGAACCACCCTCCCTTTTATCTTTGATCACGCCTTCAACAAGTTCCTTCAGTTGTTCCACGGGGATAGTTCCCTCGGCGGTCACGTACACTTCCTTCACCTTATCTTTACCTTTAGATGAGGGATTTTCACGCTCTTGGTTCTCCTTAGAATTCATATGGCTTCTTTCAGGAGCGTGGTCCTTTTGGGTGAGCAGTTGAGCAATAAGAGCATCTTGGTCCTTGATGTGTTTCATCATGGTTTCCATCATCTTGGACATGTTCGAAACTTGTTCTTCAAGACTTAAAGCATTTGTCATCATAGCAGACATTGCAGTAGAAGAAGCAGCAGAATCTTCAATAGAAAATCTTGAATGAAGAGTTTCATGTGAAGAGGCTGATCCAGTGCTTGATGAATCATCGTCATCCTTAGAGAACTTGGATTCGGATCTAAGTTCGAGCATGGCAAGAGCCTTCTCAATCGAGGTGAAAACGTCTTGGACCCCCATCGTGGAGGAATAGCTCATTTGTGATGTTGACCCGAAGACGGGAGTTGGCGCCGAGGGTTCCATGCTACTTTGGGTGGAGGCCCTCGTCATACTCCTTGTCACGGGGCCAATAACGCGGGTATTGGTGGCAACGTGTGCAGCTTCCTGAACAGGCTTAGCATCAGTAGCCTTGGAACATGCAATCACGATTTTGTTGCTCTTTGGTGCCATTGGTGATAGACGTAGTTGAATATTCGAGGAGAGGAGATGGAAGGCAGAGAGGTCCCACTGGGCGTGCCAAAAATTTGTACGCTATAAAAATTTCAAGTCTGCAAAACGATAAGAAAAATACACGACAAATATATGATATATAAATTTAGAAAAGTATGTAGGTACAATCTCTGAGGTTTTCTCGAGCTTGTGGAGAGTTTCCCTCGATTCTTCTCCTCGAACGCCAATCCAAGGGCTTCGCAGCTTGTTCTTGGATCCACCACCGATTCCTTCAAATCTTGATATAGAAGATTTGAAGAACTCTAGAAGATCTTTGAAGACTCAGGTCTTGATATTTGGGAGACTTGGAGAGCTTGAAGAGCCGAACCTTTGTAGCTTGGAGCTTCAATGCTTTGAGCGTATATGATGCTCTTTGAAGTCCCTCTGTGTATTTTTTTTGTGTCCTTGATTTGGTTAAGAGACCTCTATTTATAGTTGTAGCAAGAGATAGAGGTTGAAGACCTGCATACCACTTACTTGTCTTGCAAGACGTGCAGTCATATTAGGACTGTGCTAGCCAAATATTATCTCTTCATTTTATATTTATTAATAAAGAGATAAGTAATCCCTCGATTGGCCAAACCCGTGGGGACACGTGACGTGGCGCCGTTTGACTGGCCAGGCCATTGCAGTATATAAGAGATATATTTGGATTAAACAACTCTAAATATTATCCCTTTAATAAGAAATAAATATTTAGATATTTATCCGATAAACATGTGATATGATGTGATTTGATTGGTGGAGATACCCCTGCAATTTGAATTGATTTGGAACACCTCACCTTGACACGTGGCAAAATATAATTGGTCATTTAATAACCAATTTTTCCAAGTGTACATGCCATATGGCAATATCCGATTGGACAAAAATATTTTATAGACCAATGGTAGTTTTTGGAATTTAATTAAAATTCCATTGTCTACATTAACCATATATATATCATCAAAGGGGGCATAATGCAGGGGTCTAATAATGGAGTGGTTGATTTTTTTTTTTTTTTGTCGACACAGGGGTGTCCGGGTCAATTCTTACGGGACTCGACTAATCCCCCAACTCGGCCCAAGCACGATATATGCGCGGAGAAATCCAGCAGAGCAGAGACTCGAACCTGGGACCTTAGGGGTCACTGGTTAGAGGTGCTACCGCTGGACCATTCACGCGGGGCAGTGGTCGAATTTTTTTTTTTTTTTTAATAATGGAGTGGTTGATTCTTAGCCTATAAATGTGGTCCAAAAGGACACTGATTTGTTCAACAAAGATGGGGATTAACTGAAGATTTGGAGATTTTACCAACCCCACATGTATCTGACAAGACTAGCATTGATAAGGCATCCAAACGACCTGTAAGTTTGTTTTATTACTGGCTATATTTATCTATATTAATTGGTTAAATAAATATGAAGGTAACTATTGCTTTCCTTTTAAGTTACAGGTGAGAAGGAAGACCAAGAGGCCTGCTACTAAGTCTTCAGGGAAAAGGGTAGAAATACAAAATTGGAATTTGCATTTACAATTCGTTTTTACATTTTCTTTTATTCTGAAGTTCAATGTTTGTTCCTAATTTTTGTAGCAGAGACAGCAAGGTGAACAAGCACTAACATGACTAGTGTATGCCTAGTTGAATATGTGTTGCTGGATATATATATATATATATATAAGAAATGCTGTAGTTTTAACCTTTTTTTTTTTTTTGATTGTTAAGGTCTCAAGTGAAATATAGCAACAACCCACCCACTTCCTATAACTAAAGATAAGGTTCAAATTCCTTCAACATTAAAGATGTTCGTTCACATACATGTTGCTGGGTCATCTACGTCAAAGGGAAAAGAGAAGCTGCTGTGACAATTGTGCATTAACTTTTGGCTCTTTTGACCTGATAAAAGATGCGAAGATAACTCTTGTATCTAAGACCTATTTTATTTTAACTAATAGTAGTAACATTTTGTTTTTTTTTGTTTATGGTCCCAAGCTAAGTGAGAAACACGTGTGTCTATGGTCCACAACTCAATCGGAAAGTACATTTTTTTTTCTGACATTTTCTTACTCAATCGGAAAGTACATGACCATATGAAACTATGAATTCAGTACAATCACTTTTCATGTTTTCATACATTTCTCTGTCTTATATTGTTTTCTTCTCTTCTACAGTTTCTTTTGTACATTAATTCATGCAATTGTACTTGGTATAAAATAAAGACACAGTCAAGTACCCTTTAATGTAAACCACTGGGCCAATGGCTCGGTGGCTATCAGGGAGGGGCTTAAGTTCCTCCTTGAGCAGCGAAAAAAAATTAAGCGTTGTGTCAGAGCACTTCCTTGGTCTAGTTGGGTCTATATACCCATTAGCTTCTTACCATAGCCTCCTTAGGCTTCCCCCTCCCTCCTAAATTAGGATAGAGTAGGTTATACAAATGTATCATTGCTGACAAAAAAAAAAAAAGTACCCTTTAATGTAGAACAGGGACAACAAATTTGGGAAACCAATTACAATTTCAGAATTGAAACAAGTTTCTTGCTAGCAGAACATGTTCCATTTCCTTGCACAATATGGGATTCTCATACATTTCGATTCCTACTCGGTTCCATCTACATCAAGTTCTCGATTTGATTCACACATTTTGTTACCAAAAAACAAAGGTCAATGACAACTGCAATTCACATCAATTTTTACAAAATACAGTTTCAATTTCTCAGTAAACCAATGTCACTTTCTGATCTTCTTCTGCAAAAACAACAAAATATCACTCCAAACTCTGCAGCAACTTGCTCCCCTTTGGATTTCCTTCGCTTTTGCTCCTCCAACTCAGAACCAGCAGGACGACCAACATCACAATTATGCTAATCCAAATTTTCTCCCTCTTGCGCATTTTTTTCAACATTTTCTTTGATCTAGTTCACCTTTTTCAGTAAACTAGGTATAAGAACTCTTCCTCTTGCACACATTGGCTCATCAACCCACTTAAAATACTTGCATATATATTCGATCCCTAAAGAAACAAAACAAGAACATTTTTCCCGAATTAGACAGCAAAAAATCAAACAAGCACTAGTATGTTCATATCACAAATATTTCTTACTGACCATAGAGGACAACCAATGAACCTTCTCCCTTGATTTTCATCGCGCCAACAAGTTGTTAATTTTGTTTGCAGCCCATAATCACAGAAGCCTGCTGATAACATCCAATCACCAAAATTTGGGCTACTCATTGCTTGAGACTAATTTCTCCTCGGCGTCCTTTATTGCCACTCTTCCTGCCGGCAAATTGAGGATTGAAGATGCTATGGGAGTGGCTAAGAAGAGAGACCATAAGTGAAGAAGGAAGAGAAATAATAAGGGATTTATTCACCATACGATGGCTAACGAAGCAAGCAACTCTCCATCCAATTTGGTTTGATTTCTGTCAATTGTCCTCAATCGATCGAAATTGAGCAAGTTTGAGGATAAAATGTGTTTGCATCAACACTTTGCGGACAAAATTGGTCGTTATGCCAAATTTCGAGGATGAAAAGTATATTTTTCCCAAGACCTAATTACTCAACTTGCTCAGAAGTGGCTTATAAATTGTTAAATTAAAGATGATAAACTAAACTCTGTTAGCTAAATTGAGTTCGCAATACTTGAAACAACATGATACATTTTGGGGCAGTATGGTACTTAACCAATATGGGAATACTTCTAAATCACTATTTTATATAAGTGTGAAAATGCTTCACATGTTTAGAGAAGTCCACAGATTGACATAAAATTCAATGGGGACTAAATTGACATAAAAATGGAAGTCAAACGATTAATTAGCGAGATAAAGAAAGTATAGGGACTAAATCTGTTTACTAGAAGAGTTGGAGGACTAAATCAGCCATATCCCCGGAAAAACCAATGGGGTTTATGGACTTCAAGAAGGAATATGTTCCATGTCCCAGGAGGGTTTTTACCCACCCAGCAACACCAGGAATTCTCGTTTTTCAAATCCTCATTTGAACAATTTTGCGTCTAATTACTTCATTAAAATTTCAGAAACCACTTAGCCAAGCTGGGAAAAAATGGTGGCGAAAAAGAGTGGCAGAAACCGAGGAGGCGGTGGCGGAGGAACCGCCGCTGCAACGGAAGTTTCTGTCGAGGAATTAGCACGTGTTCCCTTGCAAGCCATCCTCTTAGCTGATAGCTTCGCCACTAAGTTCCGCCCGATAACCCTTGAGCGCCCGAAGGTAATTCAATTGTCTATGCATCTTGAAATTCAAGTGAAAATTTTCTGTTAAATTGCTGCGTATAAATTGTTTTTAATCTGAATATTTATGAAATTGAAGGTTTTGCTGCCGCTAGTGAATGTTCCGATGATTGATTATACTTTAGCGTGGCTAGAATCAGCTGGAGTTGAAGAGGTTTTTGTGTTTTGTTGTGCTCATGCGAAACAAGTGGTTGAGCATTTGGAAAATTCGCAGTGGTTTGCACAACCGAACTTTTCTGTGACGGCTATCGAATCGAACAATGCGGTTGGTGCTGGTGATGCTTTGCGTTTGATATATGAGCAAAATGTGGTATGTTGATTTAATTGGATGTTTTGTGTTGTTGTAGCTTTGTTACATTATCAATGACTGTTTTTTCTATTAATGAAACCTTAGGATGTCGGAAATTATGTCAGTCAGCAAATCAGTGTGAAACTATAATTGTTATTGTCTGCCAATGCTTAAAATCAAAGGGAAAATGAACCTTAGGGTGAGAAAAAGATCCATTTTGGGTTTAATTTTATTTGATAGATTTAGCTGAAGAATCAAGATAGCATTCTGAGTTGTCACTGATTGTTCACTATTGTTGATTTTATGTTACGTGTGATTATCTATGGAAAAGCTTCTGTTCTCTCCTTCCAAGTAAAACGGAATTATATTTCAATGTGTTGTTTGCAATCTCAGCAGGATGAACAGTCAACTGGCAATATTTGCAGCGACTTGAATAAGGACTTGAGAGTCTCTTGTGGAGTTTTGACATTGCTTTTTGTTCTTTTATGCTCACTTTCTGATTAGAGGACAATTTACAGTCTGGACTTCTACATTTATTCTGTCTGACTTGGATGGGTGGAAAGTCATTTTCTTGGAAGTTTGTAGGGATTACTATACTTTTTGTCAAAGTAGCCTTGAAAAAGATGTTATGTGAAAAATATGTTGAAAAGAAAATTATACCAACTTGATGCACCCTCCATCAGTTGTTCATTTCAAATACAAAATTGAACTTTTGCTCTCTGTTTTTGCTTGTCAGTCCTGTTCTTCCAATGGTCTGTACTTTGCAAAGTCTCTCCAGGAAAGGAGGAAAGGAAAGTACATATTTGTTTCAATCATTAAATGCTGCCAGCAGTTTAGGAACTTGACTTGATCGATGTTATATGTAATGTATCAGTAAGCTAATTTAGGTGCAATATACCATTTGTTCTCTGTGACTAGGATAGTTCATGTATTTGGATCTTCTTATTTATTTATTTATCTAAGTTTTGCTACTGCTTTCCGCCTGTTGTTTATCATGTGATGATTGGCTTTACTTTTACCTCTGTAGATACGTGGAGATTTTGTCCTTGTTAGTGGAGATACAGTGAGTAATATGTCTCTTGCAGAGGCACTTGGAGAACATAAGGAGAGGAGGAGAAAGGATAGCAATGCCATAATGACCATGGTCATAACACAGTCAAAAACATCTCCAACAACACGTCAATCTCGTCTTGGAACTGATGAGTTGTTTATGGCAATTGATCCTGATACAAAGCAACTCCTTTATTACGAGGATAAGTCTGATAAAGGAACAGTGTCACTTGATAAGACATTGCTTTCTGATCATCCATCTATTTATCTACATAATGACAAGCAGGTTTGTATTTTGAGTTATTTTTCACTTGCCTTTGGTATTGTTTGTGCTTTCGACAAAGTTAGTTTTGAGATTTGCTACTTAACATGGCTTTGCAATAGAAACCGAAAGAGAATCTAGTGCTTATTAATGGTCATTATCAAACTTACTGAGTTTCTTCATCATCATCATCATCATCAACTTTTTCCCCTCTTTTTTGGTATTTTTTTGTTTTGGGGGGGGGGGGGGTAGGAGGGGGTCAGTTTTCGTCATCTCTGATGTATGGAAGTGCAGCCTGCTACTTCTTTTCCGTGAATACTTTTGTTCTCTGCCACAACATGAATGGATTTCACTTAGTTTGCTTACTGCTTTGATATGTGGACATGGATAGACTTGATCTTAAGCATATTCTTATCAACTTAAAAAACTCACTGCTGGGGCAGTTCATGTGGATACCTGTACTTTTAGTTTCCTGGGTATGGTTTATGGTGTCAAAATTGATAACTTTTGGTAATTTACTTGCTAGACAGCCTTGTCAAATCATTAGAGATTCCCCCAAAGATACTGTTTTTTTTCTTCGTCATTTTCCCCCAGAAAATAGTTATGTTTTTGGGGCGGTGTAATTGGATTTTATGGTTTTTTGCAGGATTGCTACATTGACATTTGCTCTCCGGAAGTCCTGAGCACATTCGCTGACAATTTTGACTATCAACATCTACGGCGTCATTTTTTGAAGGGTTTGCTTGATGATGATGTATGCCTTGCATCTCTTGGCTTATTTCTCTCTCTCTCTCTCTCACACACACACACACCTGCACATGCACAGGAGCAATTTACTGCCTAAGCACTCCACCAATCAAAGTGGGAAGTGGTAGATAAAGTATTTGATAAGGCCTATGAGAAACTGCAGTCTTGTGGATCTCACTGCATTTTAGCTATGTATACAGAGTACTCTGGTCTAAGTACATCTTGTCATACAGTGGTGTGAGTGCATGTCCAGGTGTTTTCTTTGAAGGCTTGTAGTAGCAATGTCTTTATTTTTTGTGTTATTGAAGTAAATAGAAATCAGCTCTGGAAAGAGCTTCTGAGTCAGTGTATTGGAAAAATTACTTATACCTCTTATTCTGGTCTTGATTTTATGTTTTTCTACATTGTCTTACTAATTTTCTCTTGGGTGTGCATATGGACCATTTATTTCTGGAGCTTTTTCTCATAAAGACTCTCTGTAGAGTAATTAATGGGTATTTTTATTTTTAAATCAAGCCTAGGTCTAGTTCGAGATATTGTGCCTTCTAAAATAGTTGGGTGACTGCATTAATTGATTTGATTGAAAACATGCTAAGCGGAAATCAAATAAATGTAGTGAATTAGTTAGTTTCAGGTGTTAGGTGTATGGGTGGTACTGCACAAGCATGGGAAGCAAGAGAGAGAGAGAGAGTTATCTACAGGCAAAGAAATTTCACCTTTTGCATCAAAGAAGCTTCTGCTGTAGACTAGCGTCATTGCCTTAAGCAAAAAGCTATTTTCTCCATGTTTGAAAGGGACACTAGGCGATAGTTTGATGGATAAATGAGAAATATGACAAAAATGGTGCACCACAATCCCATGCTAATATAGAGAGGGCCAAGCAAATGAGAAATGAGAAATGAGAAATGCTAGCTTAAGAATCTTAATTCTTCTCTCTTAGGGAGGGCCAAGCAATGGTCTTAAAATAGGGCAGATGTTGATGAGACATTTGGTAGAAGCCTCCTGGCCACAAGACCTCTGTCTTTTCAGAATTTTGTGGGAGGTATAGTAACAATCAATTAGGTCTTAGTGACTAAGATGTATTTGTGATGTATCCTGTCATAGATAAATGCATGAATTATTGGTGCCCTTTGCTGACCAGTATAGACTGAAGATGAATGTAGAAATGGCATACTTGGAAAGCTAATGTGCACATATAGCAGATATTGCTTTTGCAGATGGAGTAGAAATCTCATTATTAGCAATGCTAGTATGAGCAGTCAGCAGCATGAAACTACATGCTTGAGCAGGTTGCCCATGAGATATAGTAAAATTCAGCATTGCATGATGTAGGGATGCCTGCATCATGTTATAAATGCTTTGTGAAATTCATTTTTTAAACTAACCAAGTAAATCCTGATGAGCTGGATGTTCTTGCGGATATGAGGTTAGTAAAGGTTCCATACAATTGGAAAAAATTAACTATCTTCAATAACAACGAGCCACCATTTTGAGATACCCTTGAACAAAGGTCCTCTATAGTTTCAAAATCAATAAAAGTCCTCTGCAGTTCGTGCTTGAAATTTGCTTGAGCTGTTTTATGGTTGACGGGCATGTCATGCCATGTTTAATGGAAACCTTCTTTTGTGTGCTTAGAAGTATATCAGCAAGCCTTATCTCTTCTTGACTAACTAAAAGCTATGGACAGGACAAACTGAATGAGAACATTTTCACCACTGTTGGACTAGTTTGACCAGTATAGGAATCCTGGAATAGTATCAATTCACAAAACCATAAACAGACTTTTGAATAGATGCATATGAACTTCACTCATCTGTGTACTTTTTAGCTAATGTTATTTTTATACACTATCTTTTATATCCTCTTCTTGACTCTAATGAATTTGGAAATGCATGGCATTGTTTTGATCTTTCTTAGAGCTTTATCCATTAGCTGGATTTATTGCAAGAAGTTACCAACATGTGGAACCTTCTACTTTTACACTGAACTACTTGTGTGTCAGAAACATGCCTCATTAATTATTTTTAGTGCATGATGTTCTTGCATCTAAGTATGATGGGAGGATTTCTTTTCCTCTTCCTTCTTATATAGTTGCTTTAGATATAAATCCTCATAGTCAATCAGTCTCAGAACTGCAGTGTGCTTGCTCAATATTTGATAGCTTATTGTTTTACTTCTCATCCTCCTGTTCCTCTTATAATTTGTGGAATGTAAGATCTGCATTTTCCAACATGCTTACAACCTCAATGTATTTGCTCATGATATGGTATAAAGCTTAGATGACCTTTTGGTGGTGCAAGAAATGTTGCATCTTTGATTTTATTCTTTCAAGTAGCCAATGGATGCTCAGTGATATTTTGTCTACCTCTTTAAGTTGGTCCTGTGCTTAGGTTTTAGTGCTAATGTTTCGTTTGTTTATCTTGGTCATAAAAGTGGAACCTTGTGATTAGTATACTTGGCTATGCAATCAAGCAAGCCTTTGCAAATTCCAAGTCTTTAAAATCTCTTTTGGTTGATTGACGCATGTATCCTCTCTCTTTCTGATCTTTTGTACATCTTTTCTTTGTTGTCAGATAATGGGTTACAAGATTTTCACTCATGAAATTCAATCAAATTATGCGGCTAGAATTGATAATTTCCGAAGCTATGATACTGTCAGCAAGGACATTATTCAAAGATGGACATATCCATTGGTGCCTGATGTACAATTTTTTGGAAATTCTTCTGCTAAACTTGACAGACAAGGAATGTACCGAGCATCAGGTAAGTAATGTGCTTATTAGCTGGCTGATTGATCTTTTGTGAGTTGGTGTCGAAAGAAGTTGATGATGGTGCTTTAGCATCCACCTCCTGTATTTGATCACTCTGTCAGAGGAGGTGGAAGTGCATCAGATGACATAATGCCCATCTGTTGTGCTTTCACTATTTGTTTTTTCTGAAAATTTAAAAATTAACAAAAATGGATAGAGAAAAATTGGAAGATGTTGATATGGAGGTTTTCTTTATGTTGGTTCTCCATTATTTGTCCCCTCTAGGTGCTGGTCATGGGAGCTAATCTGTCACATGATCTTTCCTCTCTTGTCTTGTTTTCTGTATTAGGTTGCCCTACAAATGAATGTTATGTTACTTGCAGGGTGCACTTATGGGAGCTCTGTCTATAAGCTGATATAGTTTCAATGTTTTACCCTATCTCAGTGACTTTCTTTGCGAGCACGTAGCTGTCACGGCTGCTTTTGACATAAGATATTTTTAATTGACCAACAGAATTGTAGGAATAGATTTCCCATGTTTACCTTGTGTTTCTTTTTATTTTAAAGAAATTTTACTAATATTGCAATAGATAGGTTGCTTTGACTGCAAAAGAATCCATTTCTTAATTCCAGTCACCTTTGTTTATCTTATGTATAATGCTGTAATCTGTTCATAGTTAACCACTGCCCTCCCTTTTAGTTTCCAAAATGGCTAATTTTTGTTGGATTTTCTTAAAGTTTGTTTCTTCTTCTTCCTTTTTGTTCTCCTGAATGAGCTGCTACTCCATGTATATCTTGTAATATGGTCTCCACACTTTTTTAAGTGGAAGCTAATGCTCTGAGTGAACTGGGACCATTATCTTTTAGTTCCTTCTGATGCTGTCACTTGATTATGTTCAGTGGTGGGGCAGTCACGTTCTGCGCAAGTTGGGCCATTTACCGTTATAGGAAGTGGCACTACCATTGGAAGCCAGTCTCAAATTTCAAATTCAGTAGTTGGTGAAGGTTGTAAAATTGGTGCAAATGTTTCAATAGAGGGTTGCTACATATGGCACAATGTTACGATTGAAGATGGTTGTCAACTAAAGCATGCAATAGTGTGTGATGGGGTGGTAATAAAGTCAGGAGTGATTCTCGAACCTGGTGTAGTCTTGTCATACAAGGTTTTCCTTTTTAACTAACGTTTCAATTTCAAGTTCTCCTAGAAGTAGAAAAGAAGAGAAACTTCATAAAATTTTCTGTTGTATGTTATTATTACTCAGCAAACAGCATCCTCTTGTTTACCTGGATGCAGTTATTGAAGTTCATGTTTTTTCAGCTTACTATAAAGGCCATGAACATTATCCTTCAAGTAATGGACGAGCTTAATTGGCTGCAGATTTTCTGTGACAGAACTCTTTTTAAGTTTCTGATGATTATTATGTTTCATTGGCATAGGGAAATAATGGTGGTTGACAAAGATCCTTGTGGAAAGATAATATTTGATAGCTCAAGTCTGTGATATTTAACTCGTAAAAATGCTTGTCCATTAGCATTTGGACAGCATGCTTGTTTTTTCGAGCATGCCAAAGAATTATATCTGTATTCTTTATTTTATTGTATAAGATATCAATAGCATGTGTGCTGGTGGGAATACCAAGTGTGGCCTCTTTGGGTGGGTGAAGCTGGTTTGGTTCTAAGAGTGGCAGGGGTATGACTTACTGTTGGCTGTTCTACAAAGTGTGCTGTTTGGGATCGTATTTAACATAGCACCACATATAAGCAAAAGTATTGTATTAAGGTGATGTTTCCAATAGTTTTAGAAGAGAAGGAAAATGAGAACAGTAAAAGGGTATGATGCAGTACATTACTCAAATAATTGTCTATTGATTTATAATTCTCAAAATAATACGTTCAGAAGTTGACATTTCTACAAATATTTGCTTATAAAGAAATGTAAGCGGGATGTTCCAAATAGAAAGTTTGACAAGGTTAGTGCAAAGGAGGGCATATGGTTACGCCATTTTTTGCGTGGCTTGTATGCACTTTTTAAGGATCATTGTGATTAGATGGATTCAAAATGGTACATAGAACTTCTTTATGGACTTTTTTGAATGTTTATATGGTCTAAGCGTAAAAAATCACTGTGAAATCTTCATAAGCTTAGTGCCTAACATAAAAACTATGCAGTAATTGTGGCTTTGAAATTTATCTTCTATTGATTAATTTCATCTTTTGAAAGCATACTAAGTAAGTTACACAATCAGTAACATATTTGGTGAAATATTCTTATTGCATTATCACGTTGAAGTGCTTTATACGTGAATGATGAATCTTCTGTCCTGATACTTGTTGCTTAATTTGCCAATTCAGATGTGTCATGCACATATATATTCTTATATGCGTATTAGTTTTTTTCGAGCATTCAGAAATTTAATTGGCACCATAGATCTAAGCTGCTGCTTTTTTTTGCCATCAGGTTGTGGTAGGACAACAGTTTATTGTTCCTGCATACTCAAAGGTATCCTTGTATCAGCAGCCCATCAAACAAGATAGTGATGAGGAACTGGAATATGCTGACAGCAGCAGTGGATTCATGGATGCTTCATGTAATTACTTACCTTCAACTATCTCGGCTTGTTTACAGCATGAAATGGTATAGATTTCATATGGTCTATAGCATGAAATGCTAAGGTGGCAATCATGCAACAAGCAAGATATTCCTTTAAGGGAACAAAAATTATATACAGCTAGCTGAGATGCTGAACTCAAGCTTAAGCAAAAATTTGTTTCAATTAGGATAAGCAAAACAAAGAATATGACCTTGTTATATAAGTGTGATAGATATGTGCCTGATAATAATATCTGGGCAGTTACTGTAGAAGTGAGGGGGAGATAATGTGGTCATTTTGCAAATCTGGGGCATGAGCAGATGGAAAGTGATTGATCAAGGGATTTTTCCTTATCAAGAGAAGCAAATCTGGGGGCAGAGCCATTTTGAATATCTGTAGTTTCGGTTGTTTGTGCTTCAAATAGCTTCTGGGTTGGTAGCAATTTTACATTGGAGAAAATCCAGAGATGAGGGAATTGATTAGAGTTGATAGACATCTAGGTGCTGCCATATCAAAGTTTTAACTGGATATCCCGGAATCTCAAATGTTTGGAGCCTACAACCAGGTAGAAAGATGTTGTGCCAAATCAAGTCGTTGATGGGCTTATTCATGAATTGGGGTTGTAATGTTTGGGTGATGTCTGCTCCTGATAATGTTAATATACACTTTTTAATTCATTCACTTTTTTATTTTTGGGCTAAACAACCTTGTTATCCTTTGGGCCCCCAAGTATTATGCCAGGTCCATCCAAAAGTCAAATTACTGCTTCATTCGATGGGATTAATGAGATTAGTGTAGTTTGGAACCATCTCTGTGCAGCTCAGCCTATAAAGATCTTAGCTATGACAAGCTAGTTTGGAGATCTTGATATATCCTGTTTTAAAATTGGACCATTTTGAGAGATTCGTTATGAAGTTTCTGCTGTCTTGGTCATTTTGTTGGTGTTATCAAGCCATTAGTATTTGTTAACAGTCAGTAGACTGGAGATCCCAAAGGTGGAAAAGAGAGCTGAAGAACATTGCAGTCTGTGGCTTCCAATGTAGCTGTCTTTTAGATAATGTTACTTCAGATGGACTTGTAGAATAAGTTAGCTAGTGATGCTAATGCATAGTTATTTGTTAGTTTATTTATTCATGTATTTGTTTATTGTGTTTTTCTTTGTGTTTGGTGATTGCTACTTATTTTAGAACAGACATATTTAAGTTATCCAGGAGTACTCCTGATATTAGCCATTTGTTGTGCAGCACTGTCTGGTCTGCCAGATAAGTTGAAGGAAGAGTCAACTATACAATTATCTGAGTCGCAGCTGCAGGCTGCATCTGAGGTTTGGTTACTGGTTCTATCAATTTGTAACTTAGGTCATAGTTTTTTGTTTTGAATATTTAGATATCTTCTTGGTGATTTATGCATCTGTTATATTCCAATTTTATCGTGACTCAAGGAAATTCTTGTTTCCGTACTTTTCTTGACATGTTATTCAACTCTTGACAACCGTAAAGCAGATGCACATTATCTGTGAAAAGTTCAGAAATGTTTCTTGATTTATCACATTATCATGGTTTCTATTGGTGAACTTGGTTAAATGAGCTGTAAAATGCCCAAGAGGCAGGATTATTGTTTCATGAGTGAAGCAGTCATCTTAGGGGTTCTTTGTTTTCATAAATCCACAGTATGCTTGGTGTAACTTCTCCAGGAGAAAACTTCATTAGGGCTTTTGAAATGTACCATAGTATGATATCGTGGGTAGATGTTTTTAATAAGTTCTTTTGATGCTCAAAATGTTCAAGGACTTCTTAAAATCATTCCCTAGTGGTTTTTTCTGATTTCAAAGAATGACATTTACGGTTAAGGTACTATTTTGAGAGGAAACTCTTATACTCGGAAGTCTTAAGATATTCTCTCTTATTTTGTGGTATTGAATTTGATTAGTTGAAAGATTTTGTTGTTCATATAATGGAGGATACTACTGCAGATTCTGCTGATTTCATGCAATAATAAAGTGCCCTGGCATAGCTAATTCTGGGGTTCTTTATCTTAATTTCGGGTATGCTTGGCTTAGCTTCTCCAGGACAAAAACTCCATTAGGGATATTTAAAATTGTTTATACTGCGTTTTAAAAAGTTTTGTTCTTTTAATGTAAAAATGTTTGTTTTTAAAATGATATCTTCTAGAATGATTGGTGAAATTACACAGAAGGCTCTCTTACTGTATCTTCTGTCTCATCCTAAAGAATGACATATCTGGGTAAGGTACTCATTTGAGTGGAAAATCTTATACTCATTAGCCATAATATTCTTTAAATTTCATGGTCCGTTAGCTTTCTGAGCCTTGATTGATGTGTAATTTAGAGGACTCAGTACCGACTAGTCTATATAAACCTGAAAAGAATTTTTATAGCATGCATAACGAGCCATTTTGAATCACCAGGTTGGTAGTGGTGGGGTTGGCTTCATTTGGTCCACAAGTGAGGGCAGTCATGAAGAGGAATGGAGGCATTCAGTTGCACCTATTCCTGCAGCCAAGCTTCTTGAAATTATGCACACCTCAAACAATGAACTTGAGGTGGTGCAACAAGATGGCAATCTTCCTCCTTCAGGGGAGCTGGAACGTGATTCTGTTACTGCTAATTCGAATGATTATGATGATGATGATGTTGATGTCAAAGATGACTATGAGTTTTTTGAGAACGAGGTATTTGGTTATAGGCATACTGTCCTTTAACAGTTTTTGTTGGACCCAAATATGAATTTTGCATTTATGCTTGCAGGTTGAAGCTACTTTTAAACGGGCTCTAGAGGAGAATATTAAGGAAGACGATGTAATATTGGAGGTCAACTCATTGCGGTATGTTTTACGTTGTTTTAGTGCTTAATGGTGAGATGGTTTCTACATTTATGCAAGTTAAAATGCTTCTTTCTTTAATTCCTGGGGATCTTTAGTTAGCAGAGTTGAAGATATGTCTGCATCTCTAAACATAAGCTCCCAGGGAATATAAAGTGAGATGTAGTGATGTTAATTTTGTAGATAGAAGAACAGGAACTATTTTGGTGATGTAGAATCTCTCATGTAAACCAAAGACATGAGCTATTTATTTAATTCTTGGGAGTACAGTGTACGTAGTTCTGTTGCTGGATTTTCAAGGTAATTTTCAAAAGCATGCATTAAATGCATAGATTTGGAAATTTTACTCCAGAAAATGGTTTGGACTGTTCTTACTTGGCTGCAAAAGTATCATGATACTGGATGGCTCATTTGGTTAGTTGATTGGATGAAAGACGAGTCATCCTAGGATTAATTATCCTAAAATTTCTCATCCTCTTTAAAACAGTCATCAACCATTAGGTTCGTCATTATTGTTAGGATTGAAGATAGTACAGTACTGTAATTGGTTAGTATGAGATAGCTGCTGGACTACTGATACAAGTCAAAATGAGTACAAAACAGTCACTTGACATTCTTGTCCTATCAAGTTGTCATCTGGGTAGTGTCATCTATGTTCACGGGATAATTTTCTTGAAATGGGATGATAGATCCCATGCTTGAAGATGAAACAAGCATGCCAGGATTAGTTTCTCAATGCTTTTGTCATGACATGAATTGGATGAGTTCTAAAAGTATGAGTAATACTTCTATATTGCTGAAAGAATGAGTTAAGTAATTCTAGCCACTTAAATAAAAACTACAGGCAAGTAGTGCTGAATAATTAACGGTCCGTTTGGATTGGTTGTTTTCAGGAAACTTCACTGTAGAAAGTTTTTAAAAAAGTTTTTGGACGTGTGTGTTGTTAGATGTTTTTTCTGTGGTGTTCTTCTCTCTCCCCTACTTCCAAGTACACCACCTCTACCCACTCTCCCAATTCCACCCTGATGCATCCACACCTCTGCCCCCTCCTCCTCCTCCCTCCTCCACCTGTCCCCTTGCCCTCTTTTCTCTCCTCCACCCCTGCTCTGCAGACAGATCTGGTCTGAACCTTGGTTGTGACTGGATCTGGTCCTGACCGCAACCAAAATCTTGGGAAAAGAGGGATGAAGAAAAGAGGGGAGAGAAAGAGGAAGGAGGAAGGAGGAAGGAGGAAGGAGGGTAGAGGTGGTGGTGGTGGGAGGGCGTAGCAGTGTGGGTGGGTGGGGGTGATGGTTTTGGTTTTGGGGGGGTAGAGGGATGAGAGGGGTGGGGTGGGTGCTGGGAGTGAGAGGGTGCTGGGGGTGGTGGAGGAGGAAGAAGAGGTGATAATTTAGTCTTGGCATGTTTGTTGGGGTTGTTTTTTGGGAGGTTGCTGTAGATTTCATTGGAAATTGGGATGGTTTGGTTTTCTCTAAATTTTGTTGGAGGTGTTTGTGCCTGGATATACATAAAGACGTGACAATAGAGGAGTGTAGAAAAAGGGTATTTGTGTCCTCCTGGTGAGTTAGATAGAGATTGAGTCCATTGACGAACCTGCATGAAACTTTATCGTATTGTGGTCTTCCTTCTCAAAAGAACTTCTAAATATTTTGGGAAGTGAAACCATAAATTGAGGAGACTCAGTCATGCATACTTAATTGACATTAAAGAAGATAATAATGAAGTGCTGACTTTTTTTTTTTTTTTTTTAAATTTTGGGAAGGTTTACATAGTATGTCTTTGTTTGCAGTGCATATTTATCTATTACATTGCACAAGAACACAAAACACCTCACTCATGCCACAGAAACACAAAAACACACCCTGACACATTGACACACACAGAGGCACCTCTATATATGCATACATGTAGGTTTATTCTTTAAAACTAAACCATTCGCTTTTAGTCATGTGGAATCTTCTGTGTCTAATTTATGTATTCCAATGAAACAATTCTTGCAAAGAACCTATATATTGATGACTGCTTGATCATATCTGATAGCTTAATTTTTTATGCATCAGGTTGTCGTACAATTTGGCAACTGCAGATTGTTCTGGTGCATTATTCTATTCAATGATGAAGTCAGCACTCAGTGCACCACATCCATCACCTAGTACAGTCTTCTTTTGTCTTCTTTTAACTCCATTTATCTGCTATTATTGTTTGGTTAATTTTCTGGATGTTAGGAGTAACTATTTACTGCTGCTACTGCCTGTACATCAGTATCATTATTTTGTTTTGTTAAGTATATCTCAAAAACCTAGTTGGATTTTTTCTTTACACGTTTCTATTTGAAGAGTAAATTGGGTGTACTTTCAGTTGAATTAAGGCCTGAAACTGGAAACTTTTTAAACCAGAGTAACTTGATAGACTTTAACCAATTGCTTTAGGACCTATTAGATTGCTTTTTGGTTAACATATATAGTAATAAATGCAACCTATTGTATCATGCTAATATATATAGTTGTTAAAACTAAAGCTAGTTTATGAATCAATTTTTTTAAAAAAAGTAGGACTAGATGAAACTAGCCTCATCCTGGGTGATTGAAGTTTGTTCAGAATAAACTGGCCCATTTTTTTTTTTCCAGACTGAGCCTTAGCCTTGTTTTCTGTCTTGATTGTATAACCAGTGCATCACTTTGTATTTAAAATCAGAAGAGAGAGAGAGACAAAGAAATAGGGATAATCAACCAGCAAATAGTATCTTGAAATGTAGTAGCATCATTGTGTTGAATTTTGTTGTTTAAGTGACTGAAGTTGGTACTTCCCTCTTTGTGCCAAGTAACTGAGGAGGATATGCAAATCTTTGCTTGTGTAAAAGCTTGTTTATGCTTCATTGCAGGTGATTTGGTGAAAAATGCTGCAACTGTCATTACAAAATGGAAAAAACTTTTGAAGTATTACCTGCCAAGTATAGATGAAGAGGTTGGTCTATTGATCTCTTCATCTGATCCTGATGAGGTGTTTTACTGCTCAGTTTGATTGTTATTGCATTGTGTAATTTTAGATTGCAGGCTTTTGGCTGTAGAGAAAGTCTCAACTACTTTAGGCTCATCTTAGGTCCAATTCCAAGCATCCCTTTTACAAAATTATTGTCTTAATGTTCTTCAAAGCTGTGGCCATGGTAGCCTTAGGCCTAATATCTTGCTTCCCCTAAGATCTGTGTCTTTAACAAATGCAAGTAGTACATTTTTGGGGATGTATTGCAAGAAGTAATTGCATGATATTTTTTTCTATGACAAAATGCTGCACTTGTGAGAAGTACAGGTTCCTGTAGATAGTAAAACGCATTGTCATGACTCTTTTTATGAGAGATCTTAGTGGTGTCTGTGGCATTTGATGTATTGATTGACAAGTTCTTTAATCACCTTATTGCAGTGATATTCACCTGGAAATTTAAGTGGGTATAGGTTAAGTGTATGTTTCTGTTTTTGATTATTAACTAAAGTTTTGTTATACTTCAGATCGAAGTGATACTGAAATTTGAAGAAATGTGCTTGGAATCTGCAAAGGAGTATTCAACAGTGTTTGTACAGGTATGTTAATCTCCATTAAATTTTTAATTCCAAAAGTTTTCTTAATAGTTTCATCGAACTGCAAATTGATGTGAAATCAGAAAGTTTTTCATAGAAGCTATTTAGAATATTGGTCTCCTCGGATGCTGATAATGAAGTTTATTAAGTGTACTGAGAATCCCAGTCTTCAGAGTTAATGATGTCTTCTTCTTTGCTGCAAATGCTGATTACTCTTATTCTCTAATGTGATCTATGGCTTGAAATTGTATCTTTGCATCTCCAACTCTTTTTGCACACATACAAACAAGCACACGTCTTTTACGGAGTGATAGATCTCATTTTGTAGACATTCCAGTTTATACAATCGCATTCTTGTTTCCAACCGACATAGATTCTTTAGTAATTTATGATATAGAAGAAGAGTAGGTAAGGATGAATTTTTACATCTGTGTCCATGAGCCTTCATGTTCGTGTGGACAATCAGGTCATACTGCATTTGCTAGTTGAAGGATAAGTAGTGTAACTTAGCCAAGTAATAGTTGAAAATTAAAGTTAATAGTCATGAGATAATTTATCATATGGTTAGATGACTTCTAGCTGTCACATCATGTGCAGCCATACAATAGTGTAAATACTTAATTGCTTCAAACATTATGTGAAGTTTTCAATGCTTCTTATCAAGGGCCAACTTTTTTTGCCTTATCAAGTTTTTATGCCTTGTCAATTCTTAAAAAAGTTTTTATCAACTTTTTATGCTTCAATGCTTCTTATGTGAAGTCTTCAACTTCGTACAATGGTGTAAAAATTAATTTACAAAGTAGTCAGGGTTATGTTAGAGATAATTCTATGCCTTATCAAGTGATTCTTCCAAACTTTTTTTAGAATATTCTTCAGACTATAACACTACCAGAACCTGTGCACATGCATGGAAATTTTATTTTTTATTTCCATGAGAAAGGTAATAGGAAAATGGTGAAATAACATATGAACTAAACTATTTTTGAAAAGCTAGGACTTTTGTTTTTGGATCTGTTTTCTTTCAAGCCCATACATTAACAAAAGGAAAAACACAACACACACACACAAATAAAGCTTGGAGAGATTAAAAAAACGAAAATTTGTCCAATAATATGAATAGAGAAGTAAAATAACGATTAAACTTTTGCCCTGTAATTTTCAAGTCATCCTTTGACCACTCTTGCCACAACTTTTCTTTCTATGGCTATCCTTCATAGCGCTATTTCTCCTTTTTTAACAACAAAAACAAATTAATTAGTTAATAGAAACATGGATAAATTTGGCAAGCAAAACTCATTTGTAGAGCATATTTTGCTAGGAGATGAAACAAAATTTTGCAAAAAGAGCACTATTGAACTCATTAGATGAAAATCCAAAATTCATTCAGCATTCTGAGACCATCGGGTTGGAGTTCTTGAACGTTCCCAGAGCCTTCCCTCTTTCATCTTCATCGAAGTCCCAAAAATCCTGTTGTGTGATAACTTTATTCTGATTACCCATCCTCAACCTCATGTTTATACACCGTGAATTTTGGAATCCTTAAAATTAGGCAACCCCATGAAAAATTTGAGATTAGGGGATAAAAATATCCCATGATAGATTTGAATTAAAATGCAGATTATATAATCCTATTTTTAGAAGATAACTTTTTTCAATATGGCTAAAACTATCTCAAACCTCTCTTCTTTTGGATTTATGTTGAAAATTAAGAGACCAATGTGATTAGGACTGAATTTTATCCGTTTGATCAACAGAAACGGGTTTTACCCAAATTCCAGATGATCCATACAAAATCAGTAAATGCTGAGCGATTGGAGGTGCCACGTATGAAAGAGAAAATTTTCTTCTAAATATAGTACTTTCACACACACACACATATTTACATATTTATATACGTATATACTTTCTATATATATACATATATATATTAGAAATTTCCTTGCTAGCTTTTTATCTTTTTATTAGAACAAGTAGCCTCACATTGAATGCTAGGTACCAATGGCATACTTTCAAACCAAAGTTTGTAATTCACAATTTCATGTAATTGCCTCTTTGCATATCAATAGCAGCAAATGTGTCTTACTTTGGACTTGTTCCTGGGTTCTAGAAGAGCAAGATAGCTGTGTGTTACATTTGTTCTTGTTTCCTACTAGTTTTCTTTAGTTACACGTCCACGTTTGTGTTCTGGCCTATGCTCATTCTCATTTGATGTGACATATTCACTAGTTCTCTGGCGTGGGACATTGATGCTCTTGTTTTTTGGAAACATTTAAGAGTCCCTGCTTATTGATATTTAGAATGGAAAGTTAAGTATTGTTGTGACTCTCAAATTTGGTACAACCTCTTAATTGGAGGAGGTGTTCCCTGCATGCTAATCTACTGATATGCAACGGATGTAGAAAACTTTCAGTTTTGACTGGTTTAATTGCAAGGCTTCTTTGATTGTAAGTAGTTCTATGTAGTAGCCTTCATGTAAGACCAGTTAGGATCCAAACTTTCCACATCTTTTCCATTTTGATGTGAGGAATTATACATCGTTAGATTTGTTTCTAATATATGAGATTTGTTTCTAATATATGCTGCATGAAGTGAATGACTTTTTACTTTTTTGCTATATAATAACGAGGCACCAACTTTTTTCCTATAGATTCTGCATCTTCTTTATGACAAAGATATCATACAAGAGGAAGCAATACTCAACTGGGCATCTGAGAAGGAAGGTGCTGATGAGACTGATAAGCTATTTGTCAAGCAGGCAGAAAAATTCACCCAGGTAAATAATTGTGTTTGAGCAGACCATTTTGTTTAGCGTTAAAGTATGATCTCGTCAGATCTGCCTTGTTCGTATTGGTGGATTTTCCAAAATTGTAACTACCTTCTGTGTCAGCATGCTCTAAACTAAATGTTCTTCTTATACTTTTTCCTTGTCACGCCTTTGCCTTCCTTGAGCTTTGAAGGGAGTAATTATTCCGAATGATTTTGATTATTGTTGATGGGGGAATTTTATTCAATGTGATAGAAGACCTAAAGGGTTTTCATGTAGTTTGGAAAATATGTATGGGGATGGGGACTTGTGGGGAGGGAGGGTAGAAGATATGTTGAGCATTTTTGCTCCCTGGCAGAGTAATTAACAATCTCAAGAAGCTTTGCATGGTAAGTAAGCTATCGCTATCAGAGCCTGCTTAATGACCAATCTGCTACCATGACTTGTTTGGTTTTCTTTCTACTTATGGGAAAAGAGTTAAGATATTTAACTTCTTGTGATTTCCCTTAAAATAAGTTTTCTCTTATCTAAGAAATTTCTCATCACAAGGACACAATATTTGAAAAGGTACTTGAACTTGCCTTCCTTCCCCCACCCTTTGCATCTTTCCTAAGACGAGGAAAGCAAATTGTTTTTATATACCGTCCTAATCTCCCGATAAAAGTAGATCGACATGCCTGCCTTTCTTTCTTTTCTTCTCTTCTTATATGTTGCTTCCAAAGCTCCCAAATATAGTTTGTTCTTAGCGGAGTTAAATGACCGCAAGTGCTTTGTGATCCTTTTCCTGTAGTTGTGCTTGCCAGATGCTAATCTCTTAAACATCTGTACAATTTGGCAGTGGTTGAACGAAGCATCTGAAGAAGAGGATTGATAAAATGTTTAAATCAGGTCACCGATTTTCAAGATCTGTCTATCAGAACTCTTCGAGTATCATCATCAAGTGCTTGAGATCATCACCCCCTTTTCCTCTTACCTTGATTGCTTGGAGGCTGTGTATATGTTCTAGAACTTCATGGAGGTCTTATAACCTGTCTGCCGGTCGTGCACGATCTGACTTCTGGCAACTGCTTCCATCTGCAATTTTAACATTCTGTCTGTGGTCAGACAAATTGCTCACGAGCAATTTCCCATTTTTGTCCATGAACTGAAGGATTATGGAGTGAGTATTAACTTTGAAGGATTATGCTGAATGGAAGTGTAAATTTTGGGTTTTGCATTGTAGTAAAGAATATAACACTAACAATGTAAATTCATTGATGAAAGGCAGTTCATTGCTAATAATTTGTTTTGTTGTCTGTTGTTAAGTGATTGGGGAATTTGTACCCCCTCATCCCTTTTGAACAATTATGCAGTGAATTTAGTTCATACTCGCCTTTTTTGCCTCAAGGTGTCCGCAGTTTAAAATTGTCTTTTGCGTTTAGAAGGAAGATCTGACGGGATGGAGATCGACTCATGGTGCAAGCGTTTTCGAACGAGTTTCCTAGTTGCTCGGTTTGCAAAACAGTTCCAGCTGATTATTATTATTATTATTATTATAATACTATCCAGTAGATTCTAATCTTGACCTTGCCTTCTTGATCTCTGATTGACTGAAATATGTCATGCCTGTTTGATGTTTACCATTCCCTTCTCATGGAAAAATCAAAGATACAATAAAGACATGCTTTATTTTAAGTTCACATTTTTGGCAGATGCTTTAATTTAGTAATATTTGCTAAGCAAATCTTGAAAAATCATGTAGTTTTAGTTTGTCTACATTATGGTACTTTGGGACTAGTGAATTGAAGTCTCAAGTCTGTCAGTACCGTTGTACCGTCATTCAGATAGTCCCACCCAATCCACCCTGCCATCCCCCTCTCATTTACATGGGTATGATAAAAGAAAATTAGTCTGTTTGGATGACGTGTTTTTTGAGTATTTATATAAAATTTTACTATAATTTGTTATAAAATTTGTAGAAAATTTTGTAGGGAAATTGAAAAACATTTTAGTGGTTTTGCTTTGTGCTAGTTTACGACTGTCTCCATTTGGAAGGGGGTTACAAATTCCTCTTATTTTGTATGCATATACGTAATAAAGAATTTTTAGATCAGTAGTATCTTTTATATCCCTAAGATTGATATGAACGATACAGATTTTCATGATCTTTAATAGCCTAAGGAAAAGGGATGTTTTTTAATGTCATATTGTTTAAGAAATCCACCCAAACATTAGTTTTTAACGAGACATTCAAATGAGTCGAAAGATTGATATATGCTACGTTACTACCATTAAGTGAAAAAACGAAATGGAAGAGAACGTAATAAAGAAGGTTCATGATTTTTTCTAAGTAGTAATAATAATAATAACAAAAGTAAGATTGTTGCCCCATTATCACTCAAAACAGTAGAACAACATGATTAGGTATTCCTGGTAGATCATAAATCATGTAAACGCAGGAGGCATCAGCAAGGTTGAAGAAGCAGCTTATAATCAAGGCCGAGGCGGTCCGATTGGTCCAGGCGGCCGCATTGGACCACCAAAGCAGTCTTGTAGCTACCAGCAGCAGCACAAGATACTTAAACTGCAATTTCAAGTTGCAAGATGTACACGAGACACATATTAGGTGGTAATATATGAAATTTTGGAACCCAACCAATAAAAATTAAGAAGATATTGATAATAGCAAACTGACCAATGAATCCTTTACTCCAACGAGATTAGAAGCACATTCAAGAATCAAGACCATTGAGATTTAAGAGTAAATGTCAATGTTCAGCCATACAAGAATGAATGTAATGCATTAACTTTGACATCACCAAGAAGTGTTGTAACAAATATTCTCATTTCCCACGCCTGAATGCAGTGTAGTCACCACTAACCAAGATGCTATGCAATTGCACAAACCACCAAGAAAGCCTGGCCCTGGAGGTGGTGGTCGCATTCTTTCACAGTGGCCTTTTCTACAACAACATTGATAAGTATTTGAGGTTTACTTTCGAGTATCGTGGTATTTGTAGCCTCAGTTTGCTTAGCCTAGAAGGGTTCAGCTTAAATTAGTTAGTGCTTTATCTGACATTTTCACTTTTCAACAACCATTCTCACAGCTACCAGTCTAGCAGTTACCTTTCAATCCATTACTAATTTGCTCATACTTGTATAATTAGTTGTTGGCATGTTCGTCTTGTAGGGTTCAAAAGTACATATTGCATGCTTGCCTCTTCAAACTGGATTTGAGGACAGTACACTATGGGAATTTCATTCAAGAATCTATTGTTTTATATATTCAAATCATGTTTTAAAAAGATAAGAAAAAATGGAAAAGTAATCCATGCTCTATTGATTTTCTTTTTTGTTTTTGTAATTCTGTTTTTGAATGGTCATAGAACTACACCTATACAAACAGATGTCAAATTGTTTTACTTCATAATTTACCTAACAAAAAACCAATAACCACCTAAGTTCCCAAGTTACAGATTGTGATGCCAGTTAATATTTTCCATACAGCAAATACTCGAAATTATTGAAGTTGTATGGGAATGGGATAAACTGGACGTTGTTGTAAGCTATATTTTGAATTTGGACCTAGTTGCGATTTGGTCGAGCTTTGGGGTTAAGGATCAATGGTTTGCTGGATTCAATTGAATGACGTCATAAATATTTATTAATAATAGATAATCAAAATAATATATAATTCAGTGCATACTTACAAGTTTAAAGTTAAATTTATGGACAACATTTATAGACTATGAAACATTTCTAGGTATGTTGACAGTTTTGTAACATTCGAGGACATTTATAGACTAAAACTTAAAGAGCGTCTTACTCTAATTCCTTATTCTGTTGCCTCCATTTGCCAGCCGTTATAGTCTGTTTCTTACCTTTCATCTTCCTTCTCAGCATTGCCCTTCCTACTGTCAGCAGGTCATCTTCATCAGGTTTGAGGAGATCCTGATTTGGTTCCACAACCCTAAGCAAAAGGTGAGAAAAAACCTTTCATCTTCCAGGTTTCAACTTTCAGCTCTTTTCTCTTCTATAAAGAACAATCAAATCAGCAATATTTATAAATATTAGAGAAATAGATTTTCAAAAATGGTATGTTATAGTAACTATAATAGTAGAGCAATTTAATCATGGCATTTTCAGAGGACTAATGAACAATTATTAGCCGCAAATGGAGAACCTCTCCAAATTAATTATAAGCTGTCAAAAGTTGTAATTTGTAATGATGAATACTGTTTTAGACATTCATTCATAGTAGTTAGTAATATTTATCAAGATATTATATTAGGAACTCCATTTTTAATTCAAATATATCCTTTCTCAGTAGATTCAGAAGGAATTAATACTAATATAATGGGTAGAACAATTTTCTTTCAAATTTCTTACCACCAGTAAAACAAAAGGAACTTTCTTTATTACAATCTTCTTCGATCTATAAGCAAATCAATCTTATGTAACAAACTATAAAACAAATTAGTTTCTTAAAGGAAGAAAAATCCTATTTACAAATTGAGAAACAGCTTAAAAATAGTTCTTTTAAAAAAAATAGATTTAGAAAATCTTATTAAAAGTGAAGTATGTTAAGATTTACCAAATGCATTTTGGGAGAGAAATAGGTATATGGTTAACCTGCCATATGCAAAAGATTTCTCACAGAAAAATATTCCAACAAAAGCCTGATCAATACAAATGAATCATGAATTTCTAGAATTCTGTAATGAAGATATTCAAACTTTATTAGAAAAGAAATTAATAAGACCATCAAAATCTCCATGGAGTTGTGCTACCTTTTATGCTATGAATCAAGCTGAAAAAAAAGGTCTTCCAAGATTAGTAATAATTATAAACTACTTAATAAGATATTGCAATGGATAAGGTATCCTATTCCAAATAAAACAGATCTTCTTAATAGATTATATAATGCAAAAATATTTTTAAAATTTGACATGAAATTTGGATTTTGGCAAATCATCATAGCAGAAGAAGATAGATACAAAACAACATTTACATCACCCTTTAGGCATTATGAGTTGAAAGTAATGCTGTTTGGTCTAAAAAATGCTCCATCGAAATTTCAAAATATTATGAATGATATATTTAACCCTTATAGCACATTCATAATTGTTTATATCAATGACGTATTGATATTTTCAAGCTCTATAGACCAACCTTTCAAACACCTAAATAGTTTCTTTAATATTGTTAAGCATCACGAAAACAAAATGGTATGGATTTCTAATTTGTGTTTTCATATGATAAAAGTATTTAATAGAGTGCATTTAAGTAATTGTAGAAATTCCAATACCAATTTCGAGTTTGTCGTAACGACCATACAAGTTATGTATTTTAGGCATGGCTAAACTGTAGAGTCTTTTGCATATCATATTAAATCCATCATTGAATGGTGTGAAATAAGTAGTTCTGACCATTTGATTGTAACAGTTTAAAATTTTTAAGACATAGACCGTTATCTTTATTGAGGGATACATATTGGTGGTTGCAGCAGCACAGAGTAATTATTTCTGCTATCTTCAAAAATACCCTTAAAAAACACATTACAAACTCTAAAAATACCACATCAAAGGTCTTATTAAAACACCCATGTGTAGTTTAAGTTTAATAAAAATATCCCTAAAAAATTCATGTAGATGACCCATTGTTTTTTGTGCGCCAAAAAGCCCTCACTATGGAAGTAATATTTTGTTATGTTGTTTTGATCCATAAAAAACTCCTATAACTTCTCTTTGATTTTCTTTTCAATAAGGATTTTTTTTTTCTAAATTGCATGAACTTAATGACACACCCTTAGAATTATAGCCGTTGCCCCACACAAAAGCAAAAACATTTGTTCCTAGCGTACCAGTAGTAATCTTAATGTCAAAACTACTCTTTTATGGAACAAGATATAGAATTAAATAAGAAAGAATACCAAATAAAGGTATCGATCAAAATACACTTTACGAATATGTGTAATAGAAAATGTTTGAAAAAAAATGAATTGTTTTTTTTTTCTATTTTTTTTTCAGTTTTTAGTTAGCTTCTATTTTATTGATTCAATTTTAAAGATAGCATATCATTCCCTTTTGAAAAAAATTAGTTTCTTTTTTGGTAAAAAATTAGTTCATCAAAAACAGATCAAATGATTGGTTTTAAATACTTGAACTATAGATGTCTTTCCCATATAGTTAGAACAATAAATCCCTTTCAATTTAAATGTTAATTACAAATATTAGACCTCATAAAAGCCTTTCATTAGGAATTCTCTTTTTACCAATAATTCAAAAAGAAAACTTTCTTTTGTAAGATGAACAAAATAAATAATACAAGCCAAAATAGGTTTTCTTTTTTACATAGGGCTCAAATCAGCTATATGTTCAACATGGATTTGTCACAATACTAAACTAGTTTCGAAGAATTAACTATAGACCATGTAATAGTTAACATTCTCCTATTTATAGAAAATGGAAGTTTAAAAATTCCATAATCTTGTCTTGGTTTATTCAATGTGGACCAGTTTTTTGATTAATTACAAAATGTACAAATTATCCTAGATGAGAATTGATAGAAAATATAATTTATGAATAAATAAGCCCTTAAGTACCCTGTTGTTATTTTGAATTGTTTCCAACTATTTAATTTTTAAATAATACATTCATGTTTAATATCATAAGTCTATCTTAGTGTTGGTAAGATTTTGAAGCTTAGTAAGACGGTTGGCAAGTCCAGGATAGGATATTCCATACATAGGCTCGATTGTTCCCATTAGGATAAATAAGATATTAAACATGGCTGCATTCTTTAGACAATTAAAGATAGGATCTAGTTCAAAACAATCACACATAGTACAGAGTCATGAATATCATATGCCTATAAACAATTCAGATTGGACTATCCCTGAAGAAAAAATAGAACATATTTATGGGATAGGAACTCTAGATTTCAAAACAGCTTTATTTGTTAAAACACATGAAGAAACCATATCTATACAAGAAGAATTTCAAACAATTCCATTGTTGAATCATACTACTATTCAAAAATATTTAAGTAAAGGTTATAGATATATTCACTTTGGATTAATTCAAGTAGCAGTCAAACCATTAGTTCATTTAGGGGTAGATGCTCCAATTTATCTCGCATTAAGAGATAAGAGGTTAAAAAGATATAAGACTTCATTACTAGCTATGATTCAAACAAATGTATGTAATGGACCAATTTATTTCACTTGCACCACTAATTTCTCAGTAGATATAACTGATCCACATGTTTTGAATTCTATAGTTTTAGATATTCATTTACAAGGAGATGAATTTGAAAGACATACAAAAAATTTTGCTGTAATTTATAGAATGTATTATAGACCATTGTCTTCACAATTAAATCCAAAATTTATAATGACTCCAACTTTAAAAGATGAAACCACTATATTGCAAGTAGAAGCAGATAGACCAACTATATACACACCAAAGAGATTAAAATGGAACGAAATCACAGTACCTATTGAATTTCAAATACAAAATCCACAAGTCCCAGAAATTTAGAAAGAACAGAAGTAGAAGAAATGATAGAAGACCTTGATGCAAAAATTTTATTAAAATTTCCCTCTTTCAAAGAAAGACAGTTAACCTCAAGCCATTCCTAGTTACCAGCCAAAAGATCTAGTTATGAGTCTATTGGCTATAGTTCTCCCATAGAAACAAATTCAACCTTCAAGTTTAAAACCCCAGTTCCAGAGGTAATAAATGAAAATCAATCAGAATATTCACCAACACATTCACAGATGAAAGCAGAAATAAATGTAATAAATAAAGCTAATTTTCAAATAAATTATAAATATCTACAGGAAGATTTTGATGATGAAGAAAATATAGAAAAAAGAATTTGGTTATTTCAATGGAAAAATCATTCAAAACGTCCCTCACATTTTGTAAAATGACTTTTTTCGTCCCTTACTTTTAAAAGTGTACTTTTACGTCTCTTACAAATTTACATTGGTCAAATTTTGTCCCTATCTAGGTTTCCGACTAGTTTTTGGTCGGAATTCATCACATGCCTTGCATGTGATTATTTATTAGGGGCAAAATTGTCAAATCAAAATTTACATAATCCATCTATAGTTCCCTACATTTCACAAAATGAATTGTTTCATCCCTCACATTTCACAAAATAAATTTTTTTATCTCTCATTGACCACGTGTACGAATGTTTTTTTTAATTCATGTATATATCTATTTGATTTCATCTAAACAGTACAAATAATATGTAATATATCTCTATTTGATTTCACTTAAACAGATCGACATATACATGGGTTTAAATCTGATAATTTTGTTTTAAACCTATATATATATGACTTCACCATGTGAATCTATTCAATATCTGTAGTCTTTTCTATTTTAGTAATAATTCATTTATTGAGTTGTTTAATAAGAGTATCTAATTAATAGGTGTTAATTTGAATTCTATAGTCATGCTACAAATTGCAGTTTAAATTTGAAATTTTTATTTGCTACTTTTAAAACCAACAGTTGAATTTCTTGCCTTATGATTATTTTAAAATTTGAAAGTGTCAATTACTTATTTCTTTTTGTCATACTTTCCTTTATTTATTTTTTTCTGTCTAAATTTAATTTGATATAAACACTTGATAATGTTTAGAATTAAATGTCTTTTTTTTTTCAATTTTCAAGTAAAAGAAATGAACATGAGTGAAAAACTAATAATTTTTTTTAAACCCCTGTATATATCTATTTTAATTTCACATGAACAGTACGTTCAAGAGAAATCAAATAGAAATGTATTACATGCTATTCGTATTATTTATGTGAGATCAAATGGATATGTACATTAGTTTAAAAAAAAGTTATTCGTACACATGAATAATGAGGGATGAAAAAATTCATTTTGTGAAATGTGAGGGACGAAACAATTCATTTTGTGAAATGTGAGGGACAAAAAAATTCATTTTGTGAAATGTGAGAGACTATGAATTGGATGATGTAAATTTTGATGTGACAATTTTGCCCTTCAAAAATGGTCACGTGTAAGGCACGTGGTGGATTCCGACAAAAAATTAGTCAGAAACCTAGATAAGGACCAAATTTGATTAATGTGAATTTGTAAGGGACGTAAAAGTATATTTTTAAAAGTGAGGGACGAAAAAAGTCATTTTACAAAATGTGAGGGACGTTTTGAACGATTTTTCCTTTTTCAATTATTACCCGATTGTAAAGAAAAATTAATAATAGAATGGAAAAAGGAATTAGAAATAAGAAAATTTAATTTTCCCTTCTTTACTTGGCTATCATTCTATATTTCAAAAATAGGAATAAATGATGTATATAATACACCTCAAATAAATGTACAAACAAATTTATATAAAAACGGAAATTAAAAGATGATCAAATAGTTACATCAATACATCCTCCGTTACAAGAAATTAAAATAAACATAGGACAAGGAGAAATAATAGCATCACCTTTTAAAAAAGGAAGATAAGCTGAAACAAGTACTAATAATAATGTAAGTATAGAAGATATTAAAAAATTATATCAACAGAATAACTATGCAAATCAAATACTTCATACAATATCACAACATATAGAAATAGTAACTACAAAAATTGATAGTATACAAAGACCAACTTCTAGATTCCTAAACGATATTTCAGTTCCTCATTTTCAACGAAGAAGCCTTCCAAGAGAAAGAGAACAAGAATTAGTACAAAATGTTAATTCAACAGATACAATTTTAGGTAGAATATCTCAAACTTTACAATCACTAACAATAAGTACTCCTAGAATAAATACTTTAGATGAAGTAATTATAAATGAAGAATCAACCTAAGAACCTAGGGCAGGAGGCTCGGGCAAGACGCTGAGGAAAACTTACGACAGTGGCAGGAGGAGTTTGACGCGGCTCGTGATGACTTATCTAGGATGAACCTAGGGGAGGCTCGGGCAAGGTATGCACAGGCATTAGGCATAGAGTGTGAGTACTAGAAGCAAAAATTGGCACTTAAATGGATTCAGAAGGGTGATGCCAATACAAAATTCTTTCACTCGTTCGTTAAGTAGCGGCGAAGTGTTAATTTTATATCAAGGATCAAGGATGATGCGGGCTGTTGGCTAGAGGACGAGGAGGAGATGAAAGCTTCGGTAGAGTAGTTCTATGTGAAGTTGTTCCGGACGGAACGGGAGGGCCGGGCTGCTCCAAGCTTGGAATTCTCACTCCCCTCCCTGACTTGTGAGGACAATATGAAGCTCCAACAGTTGCCAACGCTACAGGAAGTGAAAGAGGTGGTGTTCTCGATGTCAAAAGATAGTGCACCAGGACCGGACGGCTTTGGCGCAAGCTTCTACCAAGCCTGTTGGCCAGTTATTCAAAATGAGCTACTGGAAGCGGTTCATGACTTCTTCAAAGGGGCTCCTCAACCAAGAGGCTTTTCCAGTGCACTGATTGTGCTAATCCCAAAGGTACCGGGGGTGACTAAATGACAAGAGTTTAGACCTATCAGCCTGTGTAACCTAAGCTCCAAAATTATTTCCAAAGTTCTAACGAACCGACTCAATCATCTGCTTCCTAAACTGATCTCGCCATGGCAGGCAGGTTTTGTTGCGGCCAGGAGTATTGCAGACAACATCCTCGTAGCACAGGAACTGGCAATGGATATTGATAGGAAGTTATGATGCCTGAACTTGATACTAAAGCTGGATATGGAGAAGGCGTCTGACAGGGTTGAATGGAGCTTTCTTATCTTTATGCTCCGAAAATTTGGGTTTCACGAGTGGGTGGTGGATCTGCTCTTCTAAACATTGTCAAAAAATTGGTTCTCGGTGTTAATCAATGGCTCTCCAGCGGGATTCTTTAAATCCTCAAGAGGGGTTCGCCAAGGCAACCCGTTCTCCCCGGCTTTATTTCTACTGGTGGCAGAATTCTTGGGTGGGGGACTGCATCATTTGTTTTGTCAAGATGAGAGTCGTTTCTTTGTCTTCTCTGGGCTGCGTATCCCTTACTTTGCATTTACGAATGACATCTTGATCTTCACTCGCTGCTTCGAGGGTGGGTTGGCCTCCTTGAAGTTGTTCTTCGACTCCTACCAGGCATTTTGGGGTCAGAAAATTAATACCCATAAAAGCTGTTTCATCTTGTTGGCTCGAGCGTCCGCTGAACATGGGGCAAGGATGGCCTCGATGTTGCAGTTCTATCAGCAGTACCATTCGTTCACGTATTTGGGGGCCCATATTTTCAAAGGAAGAATGACGTGCATTCTATTTGATTCTCTGGTGGCTAGAATGCAAGGCCGCCTGTTCCACTGGAGCTCACAGTTACTATCGTCAGGAGGTAAATTAGTGTTACTAAGGCATGTTCTTACCTCAATGCCTATGTACTTGCTGCAAGTGTTGGATCCTCCCCGGGCAGTTTTACTAAAGCTGGAAAAGGTATGTAAGGCTTTTTTATGGGATAAAAATGCTGACTCCAAAGGCATTCATTGGACGTCTTGGGAAAAGGTCTGCTATCCAATGGCTGAAGGCGGGTTGGGTTTTCGCTCCTAGGAGGACATGTGCTCAACCTTTGCTTGCAAGCTCTAGTGGCGGTTGCGGAAAAATGATTCATTATGGGCTGCTTTTATGCATGCCAAATATGTTAGGGGTACACACCCGTTCCAAGCTCAGGTAGCCAGACCTTCCCCTTCATGGAGGCGGTTGGAGGGAATTCGAAGGGCAGCAGAGAGTAACATCAGATGGTGTGTGGGCAAAGTCTTTGAGGCTCTTCTGGTGGACTTGCTCTCCATTAACGACCCACCCCACATGCTGCTCTCGGAGTTCTTTGATGACAGGGGCTGTAATATAGAGAAGCTGAGGCACTGGGTGCCTGCTTATCTGGTTAGTCAGATTCAGAAAATTCAACTGTTCCCAGAACAACACGATCGTATGGTTTGGGTGGGCTCACCTCGGGGGAGTTCTCAACCAAGGCTGCTGGGGAGAGCATTCGATTGAAACGCAACACCTCACTAGTGGACGATTTCACTTGGACCAGCTTAGTGCCGTTGAAGCTGTCTTTCTTTGCATGGAAGGTGATGCGTAATCTAGTTCCCCTGGATGCGACCCTGAAGTGTCGGGGAGTCCCCATGGCATCACGTTGCTTATGTTGCCACTCACTGGAAGAATCACTTGTTCACCTCTTCATGACAGGCCCAATAGCAATGGAGGTATGGAGCGCTTTTCGACAGAGGTTTGGAATTATTGATTCCCATTCCTCTTCGGTGTCTGGGATGGTTTTGTCTTGGTTTAGCTCAACTTCACTGGTTACATGGGACCACATAAGGACTATGGTCCCGCTAGTAATTCTGTGGTTCCTATAGATGTCCAGGAACAAGGCGCTCTTCGAGGGGCGACGTTTGCGGCTTGTAGGGTTATTGCTTCGGTCGACGGATTTGTGCAATAGCTGGGAGTGGCAAAGATACTCTCTGCGGACCATTTTAGGGGAGATGCGAGAGACCCTTGGGCACAGTTGAGCACCCGATTGGCGTGGAGGAAACACGCACTTGCAGTGTCTTTGAAACGCCCTCCGGCGCACCATGTTAAGTTGAATACGGACGCTAGTGTCTTTCACAAGCGAGCTTTTGGGGGTGGTTTACTCTAAGACTCTGAAGGCCGCTTAATCTTTGCTTTTTACAAAGAATTTGGGGAGATGGATGTCTTGAGGGTAGAGAGTTCATCTTTGCTACATGGTCTTCAGCTGTGTAAGGATCTAGTTAGGGGACCCCTGCTAGTGGAGGTAGACTCTAAAAGCCTAGTCAGTCTAATTAATGTGGGAGCGACATCCCGGTGGTCCCTTTGCAATACATTGCGACACATAAGAGCGCTGCTTTTCTCATTTTCGGCGTCTGTAACACACGTTTTCAGGGAGGCGAGCTCTTTAGCAGATAAACTCGCGGGATTGCGATTGTCATCAGAGTTATTCTGCACTTCGTTTCAACAACTCCCGAATCTAGTGCGAGCATCAGTAGTCTAAGACAATCGGGAATTCACTTTCCTGCGGTGGCAGTCTATAGGGTAGTAGCTCTCCTTTGGCTAGTTCAGGACCTAGATGATGTCTGACGCTTTATGTACGTTGTTGTTTTGCCAATAAAATCTTAGTTTTGATTAAAGAAAACATAAGAAGAATCAAGTTATTCAGAAGAAGAAACAGATATAGTTACTTCTATAGAAAAACAATTTAATGAAGAAGAAGGTAATCTAATAAATAGAATAAAACGAAGAAAAATTTTAAAAACAGAAAAGATTGGCAACTAGTAAGCACAAGAAATTATTATCCTAGACCCAGCCTCCCTAATATACAATATGAAGAAAGATCAAAATTTCATACTACAAAATATGATGGAGATTCAATACACGAATGGAATATAGATGGAAAAGCAGAATACGAAGTATTAAATACTTTGCAAGAAATGGGAATGGCTAGATTAGCATATAAGCTAAAAAGTATTTAAGAAAGAAACATTGCAACCTTATTAGTTTCTGGTTTTATAGGACAATTAAAAAATTGGTGGGATAATGCCTTAACTCTTCACGATAATTATCAATATTAGGTCATACAGTAGAAATAGAAGATGACCAAGGAAATATTCAAGTACAGTCAGATGCTGCAAAATTTTTAATTGTAACAATAGTAATGTATTTTGTAGGAAATCCAAAGGAAGAATTAAATGCAAACAAAACCTTTTTAACAAATTTAAGATGTCCAACGTTGTCAGATTTTAGATGGTATAAAGATATATTTTTGACTAATGTATTAAGAAGACCAGACTGCAATGCTTCATTTTGGAAAGAAAGATTTATAACAGCATTACCAAGTTTATTTTTACAAAAAATAATGGATAATTTACAAAAAGAAATGGGAACTGAAGTTATTTCATTTGAAAATATTACTTTTGGGCAATTATTTGCTTTTGTTAAAAAAGAAGGTCTAATTTTATGTTCAGAATTAAAACTCCAAATTAAGTATGATTCAAAAACAAAAGAAGTAGGATCATTTTGCGAAGCTTTTGGAATTAAGAAAATAGAATCCCCCTCAGCATATAGAAAGAAAAATAAAAAGGAGAAAAAATATAAAAAATCTAATAAAGAATCTTATTATGAGAAAAAGAAAAGTAAAAAATATAATAAAAAGAAAATTGTTTGCTAGAAATGTGGGAAAATAGGACATAAAGCAGATAAATGTAGACTAAAAGCGAAAATAAATGAAATATGTGCAGAGGAAAAAGATATAAAAAATAAATTAATTAGTTTATTAATAAATGAAAAAGATCAAGAAACAGAAGATGATTATTATAATGATATAAGTAGTTCAGAAGATCAAGAAGAATATAATTGTTTAAATAATCCAAAATACATAAATATTATTACCAAAAAAGAAGATAAAGAATTTTTATTAGATATAATTGATAAAATAGATGATCCTATAGCTAAGAAAGAATATTTAGAAAGACTAAAAAGTTTAATAATACAAGAAGATAAAATGCCAAAAATCATCGAATCATTTAGTATTTCAAAATTAATAGATAAATATTCTAATAAAAATAATATAAGAAAGGAAACTACTAAAGACCTTCAAACAGAAATTAATAGTCTAAAGGTACAAGTAAAACAATTACAACAAGAAATAATTAGTTTAAAGACCAAAGATTTAGAAATAGAAGCAAAAATGTCACTGATAAATAATAAACAAAATACAGATGAACCGTCTACCTCAAAAACAAATGAAATAATAATTTTTGAAAAACCAATAGACGAAAAACAATATTTAAACATAATAGAAAAAATGACATTTCAAAAATGGTATGCTTTAGTAAAAGTAATGGTAGAAGAATTCAAAGAAACATATGTAGCCCTATTCGATAGTGGAGCAGATTCAAGTTGTATAAAAGAAGGACTAATTCCAACTAAATATTGTGAAAGAACTAAGGAAGAATTATTGGCAGCAAATGGAGAAAAATTGCAAGTAAAATACAAATTTACTAAAGGATCAATATGCAATAATAATTATTGTTTAAAACATAATTTTTTAATAGTTAAAAGCATAAATAATGACATGATATTAGGAACACCCTTTTTAATTCAAATATATCCCTTCACTGTAAATTTTGATGGAGTTTCTACAAATATTATGGGTAAGACCATTACATTTAAATTTTTAACACCAATCAAACAAAAAGAATTACAAATATTGCAATCATCCTCTATGTATAAAACAATAAATACTATTCAACATGTTAAGCAAAGCATAAATTTTATTAAAGAAGAAAAATCTTATTTAAGAATAGAAGAACAATTAAAAGAAGTAAACATGAAAACTAGAATTACAAAATTAGAAGAATTAATAAAAAAGGAAGTATGTGCAGATATACCCAATGCATTCTGGAATAGAAAACAACATATGATTAATCTAACTTATGAAAAAGATTTTAATGAAAAGGATATTCCAACTAAGGCTAGACCAATACAAATGAGTTCTGAATTATTAGAATTTTGCAAAAAGGAAATACAAGCTCTAATGGATAAAGAATTAATAACACCATCAAAATCACCCTGGAGTTGTGCAGCTTTTTATGTGATGAATCAAGTTAAAAAAGAAAGAGGAGTTCCAAGATTAGTAATTAATTATAAACCTTTAAATAAAGTTTCACAATGGATAAGATATCCAATTCCCAATAAAAAAAATTTATTTAGTAGATTATTTAATGCTAAGATATTCTCAAAATTTGATCTAAAATCAAGATATTGGCAAATAATAATAGCACCAGAAGACAGGTATAAAACAGCATTTACAACACCTTTTGGACATTATGAATGGAAAGTTATGCCATTTGGACTAAAAATGCCCCCTCAGAATTCCAAAATATAATGAATGATATATTTAATTCATATAGTTCATTTAGCATAGTATATATAGATGACGTATTAATATTTTCTGAATCATTAGAAAAACATTTTAAACATTTAAATATATTTTTAAAGGTAGTTAAGAAAAATGGATTAGTAGTTTTAGCATCAAAATTAAAATTATTTCAAACTCAAATAAGATTTCTAGGACATGACATTAATAAAGGAACCATAAAACCTATAAATAGGGCATTAGAATTTGCAGATAAGTTTCCAGATGAAATTAAAGATAAAAATCAATTACAAAGATTTTTAGGATGTTTAAATTATATTGCTGATTTTTTCCCCAAACTAAGACAAGAATGTTCGATATTGTTTAATAGGTTAAAAAAGAATCCTAAACCATGGAAAGAAGAACATACCTAAAAAATTAGATATCTTAAAGAAAGAATTCAAACCTTACCATGCCTAAGTCTTCCTCATCCTAAAGCTTTTATGATAGTCGAAACAGATGCATCAAAATTAGGATATGGAGAAATATTAAATCAAAAATTAGAAAACTTGAAAGAAGAATTAGTTAGATTTCATTCAGGAACATGGTCAGCACCTCAGAAATATTATTCTACTATTAAAAAGGAAATTTTGTCCATAGTATTATGCATATCAAAATTCCAAGATGATGGGTATAACAAAAAGTTTTTATTAAGAATAGATTGTAAATCAGCAAAAGAAGTTTTACAAAAGAATGTTCAAAATATAGTTTCAAAACAAATTTTTGCTAGATGGCAAGCTATTTTATCAGTCTTCGATTTTGAAATAGAATTTATAAAAGGAGAAAATAATTCTCTTCCTGATTTTTTAACAAGAGAATTTTTACAGGGAAATGAAGCAAGAAATGATAAAAACCATTAGGAAAAGACTTTATGAGGAAAACCAACTTAAAAAATATGCTCGTTTATCCTCTTGAAATCTCATTTACTATACCTCTCAAGGGAGAATCCAGCCATATCATATCCATAGACATGATGAAGTCAAAATCAGAAGATCAAAGGCAATTCTTAATCTTAAGGAACAATGCTACATCAAGAAGAGAATGATTGATGAAATCATTCTAGCAAAGAATTGGGAAGAACAAAATAGAAGGGATTCTGGAGAATATCAAGTTCTAATTCAAAAGAAGAAAAAAGAATTAAGGTCTATTATTTGTTGAATTGTGCAGGAAAATGAATTCAAAAGCAGAAGGTTCAGGCTCAAAACCAAAGACTCCAAAAGATTATGAGATGAGTCTTACTCAAATTCCTGTAACCCCAAATAGATTCCAAACTCTTCAAGATTTCCCAGCATTAAGTTATATTCAGGCAGCCAGAAACCCTACCAACACTAAACCCAATCAAAACCCTTCAAAACCTCTAAACCAATATAAACCTAATGAAAACACCTACTTCACTAAACCGTTCACTCAACATATTACTTTGACCAGATTCCAAGAAATACCTCCCTATAATGCACTCATAAATATCACACAAAGATTGTTTCCCTCAAAATGCTTTTGGCAACCAGATGATTCTGCAAAAAAATTAGATTATTATGAATTGATCCTTACGGATACTCAATCCATTGAAATTTACCCCATTCCAGATAAAGAAAAACCAGAAGTAATCAGTCATTCAAAACCTATCATTAGAAAGGTTTGTTCTCCAAATGAATGGACTTCTTTATTGTTATTCTTGGTTTTGATGATCACAAAATACTTTGAAATGTTTATCTAACTCTCTTCAAATATAAGTGTTTTTTGCCTATCAAAGAATCAGGTACGAATATGTCAAGAAATGAAAATCAACCAAAAGAAGAAGCAAAAACAGGACACTCATGTCGGACGTCCGAAGGAATCTGTCGGACGTCCGAAAGGATGAAGAACATCAAGAAGGAAATTCTGTCGGACGCTCGTGAGGAAGCATCGGACGTCCGGATGGATCGGACGCACTCCTCGGACGCACATCGATCGTATCGGACGTCCTAAAAATTCCACAAAGTGTTGATGACTCTCTGCCAAAATTCTGTCGGACGCTCGTGAGGAAGCATCGGACGTCCGGATGGATCGGACGCACTCCTCGGACGCACATCGGTCGTGTCGAACGTCCTAAAAATTTTACAAAGTGTTGATGACTCTCTGCCAACGTTCGAATGCAGAAGCTGTCGGACGATAAAATTCCATCTGACGTCCGAACAACAACTTGACTGATTTTCGGACGATGGGATCGGACGATGACTAAGCTGTCAGACGTCCGACAGCCCCAACGGCTAGCTGACTCTTCATCTGCCTTCTATCCGTTGGAAGCATTAATGAAACCCATTTTTGGTTCCCTTTAAATACAAACGATTCTGAATCAGAGAGGGATTTTTGCACACTTTGTTTACAAGATTTCAAGAGATATTTTAGCTTGAAAATAGTCTCCAAGACAAGATTTGTTCTCCAAGTGGTGTGAATTTCTTGTGAGCATTTCTCTTGTGGTTGAAAGTTTTATTAGTGTAGCTTTGTTGAGTGTTATCTGAGTGATTGTAAAACTTCTTAGTTTGACTAAGTGAGGCTTAGGGCAAGGAGGAAGTGCTCCCTCCATTGTACATCTAGTTGATCATCTTTCATCAAAGAGAAGTTGCTCAACCTAGTGATTGGTTTTCAAGTTTGAAGAAAGCTTGGTAGACAATCGGTTTGATATTCTATCTTATTCTTTTTGTTTAATAAAATTCTCATTACTTATTTATACTTGTTTTTCTAATCAACATTGCTCTCTTCTTCTAATCTACTTGGTTGATCATTACTAGAAAAGAAGGTAAATTTTTATTAAAGAAAAATTGCATAAATTTGATTAAGATTTTAATCAACCTAATTCACCCCCCTCTTAGGTTGTCTTTGGGCCTTACAATTGGTATCAGAGCTTGGTCTCCTAGAGATTAAGCTCAAGCGGTTTGGAGTAAAGATGACAACCAGTCATGCTATGTTTGTTGAGGGGCAATCTGTTACTAGACCTCCCATGTTTAGTGGCTCCAATTATGTTAGTTGGAAAGAAAGGATGATTATTTTTTTGCAATCTATTGATATTGAGTTATGGTTTATTGTGAGTGAAGGACCGCATGAAACTAACTTTCTTGATGCAGATACAGGTTTGCTTCGGCCAAAAACGAGAGCTGAAATGAATGTTCAAAATAGGACTAATCTCACATTGAATACCAAAGTCATGAATGTTCTTTATAGTGCCTTAGATTCAAATGAATCAATTAGAGTAAAAGGCTGTAAATCGGCCAAAGAAATGTGGGATAAACTAAGAGAAATCCATGAGGGTGGTGACAACGTGAGAGAACAGAAAAAGACTATTTGGTCACAAAGTATGAATCATTTAAAATTGAACCTCTTGAGAATATTGACAAAATGTATTGCAGGTTCAATGACTTGATCAAAGATCTCGAGGTGTTGGGCAAAGAGTACACCTTGGGAGAAAAGAACAGGAAAATTCTCAATGCATTGGGCAAAGAATGGGAAAATAAAGTGACTGCAATGGAGGAGACTAAGGATCTAAATTCTGTGCCTATTGAATCTCTCATTAACTCACTAACCTCTTATGAGTTGAAGTTGAAATCTAAAGTGCAGGAGGAAGAGGATGCTAGAGCAAAGAGAAACATTTCTCTAAAGACTACTCAAGGTGAAGATGATCCAACTCACTTGGATGATGAAGACTCGGATGGTGATGATAATGATCTTGCTCTCATCACAAGGGGTTTCAAGAGAATCTTGAATAAAAGGAAGTTTAGAAGGGGAGGACCTAGCAATCAATTCCAAAATTATTCATCAAATACAAGGAACAAAGGAAAACAAGAATTCAACAAGAAGCAAGTGGACAAATGCTATGAATGTGGACAGCCTGGACACTATGCAAACGAATGCCCCATGAAAAAAATGAAAGATGGGAAAGCTGATCGAAAGCCAAGATTCAACAACTTCCAGATTACTTGGAATGAATGCAACTCCGAAGGGGAAGTTGAAGAAGAGGAAGAATCAGCTCAAATGGCTTTCATGACTATTGGAGATAATGAGGAAAAAGGCTCAAACAAATCCAAATGGTTTATTGATAGTGGCTGCTTAAGGCATATGACCGGTGATCCCTCTTTGTTCATAAAGCTAAAATCAAAATCAAGTGGAAAGGTAACATTTGGTGATGATGTGAAAGCTAAGATAATTGGAATAGGTGATGTTGGTAAGGATGGTGAAACTTTTGTTCATAATGTGCTCTTAGTTGATAACTTAGATTATAACTTGCTTAGTGTTAGTCAATTGTGTGATAAAGACTTGAATGTGTTGTTTAAAAAGCATGAATGCATTGTGCTTGATTCCAAATATAATGTTGTGTTCAAAGGTAAGAGGTTTAACGACATATATATTGTGGTTCTTGATAAAATTGATTCATCTAGTTTCAAATGTCTTAAAGCTTCAAATGAAGATCCTTGGTTGTGGCATAGGAGACTTTGTCATTTTAACATGGATTTACTAAAGGAAATTTCGAAAAAGGAGCTGGTTAGAGGCTTGGCAAAAATCAGTTTTGAAAAGGATAAAATTTGTGATGCATCTCAATTTGGAAAGCAAACAAAAGTTTCTTTTAAACCAAAGAAGTGTGTATCAACTTCTAAACCTTTAAAACTCTTACATCTTGACTTATTTGGTCCTATTCAAATCACTTGCTTGGGAGGTAAGAAATACTGCTTTGTGATTGTGGATGATTATTCTAGATATATTTGGGTGATATTTCTTGCTCATAAGGATGATGCCTTCAAGAATTTCATTTCATTGTTTGCTAAAGTGCAAAATCTGCTTGGGTTAAAAATTGTTAGGATTAGAAGTGATAATGGAACGGAATTCAAGTATTATGATTTTTCAGATTTTTGTGATCATAATGGCATAACACATGAGTTTTCAATTGCAAGAACTCCACAACAAAATGGTGTTGTAGAAAGAAAAAATATGAGACTACAAGAGGCTGCTAGAACTATGTTAAGTGAATGTAGTTTGCCAAAATACCTTTGGGCTGAAGCGGTAAACACTGCATGTTATGTGATGAACAGAATCCTTTTGAGACCCATTTTGAATAAAACATCTTATGAACTGATTTTTGATAAGAAACCTACGGTTGGATATTTCAAAGTCTTTGGTTGTATATGTTTTATTTTAAATTTAAAGGAACATCTTGGTAAGTTTGAGAGAAAATCTGATGAAGGAATATTTTTGGGATATTGTGAGAACAAAAGAGGATATAGAGTCTTTAATAGAAGGACTCTTGTGATAGAAGAAGCCATTCACATAACATTTGATGAAACTAATGATGATAATTCCAAAAGTTCGTGTGAGGATGATGATGTAGGTGTTCGTGAAGGAATGGAAAAGCTAAAAATTGGAGATGGAGGAAATTCTAAACCGGAAGCAAAGGAAATGGAGAATGAAACTCATGAAGATCAAGAAAGGGAAGATGAGGACAAAAATGATGATTCATTCAAAGATCTTCCCAAAGCTTGAAAATTTAGCCAAAATCATCCAAAAGAACTTATAATTGGTGATCCATCCGAGAAGGTAAACACTCGTTTCTCATCTAAGAAATTGATAGACAATTTTGCTTTAGTTTCTCTTTTTGAACCTAAAAATATCAATGATGCCTTAAAGGATGAAAACTGAATTTTGGCAATGCAAGAGGAACTCAATCAATTTGAAAGAAATAAGGTTTGGACACTAGTTGATAGACCTCAAAATCACCCTATCATTGGCACTAAGTGGGTATTTAGAAATAAGCTGGATGATAAAGGTGTAGTTGTAAGAAATAAAGCTAGATTAGTTGCAAAAGGGTATGCTCAAGAAGAAGGAATTGATTTTGATGAAACATTTGCTCCCGTAGCTAGATTAGAATCAATTAGAATGCTTCTTACTTTTGCTTGCTTCAAAGGTTTTAAACTGTTTGAAATGGATGTTAAAAGTGCCTTCTTAAACGGTTTTATTGATCAAGAAGTATATGTGGATCAACCTCCCGATTTTGAAAATTCAAAATTTCCAAATCATGTGTTTAAACTCTCAAAAGCATTGTATGGGCTAAAACAAACTCCAAGAGCTTGGTATGATAGATTGAGTGGTTTCTTGATTGAAAATAATTTCAAAAGAGGAGTTGTGGACACCACACTGTTTACTAAGCAAGTGCTAAATGAACACCTTATTGTGCAAATATATGTAGATGATATTATTTTTGGTGCTACTAATGAGTATCTATGCAAGGATTTTTTCACCATTATGCAAAGTGAATTTGAAATGAGTATGATGGGAGAATTAAATTTCTTCTTTGGACTTCAAATACATCAAGCCATAGAGGGCATTTTCATAAATCAAGCAAAATACACTAAGAAATTGCTGAAAAGATTTGGCATGGAGGACTCAAAGCAAGTTGGAACTCCAATGTGCACTTCAACAAAACTTGACAAAGATGAAGAAGGTAAACATGTGGATGAAAAGCACTATAGAGGTATGATTGGAAGCTTACTTTATTTAACCGCAAGTAGACCCGATATTATGTTTGCTGTTTGCTTGTGTGCTAGATTTCAATCTTGTCGAAAAGAATCACATTTGAATGCTGTTAAAAGGATTTTTAGGTATTTGAAAGGTACATTAGACTATGGTCTTTGGTATGCTAGATCTAGTGAGTTTGCACTATATGGATATTCGGATGCTGATTTTGGAGGTTGTCGTGTGGATAGAAAGAGTACTAGTGGAACTTGTCACTTTCTTGGTAATTACTTAGTCTCTTGGTTTAGCAAGAAACAAAATGCAATCTCTTTGTCTACAATCGAAGCGAAATATATTGCCGCTAGTGCATGTTGTGCTCAACTTTTATGGATGAAACATACCTTGAATGATTTTGGATTGTCATATGACTGCATGCCTATATTCTGTGATAATACTAGTGCTATCAATTTGACCAAAAATTCAATTCAACATTCTAGGACAAAGCATATAGATATAAAACACCACTTTATTCGCGATCTTGTTCAAAAAGGTGAAGTATGTGTAAATTATGTTTGTTCTAAAGATCAATTTGCTGATATTTTTACAAAAGCTTTGCCATTAAATCAATTCATTCATCTAAGATCAAAATTAGGGATAATCGAAAAATTATCTTAAAATTTTTCAAAGCCTTCGGACGTCCGAAAGAAGATGAACGGACGTCCGATAATGTTCTTCAGCTATTTTTCCAGAAAACACCTGTTCGGACGAAGCTGTCGGACGCACAACTTTGTTCGGCCGTCCGACAGTGCAACGGTTCACTTTTTAAAGTAACTTTCTTCCTCATTTGCTTCAAATTCTTCTTCTTCTATTTCCTCTCGGACGAAAACTCTCTCGTTTCTCACTCTCAAATTCGTACCATTTTGAAGCTCTCATTCCTAAATTGACTCAACCAAAATTTTTCCTGATCGATTGCGATTCGTTTCTCCTGATCATTTCACCGTATCGCATAACATTTCACAAATTCCCAAATTTCCCTCAAAACCTTATTTTCTCATAACCGCTCTGTCCAATTTTCTTCAAGGCCTTTTTGTCCCAAAATTTCTGTGTGATTCATTTCCATACTACTGTGTGCATCATTTGCATCCTTCATTCCACACATTTCGCACAATGGTGAATCTAAGAGGAGGGAAGGTCACTGCCGGGCGCAAGCATCCACTCAGGGATGAGGATGATGATATTCCTACGGTCAAAAGATCATCCAAACGCGTCAAGAGGGGAGCTGTAAAAGGTCAAATGTCACAGCCTACACCACAACTTACCCCTCAGCCTGAATCTGGACAGGGAACCTCATCTCAACCGCCTCCAAAATCAACCACAGTCCCTACATTCTTTGATGATGCTGCAAAAGACAAACACTCCTGGATATCCCAGAAGGGTGTCATCCCTCAACGCACCGTAAATCCTTTTGAATTTCGCCAAATAGGTTTAGAATCCATTCTGAGTCTGTTTGTTTTCCAGAAATGGTCACATCTCATTTCTATGCCTAATGTCTATTATCCTGAAATGCTGTTTCAATTCTTTGCCAATCTTAGGAAAGGCACTGATCAAACTGAGATTATGTCCAGGGTTAATGGGGTAGACTTAGTCTTTGATTCTGAAATTATGAATGATATTTTAAAAACTACTATTGAACCTGGATGCAAGAGTAAAATTACAAATTTCTTTTCCTATGAAGAGCATCCTACTGCTGATAATCATTTTGATGGGGCTAAGATGTTGACTTATTTTAAAAGAAGTTTTTCTGCCCCTGCTGATGCTAAACTGAATGATCTTGCCCCTGTGAATCTAATTGCCTTTTCAATCATTTCAAACTTGCTTGTGCCTACTGATGGCCATAGAACAGATGCAAACAAAATGGAGTTGTATCTCTTTTACTGTTTTCGAGAAAAGATTAGTATTGATTTTGGTTTTGTCATGTGCAAGTTTTTACTTCACTATGCCACTGATTCTCGCAGAAAATTATCTTATAGAAAAATTTTTCAAAAGATTTTTGAGTTTTACAAAGTACCAATTCTAGGTGTTTGTCCCAAAAAAGCATCTTTTTATGCCTTTACCAAAGGATATTTTGAAAGAAAAAATCTTGTTTTTAAGGATAATCTATGGGCTTATAAGGGGACATCATCTAGTGAACCTAGGTCTAAGGCTGCACATGATCCACTACACACTCCTTCATCTGTTGCACTCACTTCCATTCATCCCAGGAAGTCTGCCACTAAGGCATCTTCCTCCTCCAATGATGAAGTGATTGAGCTCCTTCGTGAACTCAAACAGCATGTTCTTCTTCTGGAACATGGTCTAATGCTCACCATGTCCTCTGAGCAACAAACAGCCTACCTAGACAAAAAGAACATTCTTTTCCCCCACCTGTGGTTGAGGAAGTTTCCCATGGCAAAGAGCCACGCCCTACTGATCCGAGTTCATCAATTCCATACCCGGGCTCATCAACTCCCGTGACTCCTCATGGCCCTTCCACATCAGATAAAGGCAAGGCACCAGTTGAAGAAGCTGCTGAAGATGATGAAGCAACTGAAGAGGAGGACCTCTCCCAATATCAGCTTTCTCGAAGGACACCTGGATCCACCTAGTTCACCATTTAGGATCACATAGGGTCATTTGCATCTTGTTTGACTATTTCATGTGTTTCTAGTGTTTGTGGTGTTCAATAATGGATATGTAGATATAATGCTTATGTTTATGTTGTGTTCGTTTAATACTTTTTGATGGATGATTATGGCTGTAATGGTTATGGATATGTGGATGGATGTTTAGTATTTTGAATGATGAATGTGTGGATGTGATAAATTTTTTTTTTTTTTTTTGTTATTGGTTCTCCGTGATATATGTGATTGATTGGCATTTTGTGATGACAAAAAGGGGGAGAGGACTGGATTGGATTGATGATGGATTGAATTGGTAAAATGTTGGATGTTGGCTGCTTTATTGTTATATTTTTGGATAATTGATTAATTCGGTAGAGTAGCCAAGTGAGGGGGAGTTTTTCAAATTTTTGCTCTATGATCCACTAAGTAAGGGGGAGTTTTTGTCAATTGAGAAAGGGGGAGCTTATATTGCAATCATCAAATCTTATTTCAAACCATTGTTTTGTTATCATCAAAAAGGGGGAGAATCATAGTTATTAAACTCGGCCCGGCCCGGCGGTTCGACCGGTCAACCCGGCGAACCGGCTACTAAACCGAACCGGTTCTTCAATTGGATCGTTTCTGCATATAAACCGTTGACTTTTCAACGGACCGGCGGTTCAACCGGAAACTCGGCCGATTTTGTGGGCAGACCGGGTTTGAGGAAAAAATGTTTGTCCAAGCCTTTGCTTGGATTCAAACTTCAGACCTTCGGTATTGTTTGTGCGTAGCTCACCACCAGACCACTTTGTCACTTGTTCATTAATGGTCATTCTTATACTATATGAATGTTTTTTAATTTCATCTTTATTTTTTTAAACTCTCCAATACAAATGTATTTGGAATCTTTTAATAAAACTTATGACCCTTATATTCTATAAATTATAAAATAGATTTCAAAAATAACATATTACATAATTTATTTTAAAGACAAATATTTTTTTGCATTTAAAATTTGTAAATAACCTAGATAATTACAATAAACATCTACACTTGAAGTTTGGTGGATTACTAATTAAATTTATATTTTGCTGATTCTTATATGAATTAAATATTCTATAGCAAATTAAATTAAATGAATATTTGTTATGACATTATTTATTACAATTTATCTCATATATCCTATATCAAAATTTATAAAATATAATATTTAAATATATGTAGTGACCCACTGGTTCAACCACTCACCCACCGGTTGAACCAGTGACCCGTTGACCCACCTGCTTCGCCGGTCTCTCTCCGGGTCGAGTTTAATAACTATGGGGAGAATGTTATTCTTGGTTTTGATGATCACAAAGTACTTTGAAATGTTTATCTAACTCTCTTCAAATATAAGTGTTTTTTGCCTATCAAAGAATCAGGTACGAATGTCAAGAAATGAAAATCAACCAAAAGAAAAAGCAAAAACAGGACACTCATGTCGGACGTCCGAAAGGATGAAGAACATCAAGAAGGAAATTCTGTCGGACGCTCGTGAGGAAGCATCGGACGTCCGGATGGATCGGACGCACATCGATCGTGTCGGATGTCCTAAAAATTTCACAAAGTGTTGATGACTCTCTGCCAACGTTCGAATGCAGAAGCTGTCGGACGATAAAATTCCATCGGACGTCCGAACAACAACTTGACTGATTTTCGGATGATGGGATCGGACGATGACTAAGCTGTCGGACGTCTGACAGCCCCAACGGCTAGCTGACTCTTCATCTGCCTTCTATCTGTTGGAAGCATTAATGAAGCCCATTTTTGGTTCCCTTTAAATACAAACGATTCTGAATCAGAGAGGGACTTTTGCACACTTTGTTTACAAGATCTCAAGAGATATTTTAACTTGAAAATAGTCTCCAAGACAAGATTTGTTCTCCAAGTGGTGTGAATTTCTTGTGAGCGTTTCTCTTGTGGTTGAAAGTTTTATTAGTGTAGCTTTGTTGAGAGTTATCTGAGTGATTGTAAAACTTCTTAGCTTGACTAAGTGAGACTTAGGGCAAGCAGGAAGTGCTCCCTCCATTGTACATCTAGTTGATCATCTTTCATCAAAGAGAAGTTGCTCAACCTAGTGATTGGTCTTCAAGTTTGAGGAAAGCTTGGTAGACAATCGGTTTGATATTCTATCTTATTCTTTTTGTTTAATAAAATTCTCATTGCTTATTTATACTTGTTTTTCTAATCAACATTGCTCTCTTCTTCTAATCTATTTGGTTGATCATTTCTAGAAAAGAAGGTAAATTTTTATTAAAGAAAAATTGCATAAATTTGATTAAGATTTTAATCAACCTAATTCACCCCCCTCTTAGGTTGTCTTTGGGCCTTACATTTATATTCAAAAAAGTCTTTCTCAGTAAGATTCATTCCAGATGGATTTACATATCAAGATTACAAAATGGCTTGGTATCGTGCCTTTCTATTTAGGCCATTCAATCACGCATGGTTCTTTACATTCAAAGAAAGTTACAACAGAGAATTTCCAATTTGGTTTCATCATTGGTGGAATTGGTTCGGTCCTCAAAAAGAAATTCTACCTCCTAGAGCATTAATAGGATTTCAAACATATCTCAAAAAGGCCAAAGGAGAAGAATACTCAAGACCAATCCTATTTCATATGGAATTTAAAGTTCCATGGATATTTTGCTGGAGTTTCAAGATTCAACAAGAATTAGAAAAACCACTTCCAATGTCACTAGTTCGAGAATTCAAGATTAAATGGTGGGCAGGATTCAATTTAGATCTATGTGATCAAGAAAATATTCTAAAATTTCTCGAGACAAGAGAAAAACTCAAATAGTTAGTTCATCAAGCCTCAAAAGTCAGTACTCCAACTACTCCCCAAAAGAAGGAATCAGCATCAACTTCAACAATAGAAGCAACAACTAATGAATTTCTACTCAAAAAGATGATACAGAATCTAGAGATGCTCAAAGAATTCATGAGTTATCTTCAAAATCAAGCAAAAGGACAAGAACAAAAGACAAAAGAGGCATCAAGCTCCATGTCAGATTCAACATCAGATTCAACTTTTGATCCTTTTGGAGGGCCATGTGTTCAAGACCCAAATATCTTTTAAAGATGTCGGCCACATTTCAAAGAGATAAGGTGTCGGCAATCAAATGCAAATGAAATTCAAATGAAGTGTCGGCAATCAAATGCAAATGAAATTCAACTTTGTAACATCTATAAATAGATTGCAAATCACGAAGAAGGCATCGGGTTTTTTAGAAAGTAGATTTCAGCCTAGAAAAAACTTCGAGTGCTCTTTCTTATTTCTTCCTTCCCTATACTCCCAATTTCAATCCTTGTACTTAGCTTACTTCAATCAATGATTCAACAAGTTCGAATTCATTAAAGCTTCTGATTTTCAAAGATTGCTCTGATTACTGTAAGTTTTATTACTTTATACTACTCTGATTATTGTTCGTTTTACTTATTTAAAGTTTTAACATACCCTGGGCTTTATCTGTTAAAACACATGAAGAAACCATATCTAACAAGAAGAATTTCAAACAATTCCATTGTTGAATCATACTACTATTCAAAAAGATTTCAGTAAAGGTTATAGATATATTCACTTTGAATTAATTCAAGTAGCAGTCAAACCATTTGTTCATTTAGGGGTAGATGCTCCAATTTATCTAGCATTAAGAGATAAGAGGTTAAAAAAGATATAAGACTTCATTACTAGCTATGATTCAAACAAATATATGTAATGGACCAATTTATTTCAATTGCGCCCCTGATTTCTCAGTAGATATAACTGATCCACATGTTTTGAATTCTATAGTTTTAGATATTCATTTACAAGGAGACGAATTTGAAAGACATACAAAAAATTTTGCTGTAATTTATAGAATGTATTATAGACCATTGTCTTCACAATTAAATCCAAAATTTATAGTGACTCCAACTTCAAAAGATGAAACCACTATATTGCAAGTAGAAGCAGATAGACCAACTATATACACACCAAAGAGATTTTTATATGAGGTGTATTATATACATCATTTATTCCTATTTTTGAAATATAGAATGATAGCCAAGTAAAGAAGGGAAAATCAAATTTTCTTATTTCTAATTCCTTTTTCCATTCTATTATTAATTTTTCTTTACAATCGGGTAATAATTGAAAAAATCAAATTCTTTTTTTTTTGTATTTTCTTCATCTTCAAAATCTTCCTATATATATTTATAATTTATTTGAAAATTAGCTTTATTTATTACATTTATTTCTGCTTTCATCTGTGAATGTGTTGGTGAATAATAACTTATTATAACTTAATTTTCATGTTTATCTAATTAAGAAATAATTTAGTTCTTTCTATATTATCTGATTAAGAAAGAAATGTTGAACATGGATTTGTCACAATGCTAAACTAGTTTCAAAGAATTAACTATAGACCATGTAATAGTTAACATTCTCTAATTTATAGAAAATGGAAGTTTAAAAATTCCATAATCTTGTCTTGGTTTATTCAATGTGGACCAGATTTTTGATTAATTACAAAATGTACAAATTATCCTAGATGAGAATAGATAGAAAATACAATTTATGAATAAATAAGCCCTTAAGTGTACCTTTTTTCCCTCAAGGTAGTACTTTTTTCTCCTTTTCTTGCAATCTGCGCATCTTAGTGACAAAATCAGATTCAGTTTTGGGGTTGTCAAGTTAATTCGGTGAAATTAGAAAAAAACTGAAAAACTTAGGCTACAAATTGATCCAATTGTAAAACAATCATGGGGAGAAAAAGAGAAACAAATATTTTATGAGGGGGGCACTTTGAATTACGAAGAAAACAACACTCAGTCACCGACTATGAGATTCCTCTGCTTATTTTGAAATGCCCAACCGTTAATTCTCAAAATACCATCTCCGTATATAAACCCTCCTATTCTCCCCTTGCCTTTCCTTCCTTCACTTCTCTTATCAAAGCTGATGTTCACCATCTCTCTCCCTATCTCTCTATCATTTCAAAATTTTTGTACTTTATTTGATATTTTTTCCCAAATTATAACATTCAAATTGCGCCCAATTTTATATTTTTTTCCTAAGATTTTAAGAGTTTTCTTTGAACAAATTCTTGTTTTCCACAAATTATTTGTTTTCCAGAAGAGATTGGGATTGGGTGTGTGTTTCTGTATGTGAAAATGGCGGAGAAAGAAAGACGCAAATTTAGGGCTTTTTTATTTGTTCATACGCCAATTGAAGATTTAGGTAAACTAAATCTATTCATTTCACTAATTTTTTGTTTTTCTTTTTGAAATTTAATTTATTTTTTGTAATAAATATTTCATCGGAAATATTTGATACAAGGTTGGTTCTTTCTAAGGATAAACAAGAGAATAATAGTTGCAGAGTTCAAGGATATGGTACATGCAAAGCTGAATGTAAACATTACTAAACCTGAAGTTTATAAGACATTCATGAAGGCAAAAATTTTGATCCATGGGAGCTTCAAAGATCAGTACAACAGATTGTGGGATTATTGTGATGAAATAACGAAGGCAAATCCTGGTTCTACAGTGTACATGGAGACTACATTAGATAAAGATTCCGGAAAACAAAGATTTCAGAGACTTTACATTTGCTTCGAGGCACTGAAGAGAGGATTTAAATCTGGTTGTAGGAAGATAATTGGAGTTGATGGTTGCCACTTGAGAGGTCCACATCTGGGTGCGTTATTAACTGCAATTGGAATAGATCCAAATGACTGTGTTTATCCAGTTGCATATGCAGTAGTTGAAGCAGAAAATAAGAGGTCATAGAAGTGGTTTATTGAATTCTTGAAATATGACCTATCCATCAACGATCAAAGAAATTGAAGCTTCATAAGTGATAGATAGAAGGTGAATAAAATCAGATTACATTGTTTGTATATGTTTATTGCAAATATATGAATTCTTACTGATTGTTTCAAACCTGCATTTGTCTTTTTTGCAGGATTTAGGATCTGCAATTCAAGAAGTCATTCCTGATGTTGAGCACAGACATTGTGTAAGGCACTTGCACAACAACTTCAAAAAATATCATCCGGGTGAAGCATTGAGGGAAAGATTTTGAACATGTGCAAGATCATCGTACATGAGGATGTTCGAAAATTAGATGGAGTGTTTAAGGGATTATGATGTAGCTGCTTGGAAGTGGTTAAATGACAACACCTCTCCCTATCACTGGTCAAGATCACACTTTCGAGTGGCTGCCAAGTGTGACATTTTCCTTAATAATTTATGTGAAAGTTTTAATTCGGTCATAATGGATGCAAGGGAAAAGCCAACCCTTGGAATGCTTGAGACTATCAGAATCTATCTAATAGAAAGGTTTCGTACGAAAAGGGAGTGGATGAAGAAGAGGAGTGATAAGATTTGCCCAAAAATTCAAAAGAAACTGGAGAAGGAAAAAAACAGAAGCAGCTGCAAACATTGCGAGATGGTCTGATCAAGATAAATTTGAGGTTACACACATGTATGGAGGCAAACATGTGGTGGACTTAAAGCAGCAGAACTGTAGCTGCAGGAGATGGGAGTTGACTGGATTGCCATGCTGCCATGTGATTTGTTGTATTTCTTTAATAGGTCAAGAGCCAGAAAGTCTTGTTCATCATTACTACTCACGAGACAGTTACTTGAAGGCTTATGAGCCAGCAATTGCTCCTTTGAGTGGGCCAAATGTTTGGGTGCAATCGGATAAGGATCCTGTCTTATCACCCTTGAGGCTAAAGTTACCTGGTCGGCCAAAGAAAGTAAGAAGAAGGGAACTAGAAGAGCCTAGGCCTAATTCAATGGGGTTTACCAAACTTTCCAAATCTGGCCTTGTTAGAACCGCATGTAAAAAATACATCAAAAGGGGCATACAGTGAGAAAGTGTCCACTACTGGTACCTTCTAATGAGCTTGGTGCAAATGCACGGCACTTGGCCATAACAAGAGAACTTGTCCACAAAATCTTGAGACAAGGGAGAATGCTACATGTGAATTACCCCCAAAACCTGGTAAATTGACCTATCCCTCCACTGGTTTTATGGTGTAATACTTAACTAATGGCGCTTTGATGAGTATAGATCAAGTGTTTGACAAGGAGCCGATTGAAGTACCTCCAGAATCTAGCTCAATGCCAGATGTTCCAACTGGTCAGCAATAGGATTTTTCCATGTATTTGTAGTTCATAATAATTTTATTCTTGTACTTGTTAACTGTTTTAACTTTATTTCATGGTCAGGTGATAAAGCACAGGCTGCTATTGATGATGTATAGGTTATTGATTTACAGCCATAAGCTCAAGAAGAACTACCTGAAGTGCGAAAGAAATTCACCAAGTATTCCTTCTGTCATGGCTTAGGACATAATCGGCAAACATGTGGAACCTGGCATGCTCGAGCATGGAGAAAAAGGAAGGCTGCTATGATTGTTTTTGATCCATTCCCTCTATAAAATGGAAAAATGACTAGGAAAAAAGAGACAGTAAGTTGTAGTAATTTATAAAGTTAACAGCATGTTGTTGGACAATGATTTTGACATGACTTAAAAGGAGACTGTTTATGGCTTTTGACATGTGATTTTTTTGTGCAGGCACATAGGCTGTTGGATGAAGAAGATAATATTGTTGCCCGGTCAACTTAATGGAGCTTAGGAATAAAAAGCTTCTATTTTGCGGGACATGCTCTGTTTTGTACATTAAGAGCTTTTGTTTTGTCATAAAGTACTAATTGGATTAACGATAGGAATTTGATGTATTTTGGTTAATATACATGTGTCAACTTCTAATGATCTGATGTGGCTGCATTTTGTCTAAAGCGAATTCATTGCTTTTTTAAAATTCAGCCTGCTATATTGGCAATGTCACACCTATGTTGATGACTATGAACTTCTATGGGCACTCTTCTTGTATCATTTACTTTGACTTTCTTCCTGTTGTTTAGCATTTTATATGATACATTTGGTAATTGTGCAAGTAGGGATTGTCAAAATTTAAGACAAAACTCTATCAACTTTGTTATACAACTTGAGGTGAATCTCTGGTAAAATTTTAACGAAGACGTCTTGCAAGGTAATGTGCGCAACAATTGACAAAATCTCTCAATCATTTTATAAAGATATCGTTGGAGATAATGTGCCCAGCAACTTTGACAAAATCTCTCAATCATTTTACAAAAACATCAATCGAGACAATGTTCCATTTTAGTACATAAACATGTTCCATACACCGATGTCTACATTCCAACATTACAGCATTCAAATTACACGAAGCAATTACTCAACTTTTAACTTCATACAATAGGATCTAATGTAACATTTTTAAGTTGACATTCCCTTCATTGCCACTGGGTAATAGTACAGCAATAACCATAATACATATGCAACCCACGACCAGCATTAGCCACTTCCTTGCTGCTTTCAACTTCCTAATTTCACTTTTGAGCACCTTGTTCTCTTCTTCAAGCTTACACATTTCAATTTTCATGAAATTATTTTCTTCCTTAGCTTTCTTTAAATTCTTCAAATTTCTCGCCATCATATTTTTTGTTGTCTGTTGCATACGTGGATCATACCACAGAAAATAATTGCAGGCTTTTGGTGTCTACAATGACCATTAATTCCAACCATTAGTTGTTGTAAATTATATAATACATCAAAATATACAAGCAATATGTTGTGATTAATTGTAAAAATTACCCCGTAATTTATGCATCCATGAAATCTTTTGCCTGGGTTCGCCAATGTCCATGAAGTAACAATTCTACATTCTTCACGGCAATGACAAATTATTGCCTCATCCCCATTGTAGAATTCTACCCTTTCTCCCTTCACCCCTGTCAATTGCCCACTTGCTCGGCTATCCAGATTTGAGTGTTGGCTGCTACATAAACTTGAGGCGTAGTTGTCCAAGTTTCTGCTTGATTGCATTTCACTTGCAAATATCCAAGTTCAGTGACTTGCCCTAATTCCTATGAGCTCTTCTCTCCCAATTTTCAGAGGTTTCTTTTCCTTCATGATGTCAAAGTTGCTATTATAATCCCTATAATTAGACAATTAAACCTGTCATTCCAATTATACCCTTGATCCGCCGTGGAAAATACATAAAATGTGTTGGCGCCTCCCAATAAGTCTTACATTGAACCCGATAAAATTGTTTGAGAACTAAATTGGTGAAACAAAATCGTAAAGAATGAAATTGGTTTAAGTGAAAAAGTTTAGGGACCAAATTGGCGATTTCCCATTCTCAAAATACCATCTCCTTATATAAACCCTCCTATTCTTCCCTTGCCTTTCCTCCTTCACTTCTCTTATCCAAGCTGATATTCACCATCTCTCTCCCTATCTCTCTGTCATTTCAAAATTTTTGAACTTTTTTTGATATTTTTTCCCAAATTATAACGTTCAAATTGGGCCCAATTTTATATTTTTTTCCTAAGATTTTCAGAGTTCAAATTATTTTTTCCCTATCTCTCTCCCTATATTTTTTTTGATATTTGTTTTCTAGAAGAGATCGGGATTGGGTGTGTGTTTCTATGTGTGAAAATGGTGGAGAAAGAAAGACGCAAATTCAGGGCTTTTTTATTTGTTCATACGCCAATTGAAGATTCAAGTAAACTAAAGCTATTCATTTCACTAATCTTTTGTTTTTCTTTTTGAAATTCAATTTATTTTTTGTAATAAATATTTCATCTGAAATGTTTGATACAAGGTCGGTTCTTGAACTTTCCTTTTTTCACTTAAATAAAAATTCCATCCAGAATGTGTGATATAGATTTTTGGGGGTTTTTACTTTATTCAGATAGTGGTCCAGCCTCTGAAAAGTGTAGCAAATTCATGGACTTTGACTAGTTAAAATGTTAGTGGAACATTCAGGTGAATAATGTCTACTAATATCTTTAATTTTTTTATTTTTCTTTTGTAAATGGTGTTTGAATTTTATCAATTTATTTTCTCGATATTGCTAATCTTTTATGACTAAATGATCTTTTTTGCTTTTTTTTATGTACGAGTAGCTTTTTTTTATTTGTTTTGTTACAGATTTATGGACTTCAGAATTTTGGGAGATAGGAATTTAGTTTATTGACATAGAATATTTTTTAGAGTAAATTTGAATTTATAAAAATGTGGATTTAAAACTGCTATAGCACAGAAAGTCTTTCAGGGTTAAATCTTGATTAGGATTTTCCAGGATCTGTAACTTTACTTGGAGGATTAGGTTTTTAGGGTTAAAGCTTGGTTAGGTTTTCTAGGATATCTAACTTTACTTGGTAGATTAGGGTTTTAGGGTTTGTATGGTTTTCAATAGCTTCAAATCTGAGATTTTTAATGTGCCTCTGATCACTTGATTTGTTTGATAAATTTCGAAACCAGATCATATAGAAGGGGAAGTTATGTGCAAAATATTTTGTTTTATTTTTATTTTTTTTCTTTTCTGTGGTTTGTCAATTTTGGTCACGTACTATTACATTGGAGGAGTTAGTTTTAGATTCTGACACTTTTAGTAGCTACTGTTGCAGTAGTAGCTACTTTTAGATTCTGACACTTTTGCATGATTTATTAGTAAAATGAATACTTTAAGTTGCTTGCTGTTGGTGGTCATACTTTGAGAGTGACTAGATATGAAGCTATGGTATTTAAAAACTTTAGTAGATTTTGAATTTGTGATGCTTGTGCCTTTTACATTGGTGCAATAGACCAAGTAAAGAATTTCAGGTTGCTTTTCTTTTGTGGTCATCATTGGAGAGTGACTCTATCTTTTAAATTTTTTCTATTTAATCATCTGGGAAGACTTATAACTTTGTAGGGGTATTGTCTTTTTACTTGATTGTCATCTATTAACCATGTTGATTGATTATTGATCAATGACTGTCAAGAATGTTTTAGATTGCTCGCTTGTTATGGTCATAGATTTGAAGTGCCTCTGTTTTGCATCAACATATCTCTTGCATCATGTCTTTTTCGATTGCTATATGTCTGTTTCCATGTCATAGTTCTTTTTTAAGTCTAATGGTTCTTGGCTATTCATTCATACTTTTTCAGAGTCCTAGATGCTAGTTGTGGTTGGTAAAAAGTCCAAATCTGTTCCAATTGTAATTTGATAAATTGGAATTCAGTTTTCCAGATAAGTTGACTTATACTCTCATGTTAGTTTGATTGTGCCACATAATAATGTCCAGAGCAATATTTCAGGCTTTTCTTTCTATATAAACATGAGCTATTGTTGGATTTAGTATCCTGATTTTAGTTAACAGACGAATGCTGAGTAGCTTTGCTGCATACTCGTGAATTATTATTAATGTATGAGCTTCAACGAAGATGGACTCCATGTCTAACTTCTATTACATCCATCTACTTTATTAATTTAAACTCTGGCTGCGTTTGGATTGAGTGTTTTTGCACCTGTTTTTGAAAAACTGTTTTTCACATTCCAAATGCTACAGTAATGTGTATTTCAAAAACAACTTAAAAAACACCATATCCAAACAATATATCAAAAACAACTCCAAATATATTTCAATTATGTATATTTAATTTGTATATTTTAATAAGTATATTTCAATTTGTATATTTTAATTATGTATTTTAATATGTATATTTCAATTATATTTTAATATATTTTAATATGTATATTTCAATTATGTATTTTAATATGTATATTATATATATATATATATTATATTAATATAAATATATTTATTTCAATTATGTATAATATTATATATATTATATCAATTGAAATAAATATTATATATTTATAAAAATACATTTATTTATATATAAATTTATAAATATATTTATTCAATTTTGTTTTATAATATATATTAATATATATTAATATGAATATTTCAATTATGTATATTATACATAAATTATATTAATAATAACGTATATTATATATATTATACATTTCTAATATTATATATTTATACATACATATTATAAATATTTTATTTTATTTATAATATATTTTTATATATTTATAATATATTTACATAAATATTATATGTTATATAAATTATATATAATATAATATATAATATATTATACATTTATATAAATGTACATTTATACATAATATATAAATATTTATGTATATTTATAATATACATTTATATTATGTATTATATATAATATAATACATTTATACATTTATATTAATATACATAATATTAATTTTACATTTATACATAATATCAATACATATATACATTTATATTAATTATATAAATACATTTCTACATAATATTAAAATATATTTATAATATATTAATTTATACATTTATAATAATATACACTTATAATTTATAATATATTTATAATATTCATTTATAATTTATACATTTATAATAATATACACTTATAAATTTATAAATAAATTTATATTATGTATTATATATAATATAATACATTTATATATTTTTATATGAATATATAAATATATTTATTTATAAATATCTATAAATGTATTATAAATGCATAAATGCATATTTGTATAAAAATATAAAATTTATACATTTATACATTTATATAATATTCATTTATAATTTATTCATTTATAATAATATACATCTATACATTTGTAAATATAAATGTATTATAAATGCATAAATGTATATTTATATAAAAATATAAAAATTATAATATTCTAAAAATACTCAAAAATATGTTTCAAAAATACCTCTAAAAATAATCCAAAAAAATCTACAGTAAAAGTTTTTCATATAGTTTTTGAAAAACAACCCCAAAAACAACTAATCCAAACGGACTTGTTTTTCAGATTCAAAATGCTACAGTGGTGTTTTTGAAAAACAAACCCAAAAACAGCTAATCCAAACGGAGCCTCTGTTTTTAGTACATGTCTAATTATGCGCCTTTGTTAGGCCCCAAGACAACCTAAGAGGGGGGTAAATTAGGTTGATTAAACTTAACTATTCAGGTTATGGACACTTTTTGCTCAATACGAAATTTGCCCTCTTTTTTAAGGGATCACACAATGAATTAATCAATAAAGGAGCAATATCACTTGAGAGAAGTAGAAGAGATATGCAATTTAAGGATCATAAGATGATAAATAAATAAAAAGAGAAGAATTGCAAACTAATTGACTACCAACCTCCTCTTAACCTCGAAGATCAATTCACAAAATATGTTTCTTCAAATTGATGTAATACAACCAATCTTGTGTATAAAGGAAGGCTCACTTCCTCATTGTCCCAAGTTTCACTCGGTCAAGTTAAGACGTTTTACAATCCCTCAGGATAATCCTCACAAAGTTACACTATTGAAATATTCTTTCACAAATGAAAAGTTTACAAAGAATCTTACATCACAAAGAGTACAAATGTTACTAGGAGAGTATTTTTTCACTAAAACTACTCTTGATCTTTTTGTATTCTCAGTGTACAAAAAATATTTTTTTTGAAATTTCTGACCATGCACTATTTATGGGAGACAAAAAAAGTGCTTCATTAAAGCTTCCAACGGATAGAAAGTAGGTGAAGAGTCAACTAGCCGTTGGGAGTATCGGAATCCGATGCTTACGTCCGAAAGCGGACAGGAAATTTGAAAAATCATTTCATTTCTTTCGGATGTCCGGTGATGATGTTTTTCGTCCGATATGATCGTTCGGTACTTGCCCTGTCTATCGGATATCCGGTATTGTCATTGTGAGCGTCCGACAGTTTTCGACTTTCTTTTTTCTTCTTTCAATTACTTTTTGAATCAATTTTCTTTAGAGTTGAAAATGTTTCGCATTGAAAAAATATTAATTTAAATTATCCAATTATTTTGTAAATATCAAAAAATCGGGATTAAGATCATCATTCTCCCCCTTTTTGATGATGACAAAATAATGGATGATATTTAAAAATAGAGCAAAAACTCCCCCTTACACATAGCATCCATAACCAATTCAAAATCATTCAGTACCAACATGAGCAAAATCATGAGCAAAGTAATTTTCATCATAGTCAACATAATATTATCAAAAAATCCTTCTTCTACATAGCAACCATAATCAATTCAAAATCACCAATTCAAAATCATTCAGTAATTTCTCCCCCTTTTTGTCATTATAAAATCAGAAAGTAATTGCCATCAAAAGTAACATCATCAGCTAACATCAAAATCAATCAATGACAACCATCACTAGCTAATATCAGTAGAAAAATAATATCAAATGATGTCAATTCATATCAACCAAAATTCATTAATGATAATATTCAAAAACGTCAAGGGAAACACAGTACAAAACATAAAAAACATTACAAAAAAAACTGAAAATGCATCCTAATATGAAGTGCAAATGACCCTAGAGTGCCTAAAGTGTGATCTTAGATGGTCCGGGTCTTCTCCTTGCAAGACAAAACGAAGAGGGACCCAATTCGTCTTCAGTCTCTTCATCATCTGCTTTACTTCCTTATGTGGCTGGAGCCTTGTTCTTTTTTGAAGTTGGGGTATGATGAGGAGTAGGCTGAGAGCTCGAGGCATCTATTTTAGCAGTGGGAGGAATGAACTTAGTTCGTGGTTGCTTTTCATGTGTAGGTTCTTTCTCTTTTCATGTGTAGGTTCTTTCTCTTGTGGGACAGGAGGTATAAGCAAATTTCTTTTATCCAAGAATGCAGCCTGTTGCTCAAGTGTCGTGGTCATCATTAGACCATCTTCAAGAAGAAGAACATGATTCTTGAGATCCTCAAGTAACCCAATGATTTCGTTAGTGGATGAAGTGGGTTGAGAAGAGGATTTGCGAGAATGAATGGAAAATGGTGAAGTAAGACGAGACTGTTTGGAAGGTCTGGGAGTAACAGAGGTTTCATGATGACTTTTGGTTCGAGACTCCAAAATAACTTCCTTATAACACTAGTGGCTATCAAAAAATCTGATATTTTTTCTCTTAAAATATACTTTGGTGAAAACAGAAGAGGAAGTTTCTTTTGAAGATATTCCGATGAAAGAAATTTTAAAATGAGCAAAAATTGGAGTTAAAAACTTTCCATAAGAAAGTTTCTTACGGCTGTCAGTAGTAACTTTGAGTAGAATTTATACATGACTAAACCAAAGTCAATTCGAATTTTCTCAACAAAGTAATAAAACAAGTAAAGTTTCATTTTATTTGCATCAGTCCTATGACCATCAGTAAGAACCAACAAATTGGAAATGATTGTAAAAATGATAAGATTTTGAGAACTAAGATCCTCCAATTTGGTCTCAACAGGTGTGTTAAAACAAGTATGAAAGTAAGTCATCAATTTTTTAGTGTGAAAATGATGATAAGCAGTTGAAAATTCTTCATATGAGAAAAAATTCGTAATTTTACTACGACAGTCTTCTTCAATTTTTGTTTTCAAAACAGGATTAACAATATCAGGAGTAAGAAGAATGTCCACTCAATTAACACGAGAAATAAATTCAGTATGAGAGTTACCTTTCCTAAAATTAGTAAAAAACTGATGTAATATCTCAGGGTAGTAGGTGTTGGGTAGGGATAGAATATGAGACCATTTTTTAAAATAAAAAAACTTAGGAACAGGGTCTAAATCAAGCTTACAGAATTCAGAGGGAATGATGGTTTTTTGAGTGATGAAACCTTTTTGTGAAATCCACTCAAATTTATCTCTGGCAACATCATCGATGAATCTGGGCAATGTAGTAGATTGTGGCTCGATTTGATCAGTCCGTTTCTATTTGGAAATGTGTTTTTCAAACAGACGAGCAGATTTCCTTATTGATGGCACCTCAACTTCTTCATCTCTGAGTGAGGTTGTGCGTTCGACACTGAAAGGCCTGCCTCTCAATCACACTATAATGAAATGCCGAGTGTTTTTCTAGCAGAATGTGATGAGAATGTGGATGAAATGGACTAATTGTGCTATCTAGATGAAGATGAATGTTCGAATCTGCTAAAGTGGATGAGTTTTTTGAAACTAGGTTTTATGATGAAATTTGGGATCAGATGAATGTTTGACAGTTAGAAAAAGGTTTAGATGCTAATCTGTTTGCAAAAAGACTGTGAGATTGTTTGTAGAATCATTTTTTAGAAATTTTTCTTGAGAAGAAATGAATTTGAACTTTTGAAATTTGAGGGAAAAGAAGTGGTGCGTCCTAGAGAGAGAAAGGATATCTGAACCAAATGAAGGAAAAAACCCTTTACAATATGCCCCTATTAAGTGTCAGACGGCTGAACGAAAGGAATCGTCCGACACTACCGTCCGATGCAAAATTTTTCTGAAAAATAGCGTAGAACACAGTCAGATACCCGTTCATCGACTATCGGACGTCTAATAAAATTTAACCAAAAAATTTTAAGATAATCTTTTCCAAAACGTCCAATTTTATCTTTAAAAATACAAACTGATCCAAAGATAGAGCTTTTGTAAAAATATCAGTAATTTGATCTTTCGAACAAACATATTTTACACAAATTCCACCTTTTTGGACAAGATCACGAATGAAATGATGCTTTATATCTATATGGTTTGTCCTAGAATGTTGAATGGTATTCTTTGTCAAATTTATGGCACTTATGTTATCACAATACGTGCACACACAGTCATTCACTAGTCCAAAGTCATTCAAGATATGTTTCATCCATAACAATTCAGCACAACATGCACCGGTGACTACATATTCCGCTTCTGCCGTAGATAAAGAGATAGCATTTGATTTCTTGTTAAACCATGCTACTAAACAATTACCAAAATAATAACATGTACCACTAGTATTTTTTCTATCTATCCTACACCCACTAAAATTAGCATCCGAAAAATCAGATAAGGCAAATTCATGACATTTAGAATACCAAAGACCATAATTCAAGATTCTCTTTAAATATCTAAAAATTCTTTTAACAGTATTTAAATGAGATTCTTTAGGGCAAGATTGAAAACGAGCACACAAGCAAACGGCGAACATAATATCGAATCTACTTACTGTTAAATAAAGTAAGTTACCAATCATACTTCTATATTTCTTCTCATCAATTTTCGTACCTTCTTCATCTTTGTCAAATTTGGTGGATATACACATAGGCGTTCCAACTTGCTTCGAATCCTCCATTCTGAATCTTTTAAGAAGTTCCTTTATATACTTTGTTTGATTAATGAATGTACCCTCTTGAGTTTTAAGCACTCAGAGTCCAAGGAAAAAATTTAACTCTCCCATCATACTCATCTCAAATTCATTTTGCATATTAGTGAAAAAATCCTTGCATAAACACACATTAGTAGCACAAAAAATAATATCATTGACATATATTTGCACAATTAGAAGATCATTGGAGTTTTGTTTAGTGAAAAGAGTGGTATCCATAATACCCCTTTTAAAATCATTCACAACCAAAAAATCACTTAAATGTTCATACCAAATTCTTGGAACTTGCTTTAACCCGAACAAAACTTTTGAAAATTTAAATACATGATTTGGATATGTCTCATTTTCAAAACCGAGACATTGGTCAACATAAATCTCTTGATCAATAAATTCATTTAAGAAAGCACTTTTAACATCCATTTGGAATAATTTAAAGTTCTTGAAACATGCAAATGCGAGAAACATTATAATTGATTCTAATCTAGTTACGGGAGCAAATGTTTCATCAAAATGTATTCTCTCTTCTTGATCATACCCCTTAACCACTAGTCTAGCTTTATTTCTCACAACTTCACCTTTATCATTCAATTTATTTCTAAAGACCCATTTTGTACCAATAATAGGATGACTTTGAAACCTTTTAACTAGTGTCCAAACTTTGTTTCTTTCAAATTGATTTAGTTCCACTTGCATGGCCAAAATCCAATTTTCATCTTTCAAAACATCATTAACATTCTTAGGCTCAAAATGAGAAACTAAAGCAAAATTATCCATTAATTGTTTAGATGAGGCGCAAGTTCTTACCTTTTCGGATGGATCACCAATAATGAGTTCTTTGGGATGATTTTGAACAAATTTTCAAACTTTTGGAAGATCATTAGGTATACTAACACCCTTGTCATTTTCTTCTAACACTTGATTTTCTTGAATATCATCTTCTTTTGATTTCTCTTCTAATGGAGTTTTTCTTCATCTTGAATCATGGGTTTCTTAAATCTTTTTTGAACACCTACATCATCATCTTCATAACAACTCTTGAAAATATCATTATTAGTTTCATCAAATACGACATGTATGGCTACTTCTATAACAAGAGTTCTTCTATTATAGACCCTATATCCTATTTTTATTTTCACAATAATCCAAGAAAATACCTTCATCAATTTTCTTATCAAATTTTTCAAAATGCTCATTGATATTTAAAATAAAGTATTTATAAACTTTCCCTATTGTTATAATTTTCTAACTAAAAATTTTGAAATATCCAACAATTGACTTTTGATCAAAAAATAACTCATAAAAAATTTTGTTCAAAAGAACTCTATTTATTATATAGCATGCCGTATTTACGGTTTCAACTCAAAAATATTTTGCCAAGTTGCATTCATTTAACATGGTTCTTGAAAAGTTTTATTCTTTCTTTCAACAACACCATTTTGTTGAGGGGTTCTTACAATTGAAAACTCATGTAATTTCATTGGGATCACAAAATTTTGAAAAGTCACAAAATTTAAATTTCGAACCATTGTCACTTCTAATTTTAACACTATTCAAACCAAACAAATTTTGAAATTTTGAAATTTTGCAAATAGAAAAATAAAATTTTTGAAAGTATCATTTTTATGAGCAAGAAAAATCATCCAAGTGTATCTAGAGTAATCATCAACAATTATTAGGCAATATCTCTTATCACCCAATCTAGCAATTTCTGTAGGACCAAACAAATTAAGATGTAAGTGCTCAAATGGTCTTGAAGTAGAAAAATAATTTTTGAGTTTAAAAGAGACTTTGGTTTGTTTTCCAAATTGTCAATCATCACAAATTTTGTCTTTTTCAAACTTAATTTTTGGCAAACCTCTAACAAGATCCTTTTTGAAAATTTCTTTTAACAAATCTATATTGAAATGACAAAGTCTTCTATGCCATAATCAAGGATTTTCATTTGAGACTTTAAGACATTGAAAGTTAGAAGAATTAATAGTTTCAAGAATCACAACATAGATGTCATTGAATTTTTTTCCTTTGAAAATGATGTTAAACTTTGAATCGAAAACTAAACACTCATAGTTGTTGAACAAAATAAATAAATTTGTATCACATAATTTACTAGCACTTAGTAAGTTATAACTCAAATTGTCAACCAAAAGAACATTATGAACGAACGTCTTACCATTCTTACCAACATCTCCCACTCCAGTTATTTTAACTTTCATATCATCTCCAAATATCACTTGGTTACTTGATTTTGGCTTGAATTTAATGAATTGTGATGGATCATTAGTCATGTGTTTTGAACATCCATTATCTATGAACTATTTTGATTCCTTAATGATGTTCACCAAATTCACCTACACAAGAGTTCAAGAAATAATATTTGGTACCCTTTAATTTTTGGATCCTTGAGAGTTAGCGTCATGTTTAACTATCCATATGTATTTTGTCTCTTCTCATATTCTTTTTCACATAACAATCACTTTTTATATGACTTTTTTGACAACAAAAATTACACATAACTAAAGAGTTCTTTGCATGAAAAGGTTTAATAGATCTTATTTCTCTTTTCTTATGAATAGTAAATTTATTTGCACCAGAATTTAATTTCTTTTCATGAGTCCTAAGATGAGACTTTGATCCATTTTCTTGAAAATAGTTTTATTTTTTATGTTGGAGAACTCATTTAGATTGTCCATTTTTCTTTTCAAATCACCTTATTCCTCTTTGAACATTTCACAAAGTCTTATTTTTCTATTAAACTCATTTTGTAGATCAATCTCACCATTTTTTAAGTAATTATTTTCAGTTTTCAGCTTTTTATTTTCTTGAAAAAGACGTGTATTGTCCTGAAGAAGAAAACTAATTTTGTGTTTTAATTCCTTGTTTCTAGTATAAGATTCTTTCAAACTATCATGCAATTTTTCAATAAAGGATTCAAGATCATCATCAATTTCATCGTCACTTTCAAGTTGATAGTTACAAGTTGTTACCTCATTATCTTCAATGACCATGAAAGCCATTTGAACAGATTCTTCTTCCTCTTCAATTTCACCATCGAAGTTGCACTCATTCCATATAATTTGAAAATTGTTGAATCTTGGTTTTTTTCAACTTTTCCTTCTTTCTTCTTCTTCATTGGACACTTTCTCATGTAATGTCCAAGTTGGTTGCATTCATAGCATTTGTCACCTTACTTTTTGTTGGTCTCTTGATTTCCTTTGTTTCTTGCATTGTTGAACTGATTGGAATTCGATTTGCTAGGTTCTCATTTTCTGAATCTACTTTTGTTGAGGATTCTCTTGAAACTTTTTGTGATGAGAGTTAGGTCATTGTTATCAACATCCATATTTTCATCATCCAAAGAAATCGAGTCATCTTTATCTTGAGACACTTTTAGATCAATGCTCCTTTTTACTTTTGCATCTTTTTCTTCTCGTACCTTGGTCTTAATTTTCAACTCATAAGATGTTAGAGAGTTTATAAGAGATTCAATAGGCATTGAATTTAAATCTTTCGTCTCGTTAATAGTAATCATTTTACTCTCCCAATCTTTAGACAAAATATTCAAGATTTTTTTGTTTTTCTCTTCTAAGAAATATTCCTTTTCCAGAGTACATTTGATCAATATCTTTATAAGGTTCTATCTTAAATGACTCATATTTAGTAACCAAGATAGATTTCTTTTGTTCTCTAACATTCTCACTACTTTCATAAATTTCTCTCAATTTGTCTCAAATCTATTTAGCCAACTTACAGCTTTTGACCTTGATAGATTCATTTGAATCTAAAGTACTATATAACACATTCATAACTTTTACATTTAAGATGAGATGAATTCTATTATCTGCAGTCAATTCATTTCTTATTTTCGGTTGAGATCTATGAGTATTTTCATCTTCTATTGAGGCATCATATGGATCTTCATTAACAATAAATCACAATTAAATGTCAATCAATTGCAAGAAGATAATCATTCTCTTTTTTTAACTCACATAATTTGACCTATTATATATTGGAGGTTTAGTTACAGATTGTCCTCCAAAAAATATGGCATTATTGGCTGTCATCTTTGCTCCCAAATCGCTTGAACTTAATTTCTAAGAGACCAAATTCTGATACCAATTGTTAGACCCGAAAACAACTTAAGAGGGGGGGTGAATTAGGTTGATTGAAAAAAACTAATCAGGTTATGGACACTTTTTGCTCAATACGAAATTTACCATCTTTTCTAAATGATCACACAATGAATCAATCAATAAATGAGCAATATCACTTGAGAGAAGTAGATGAGATATGCAATTTAAGGATCACAAGATGATAAATAAATAAAAAGAGCAGAATTGCAAACCAATTGACTACCAACATCCTTTTAAACTCGAAGATCAATTCACAAAACAAGTTTTTTCAAATTGATGAAATACAACCAATCTTATGTACAAAGAAAGACTCACTTCCTCCTTACCCTAAATTTCACTTGGTCAAGTTAGGAAATTTTACAATCTCTCTAGATAACCCTCACAAAGCTACATGATTGAAATATTCTCTCACAAATGAAAAGTTTACAAAGAATCTTACACCACAAAGAGTACAAATATTCCTTAGAGAGTATTTTCTCACTAAAACTACTCTTGATCTTTTTGTATTCTCAGTGTGAAAAAGTATCTTTTTGAAGTTTCTGACCATGCACTATTTATGGGAGACCAAGAAAGTGTTTCATTAAAACTTTCAACGGATAGAAGGTAGCTGAAGAGTCAACTAGCCGTTGGGAGTATCGGACGTCCGATACTTCCGATGCTTAAGTCCGAAAGCGGACAGAGAGTTTGAAAAATCATTTCAATTCTTTTGAACGTCCGGTGATGATGTTCTTCATCCGATATGATCGTTCAGTACCTGCCTTGTCTATCGGACGTCCGGTATTGTCATTGTGAGCGTCCGATAGCTTTCAATATCCTTTTTTCTTCTTTCAATTGGTTTTTGAATCAAATTTCTTCAGAGTTGAAAAGCTTTCTCATTGAAAAAATATTAATTTGAATTATCCAATTATTTTGTAAACATAAAAAATCGGGATCAAGATCATCAGCCTTTTTTGTATTTGTTTGTAATTTTTGTGAAGACTTATGCTTTTAATATTCACTAACTAATGCCTATCAGTGTACAAGGTTTAAGGTGTTGACTATTGTGCTTTCTAGGGTCCATTAATTGGCTGGTTTATTTCTCTCAAATTATTAGCAATCTGACATCCAGGGACTAACTGATCATGATTTTTAAAATGTATACACTGTTGCTGTTATGTCAATCCTTTCAAATTGCTTGCATTTCTTTAGATCTGAATTTGAGAGTGCTTCTTTCTTTGAGTTTTTTTCATGGGGATACTTGTAATTTTTGTCATCTTCTTTATGTCTCTTAGGCTATAGTAATTTTGTTTTCACAATTCCAGAATTGATAGTGGTTCTAAAAATGCAGAGCTGTTTGTTTTTCATTTGATAAGTCATGGTTGGTTTTATTAGTGATTAAATTGGGATGCTTTTAGATACAACTCTTCTATCAGTAATTTTTCAATTATATACATGTCCAATGTCTTAGGACAGTTTTGGTCTGTCATGTAGAAGAAAAAGTTATTGTTGAAAAGTTTACTAACTTTAGGTACCAAGTACAAAATAGAATAGATGCAGAATCATCCATAGTTTATGGGATGATTTTTGAGGTTTGAAGAAGATTGACACCTTGTTTAAGTTCCCTTAGATGGTTCCATTACTATATCATTAATTGAAGAGCTTCAGCTTTTCTGTTTGGGGTCATGGATTATTTTTAAGAGGACTGGCTAAATAATATTTTTCTTTTTGAGCATGGGCAATGTTGTTGTTTGGCTTTTGAGATTTTAGTAAATGAATTTTGAATTATCACGTTGCAGAATCACGATTTAGGATTATAAGCTTAGAGGAGGATTAATTCATCGTTAAATTCTTCTGTGCATTTTTTTCACCGTGTCTTTTAGAATTAAAGATCATTTTCTTTTATTAGATTAGTTAAAAATAATCTACATCCTGCAAAATTGCCCGAAGCCAAGAAGCTCGAATTTGTTATTCCTTGTTAGCACCACTTTTTGTTGTTTTAGTTGTGAGATTGAAGTTGATAGATACATCTTGCCTGAATCTTTGTGATGCAGAATCATATGTTGTTTGATATATATATATATAATAGTAAACATATTGGAAGAAAATTGATTCCTTGTGTTTTCTTTGACAATTAAACATGATCATGTATAGTTATTTCAAACATACCCTTGTGAAAAAATTGGTTATCTATATGAACTAATTGTATTTGGTTTATGGCATCAAGATACATTGCAAATAATAAATCTTGTTGATTAAGTCTTCTCTACATAACGTACCACCTAGTGTGAATGTTAAGCCTGTAGTTGCTCCTTGAATCCAATATTTATGCTGTTGCACAACATGGATCTCATATGTGTTTCTCTTTGATAACAAGCCACTTCATTTGTAGCGAAAATACTCTCCAATCACAAGTCTGGTTGATTAAATTTTTCTCCTTATCAGATACAGCTAGTATGCATACGAGAGGCTGCTGCATGTATAATTAGATGCTTTATTCAAGAGAGCTAAGTGGCCTTTTTAGTTTAGGCCGCAGTTGATATCTTTTCTATAAGAGAACATGGATTGCCTATCTGTTCTCTTTGATAACAAGCCACTAAGAGGCTCTACCCTTAGCTCAGATTACTTGGAGTATCATTTTTTTGGCACAACATAATCACCAAGTTACTACAGAAATATGATGTGGAACTTTCTGCATGGAAACTATTAGATATACTGTTAATTTGCAATGATAGGTTAGAGACCAGAGCCATATATAGGATGCAGTTGTCCGTATTTATTCTTGAACTGCTAAACTTTATCTTTTGCTATAACTGCAAGAATATTCTTGTTTTGATCATTTAGTGAGTGGTTTAGTCTATAACATTAGTTTAAAGAAGTGACGTAGGTATAGATTTAAATTTCGATTCAGGAAATATATGCCTAGAAGTGTACCAAACATGATGGTTCAAATTGACCGTTCTTTTTGGTATAGGATTTTAAGATTGTAAATTGTGACTAGCCGCAGATTAATAACTTTTTAATTCAAATCATTATTTGGTCGGGAGTAACATTTTATAGCTTAGAGCAAGAAGAAATAAGCTCGGAGCATTTTAGTTTCTCTTATTTCCTCTTAAGTTTTTCTCATATGAGCTATAGTTTGCTTTTCCTCCTTCTGTCAGTTTTGGTGAATGATATCTTCTTTTTCATATTAAATTACATGTTTTTATTTTTTCTTTGGAATGTCTACAACTTTTGATATGTGTACTGCTTTGCATTCCTCATTCTCAAGATTCTCTATTATCTCTACTTAATAAGACTGTAAGTTTATTTATGGAAGTGCTCTTGCAATTGTCATGCTTTGTGATTATGTGTTTCAATCCAAATGACCCTTGATGCTCATTCATTAGTAAGGAATGTGCTATGCTAATTGAGTTTTAACTTTGTAAGCTCGATTGTGGAGCATATATAGTTTGTGTCCTTGAAGTTTGTTCTATATTTTTAATTTTTTTTCTTAGTTGGTGTTTTCTAGGAGCATATGTAGTTGGTTTCTTAGGTTTAGTTAGGTTCTTTTTTCCTTTTTTTTTATTGTGTTAGATTCTATTGCACATCTATTATTATGATCAATTATGGTTATGTTTAAATAAACATAGATATAGTTCTTATGGCGATTGTTTCTTGATTGACTCTGTTTGAATTGTGTTGTGTAATGATTTGACTAGGTGCTGACTTCGTAAATTTTTTGTAAACTACTAGTGTGATGGCATACTTGAATTGTAGTTGAGTGGAATTTTTGCCACTTATGTGGACTATTGCAAATTGCTTTCTTCTTTTTGTCAGAACTAAAAGTGATCCATATTATAGTGTGCTACGTAATGGATTGAGTGGTTTTAATTTTTTTTGCTTCTTTTAGCCAATCTTGCAATCTGGTGTTGCTTCTTTTATGAAGATATATGTTTCTGCATTTTGATAAATAATGCTAGTCAGTATACATGATTAAAATTGTTGGCCATTGTGTTTGTCTAGTTTATTTGCTTCGAATCCCGATTTGCAATTTGACATCTTGGAACTATATTTTTCATGATTTTGAGGTTGGAAAGATTGTGATACCAACTTACAAACATGGAAAATTTGTTAGAGAAGGATTTGGTACTGATTTCTCGATATAGTATTCATCATTTCCGTTATGATTTTCTTTGTGTATACTTAATATTGTACAGTTCTTTGGCTTTCTTGGTTGTTTAGATCCTTGTTAGGTGCTATTTGATGATCGTATTATTGTGGTCAATTTTGATATGTTTAAGTTTACATAGAAATTGCTGTTATGGTCATAGTTTCTTGAGTGACTTTACTTGAAGTTGTGTTGTTTAATTATTGGACTCGATTTTGACTTTGTGAATTATTTCTGTTACCACTTTGTGTTGTGGTACACCTGAATTGTACTTAATTCAGATGTTAAACAATTATGTGGACTATTTGAGGTCGCTTGCTTCTTTGTCAGAGTTTGAAAGTGTTTTTTGTTCATTGCAATACTCGTAATTCGTCTCCATCTTCTCCATGCCTGAGAGACTATAGTCATCCGATGGTTGCAGTAGATTCTATGGTATTTTTATGATCGTGATATGGTTAATTTTGAGTAGATAGTCAAATTGCTACTTATGGTCATAGGTTCTTGAGGGACTCTGTTTGAAGTAGTACAGGTTAACGATCAGATGGAATTCTGAACTTGTCAATTGCCTTTGTTACTTAAGGTGCAGTGATGCCCCTTAATTGTACTGCAGGGATTATTCCATATTGCTTGTTTCTTTGATGAAAGTTTTAGATGGGATTTTGTTCATAGTGGAGACTGCACTTTCATCATTGTGATTGATTTGGTCATGCTTAATTATACAAACAAGTTGCTTCATATGGTCATAGTTCTTCAATGTCACTGGTGGGCTGTTTAATGATTTGACTAAATTCTGAAGTTTCTGATTGTTTTTTGTAACCACTAATGCTATGGTGCACCTTAACTATGTTTCTTTTATGATTGAAAAATCAGTTATGCCTGCTTTGTGATTTGAAGTGATGCTTGTTTTACAAGTGTGACCAAAGTACTTTTGTGGCTATAGTTTTTTATTGGCTTTTTTCTTTGATGTATAAAATTTGGACTTCCAATGTAGCATTGGTAAATCAGTTGTACTTTAGTGTCAGCTTACCAATTACATGGGTACTTTTAGGTTTCTTGCTTGTTTTTGGTGAATTTGAGATTCTCTTTTGTGTATTGCCAGTTTTATCACATTGACTACTATTCATGGGGATATTTGTATCTTCTTTATGTCTCATGGACTGTGACCATTTCTCCACATCATTTCAAGATTGATACTAGCTCAAATAATGAAAATATGTTCATTTTCTGATTTGAAAAGTTTTGATTTGAAAATATGCGTTTTTAGTAAAAATGCACTTTGTTTGGAAAGCTTGCAATTGCTTGCAAGGACATTTAACATGGTGATTGGTGATTCTTGAACGGCTTAACTAGGTATGAGCTTACATTACTATTGTACTTTTGTGCAAATCCTTGATTAAATGTAACATTTGTGCTGACATAAGATATAACTAGTTGTTTTAGTTATCTATTTTGGGTTTTTTTTTTGTGTTGTCTATATTGTAGTATAAACTAGAAATTGTGAGGATCCAAATTTTTACTCACTTTAATTCTATTTCACTGGCTTATTTAAATATTTATTCACTGGTTTTTTTCTGAATAATTTATTTCAACCATTTTAAATCCATTTACACGAAACAATGTCTCGCTTACATTTTTAAAACGTCTCATTAGCAAATTTAATTTTTCTACGGCTCGTTTAGCGAGAAATAGCGAATACACATTTTTCGAGACAATATTTGATTCGAGAGTGCAATAGTCTTGGAGATTTGAGAACTCATGTTTTATTCTTAAAATAGTTATTTTTATAATTATTTACCCTAGAGTTAGTTAATTATATTATCATTATAAGAATTTCTTTTAAGTTTCGTTTTATCGCGCGCGAATTGGAAGTTCGCGTAAATCGAGCCGGAGCGGATAAGTGGAGATTTAAGAAATTAATACTAAACTACTAAGAGTGAATAATTATAATGTTAAAGGAATTACATTGGAGGTTTAGTACACAAGTGTAATAAACCCGAGAGAAACGGATACGAAACGCGCGCGCGCGAACACTAGTTATGGTTGACTTTTGTACAAATTGTAACCACAAAACCCTTAAGCTTCCAAAGGAAGCTTCATTCATCAGCCACACTCTCTCTCTCCTCTCATCTTGGCTGGCCGAAACCCACAAGGGAAGAAGAAGAGAAAGCTCTTCATCATTCTTACTCTATTCTTGCACAATTTCACTCCAAAATCTTCACTCAACTTCCATATATCTTAGAGATTAGCTTAAGCTTGGTGGAGGACTTCATCTTGGCGGTTTTCTTGGAGCTTTTGTGATCAAAATTTCTGGTTCTACAAGAGTTCAAGAGGTATACACCTCAACTCATCCAATCTTTCATTTCTTGGCTTTGAAGCTTGTAGCTTCATTATTATTGTTATTACTTGGATTGGATTCGTTGAAGGGGGCTCTATGAATTCCCACATTGGTTGTATGGGCTGATATGATGATGTAATACTTGGTTTGGGTTGTTTAAGTGTTGTTTAAGATGATTATGGATAGAGAATTGAAGGAAAGATCGAAGGAAATTACGCAGGAATGCTGGCCGAAATCTGTTTTGTTTTGCCTTGTTTATATTTCAAAATTTTTGTGCTCAAATGACTGTGAAACTGATGTATATATGTTGTATATAGTGTGTAGAAAGTTTCTACCAAAAATCATTTGAATTGATTAAGCAAAATCTGAAATTTCGAAATGTGAAGAAACCTGGAAAATGTGTTCGGATAGCTTGAACAGTGTCCCTTTGATTGAACGTATCTTTTTGTACAGATATCGAAATCGAGTGCTGTTTATGGCATTTGAAACTAGACAGTTGTATCTTTCCTGCGGTATAAAATTCACTTTCTGGTTCGAAATGAGTGAGCCGTAGTGAGTCGGCAAAGTTGCTGCCTTGTTCTGTTGGCCTATCCGAGAGAAAGGTAGAAGCTGCATTTTGTGGCTCTATTTTCTCTCACTTATGAATTGATTTTGAAAATGATTTGTTCTGATGAAATGTAACCTTATGATTCTAGTTTCCAACTCTACCAACCTTTCTCGATTCCAAGTTGTATGGAGTGAGATATGGTTCAATTTCTAAACTGCGGCAAAGCTGGAAAACCCTTCCTTTTGCTGGCCCACTGGTTTAGTTGTTTGTGAAATGTTTTATTTTGAAAATTTGATGTCAACCAACTATCAATTGCTTATGAAATATTTCTTGGACCTTGGTTTCACAAATGAACCAAAATGGGACTGATTTCATGGTGCAAAATATTTGAAAAAGGAAAAGAAAGCAAGAAGACAGATTTGTCTTGGAAATTTCTTGAACTTTGGTAGTTTTGTTAACTATTTTCCCGTACGAGTTTTTACATGAAATTTGATAGAGAAATAGCCCTCATGTGGGAGTTTAATTGTACCAAATTTGGTGTCATTCTAAGACTATTTTGATATACAAATGATGTGCCAAAGTTGTTTTTCAAATTTGGAAAATTGACCGAATAGTCTTCAATTTTGGCCAACTTTGAGCTGCTATATTTTGGCACTCAAAATCCTGAATTTAGTTCCGCTTGTTGTGTTTAAAACTTTGTTTATAAATATTATTGTATTATGAATTTCAGAGGCTAATTCACTTTCTGTGAATTTTGCCGAATTTCCAAAGTTTGCCAAAAAACATGATCGAAACTGTCTTGTATGCTTATATCAGCCACTTTGAGCTGAAATTTGAATGTCTTCCATTTAGAATCTTGGAAAAGTGTTTTCCAGGAACTTTTATTACTTTGAACCAAGTTTCCAAAGATACTAAGTTTTCCAATTTTGGACCTATTGAGTGCAAGATCTGATTTTTCTAAGTTTGACGCGCAAAGCTGAAATTTGCCGATTTCTTAGAAAATGAAAATTTGGGAACTTGACTTCTTATCTTGATATTGGTATATTGTTTTGAACCCGATTTCATGGGGAATACGAGTTTCTTTAGTAACTTTAAAATTCTAACTTTTGAATCTTGATTTTCGATAAAGTGAAGCTCTTATATAGACATTGACTTGAATTTTAAAGATTGTGTGCATTCTTCCTTATTTAACAAGGAATTTGTGAAAATGTGTGAGGGTGATTATTGGTCGTTTTCTTCAGGCGATCAAGAAGGTTTCGAAGAGAATCTCGAAGCGGATCATTAAAGATCTTTTGCACTTACTCCCTTATTATGATTCGGTAAGTGTCAAGTGCATGAATTGTTGATAAATGCTTTAAATTGTTAATTGAGTATTATGGAATTGTTGAGACGAGTGTGTACTTTATCACACTCGTTCTCTCTTAAGTGATGCTACAATTGAATTGTGCTATGTGAATTGATATTCAAATTGTGTCAAGTGAATTGCTATGTGAATTAAGTGAAGTGTTGCCATTGCAAATTATGTTTGTGTTGACTCGACGTCGATCGAAGTAAATCTTATCGATAAATCATATTTTACTCGTGGAGACGCCCTTGTCCTCTCTCTCTTTGAACCACGTGGTACTTAAGACCTGAATACATATGATTGGTAATTAGACATGAACACGTTTAACTCGTGAGTTCTGAGCGGAAGCATGTACCACACCAATTTAAGTGGGAGGTGCTTCTCATACCGTCTTAGTGCTAAAAATCGGTTTCCTGAGCGATAGCATGTACCACACCGATTCGGGTGGGAAGTACCTCTCATGTTGACTCAGAACCATAAATGGAGTAAGTGAAGTTCTACGGACTTAATTACCTACCCGGGTGACGGAGTGTCATCACGAGGAGGTATTGGATTGAATTTTGGCAAAGCAAGTGGAAATTAACTCTTGAGAGCTCCTGTATCCTCATTGAATGTGTTGAATTGAAAATTGTGAATTGCTTGAATGTTACAGCTTTCTTTCTCGCTTAAATGATATTGTTATTTGAACTACGTGCTTTGCATGTTTTCCTGGCCTCACAAGCATTCGCTCACCCCGTTAGATTTGTTTTCCTTAATAGGAGCTGAGATGGAAGGAATTATGGAGATGCCTACTTGATGGCTCTTTTGACTAGAATTTTGAGAATGTACATGACTAGACATCTTATGGAAGTGGTCTATTTTGGGAAAGTGAATGTATTTTGAAACTTGTAATGTAAGATTGAATATCTATGTATGGAAGTAACTTCTTTTCTTACGTTGTCTGGTATTAATAGTTATTATTGTATTAAGTTTGAACGGGAATCATACCGAGTTCTGGCGAGAGTTGGGCAGGCGTTTTATGGATACTCTTGGGTTCGCCCTTGGAAGAAGTGGGGGCGTCACAAAAATTGTGGTACTTGTTTCTAGTTTTGCTTTGGGATAATTTCAGACAGTACCCCTCTAATTTGAATGATTACACTTGCACCAGGGGCGGATTTAAGGTGGGGGCACGGGCCCCCACTGCTCCTCTTAAATTCCTATAATACTTATACAATTTTAATATAATTTTAAGTGTACCCTCAGAGTTTTTTTAGAAAGGATGTGAAAGAATTACGTGATTTTTTAAGTTAGTTCATAAACTAAAATTCTAAAAAGATACGTGGGGCACAAATTCTATTTGAAATAAGTTAAAAAAAGCCTTTTCATTTTAACTAGCAAGTACCAATCATATCATTCACTTTCTTTGGGTCCCACTCCCCAATTTCCCTTCCCTCCTCTGGTCTCCCATTTTTCCTCCACAATCGAAAGTCACTACCTCTCACAACCAAGCAACTAGCTACTCTTTCTCTTGATCAATTCATCCAATCATATCATTCACTTCCTTTGTCCCCATTTCCCAATTTTCCTTCTCTTCACTGGTCCCCCATTTTCCCTCCACAACCGAGAGCCATTCTTACTTCCACAACCAAATTAATTATCAAAATATAAAAACTCGCAGTGAGCAATTGTAAATAGTTTAATTTGTTTTTGAAATAAAATTATTATTACATTAATAATTTTGAATTTGTCTTTTTATGTTTTTCATGAAATATATGCATCATTTGTACTTGTTGGTGATTTTTTTTTTTGCTTAAAAAACTAGAAAAATAGTAGGTAAAAAATTTTAGTGTTGCTTTTGCCCTCACTAAGCATTTTTTCTGGCTCCGCCCCTGACTTGCACCCTCTATTTTTAGGTTTCAAGCAACAAAAAAATCCACTTTGCTTACATAAGCAAAAAATACCTACGGAATATACTAAAATGCCCCTGTTAAACTATTTTTTTTGTTTAAATGAAAAAGAAGAAAAAACAGGAGAGTTTTCTAGATTTCCAATTGTGACTGCCCCACTTCACCCTAAGGCGAACCAAAGGGTTCGGCGGACCGCCTGCCCAACTCTCGCCAGAACTCACTCACTCATAACTCAAGAAAAAAAATAACGCACATCCTTAGAAAATAAATAACACACCCATTTCAACTTAATATATACATACTTTGATGCTCAAATCCAGATACAAAATTTCAACACACTAAAATACTTCAAAGTGTTTACAATACGAGTACAATCAACCCTAGTCGGGTACTAGCGTGAGTACAATTACAAAAGTCAAAATAGCTAGACTACGCTAGCCTGTACGTCTCACGCCTCGCTCGTACCTCCTGTAAGGAAAACAAATGACGTGGAATGAGCTAAAAATCCAGTGAGATTCCAAATAGCAAGTTAACCCTTATTTAAAAGTGCAAGTATCATGTAACAAAGTATTGAGCATGAAAAGTTCATAAAAGTGAGCAATAATACTTCAAGTAGCAAATCTCAAAGTGAGCGAGTGTAAAAGTTTTCAAAAGAAACAATAATCCAATAAACAATAATCACTCCAAAGTATAAGGATACGGATGGCTCTCAGGAGCCAAATTCCCATTGCATCACCAGAGCTTGATCAAGTAATAGTTGACACTCCGTCAACCTTCAAGTAAGTAACCAATCCAGTAGAGCACCACTTACACTGCTCTCCGTCCACCATTCACACCCCCTACTGGGCCCAAAATCCTCAATAAATATTGGTGGTAATACTCGAGTATACCGATTAGTCGAGAAGATATCACTCCACTCGACATTACTAATTACCCATGGTTCGTTATCTAACCGACCAAACCCTTGCCGACTTGACTCGATTAACTAGCCAGTGGGGTTTGGGGTCCCCAAAAGTTGATGAGGTAACACTCCAATCGACTGAATTAAAATAAAAGTATGAAAACGGGAATGAGAGGCACCTCCCACTCGGATTGAGTGTGGTACATATTGCCGCTCCGCACTTACAACTCAAGTACAAGTATATCAAATCAATTGCAACAAGAAACAAGTATATAGCATATTAGGGCAAGTGCGATAAAGTACACCCTTATCCAATCAACAAATCTCGTATCATGTATTTTCATGGATTAAGTATTAAAACAAGTGTCCAGTTCAACCAGATATTTGGAAGTACTCACCAAAAGTCTAGTGCCTCTCAAAAACCACGTTTAGGTCCAACTTCTTGGTTGGAGTTCAAATCTGCGATAAAATATCATTTACGAATGTAAAACTTTCTAGAGTTCGAAACATAGGAGTTTCGCTTCAAGAAAATCAAGTAAATGCAACTCGTTTAACTAGTGTTCAAGATACTTATCAAATTCTAAGAAATTCATGCTCGCTCTTAAGACTTTGAAACCTGGAAACAAGTATACTTTGAAATACCATTTGGGTCGACGAAATGGAGAAAAGTATATCTATTAGTCATAAATTTCATTTTTTTCCTAGAGTACAAGGTCGGCCAAGTTCTAACTTATATATCTTGATGAAAGAAGGTGCAAATATCCTAGATGATTCAAGTGGTATTCACTCTCAAACCTTACTCAAGTCGCAAGCACATCTACCTAGTTCTCGAGCGTAAATTTGAGCAGCACGCCCTTTGTATTTTCCTATTTCCAACCATTTATGGCTTCATTCTTTTCCTCAATCAAACCCAAAGTTACACACAACACAAATTCATTTAAATAGCCGTTCAATAGGTTCAAGGTCATACAAGTACAAAATCAAGCTAAGAACATGTGCGGAAATGAAGTTTAAGTTAGGAAACAAAAGGCAGATTTGACGTTGTTTTATGTAATGGACACAACTGAGGCTACACGTATCGGATTGAGGTACAACTTATACCGTTTCGAAGCTAAGACAAAGGACTACAACTTTGGTGAAGACCACCTAGTCTAATTTCTAGTGTAACCCAGTCAAATTTCCAATTCACAGAACCAAATTCCAACTAACCGGCCAGTTAACCGTACTACCTCCAAATGGCCATATCTCAAGCTACCAAAGTCCGTTTAAGGCATTCTTGGAGGCGTTGAAAAGTTAAGACAAAGTAATAAAACTTTCATGTTTTGGAAAATGGCTAAATCAGCACGGATCATAGTGAATAGACACGGTCAAATGGGATGAACTGTCTAAAACTGATCACTGGATGCATCCTAGGGTAGTGAGGGTATTTTGGTCTTTTCACAGGCTACGTTGCTCCGATTGAGCTGAAATTTTGTAGAAAACTATAAAATATCATTCTCTACAACTTTCATGTTTTGTTCTAAGCCTAATTCGGCTTCTAACATGATGAAATAGAACTGGACAGAACTAAAGCTACAATTTCCAGAAATCTGAAATTTTGCTATATTCAAGTTATAATTCACATTTTTATCTTGAAACTACCACTACCATCTCCTTTACAAGATTATATATCACATATATACATCATACAACACCTAACCCACAAGAAACCCTAACTCAAAAGTCATCCATCCAATCATCAAAATCACTTGAAACAAGCATCACAAGCACAATACTACCATTAATACCCAACTTAATCATGATTAATGGAGAAAGAAAGGTTGATCAGTCATTATACCTCAAGACAAGAGCTTGCAAGAATGATCCTCCACCTCTCCTTGAAATTTTTGGTTCCTTAAGCTTCCCAAGCTTCCAAACTAGTGATTAATCGGTTTAGTTTTTCTTGTTTGCACTCAATCAAGCAAAACCCAAGATGGATTGAAGCTCTCTTTCTCTTGTTTTTTCCCTCCAAAGCCATGACCAAAACCAGCAAGAAATGAAGAAAAATCATCTAAGAAGAAAGATAAGAAGGTAGGAATTAAGTTGGTCAAACAACCATGGAATGGTTGCCACTTGTCGCGATGAGATTAGCTTTTAAAATTTTCTTTTCTCTCTCTTATTTTGGTCCACAATTTCGGTTGGCTTAAGGAGATATTTAGGTATGATTTTGTTCAATTAATAACAAGGAGATTAAGGTAATAAAGTATGGGTCAAGTGGTGCACTCAGTCGGTAACGAACAATACACTTCGGTTCAACCCGATTTTCCTTATTTCGCATGTACTAGGGTTTTCACTTATAATTCACTATCTTATGATTATTACTTCTAATCAAACACTTAATATCATCTAAAACTCACTCTTAATCACCAAATTTAGTGCACACATCTCACCAAGTGAGCGCACGGTCAAAATACGCAAAAAACCCTAATTTACCCGAACGAATAACCTAAAGGGAAAACCCTTGATTCTATGGTGGATTGTAATTACTGAGGGTGTGAATGAGTAGTAAAACTATTAGAAAGGAATAAATGATAAATAAAAGGAATTTTAAGAAAAATATGAGGGATTTTACAATTCCCTTGGTTACAATTATGGTTTCGATTAAAATATAAGGGATTTAGGAATATCGAGTAGTCACAAGTAAACTAGGGTTTTTTTTTCCTTTTGATTAGAATTTAGGGTTTCTAATCTTTAAAACAAAACAATATCTTAAAACAAAAAATAAAATATAGAAACCGTAATATCCTAAAAGTCGGGGTATCACACCAATTCTAGTTGCTTTCCATATTCAATCATTACACTACCGTACTTTATTGCCATCACCATTATCATCGGCCGTGAAGTTTCTTTTGCCTACTAGGTTACTACCACCTATATATTGAATCACCAAACCTGCCGCAATCAAAACTCCTCAATTACGGTTTGTCTCCATGACTGTCCTTGATCCCATTTCAAGAATGAAGAACCAAGTACTTTTCCATCCTTTTTTCCTGCATGATAACAGAAAAGTTGAGTCTCCAGAAACTCTCACAAACACAAGACAAAAAAAGCTCATCAGCACTTAACTCAATATATAACCGCCCCATTGGGCCGTGGGTTTTACTCCTAGAGGTGGGGTTATAGCCCACAACAAGTGAAGAGCGCAAGCACGCAGGTCAAGAAGCCCAGCACCCCTCCAAAAGGCCTCGGTCAGGTGGGAGAGACCACTACAGGCTATTAAAGCAGCCCCAGGACTTCCTCCCTAACCGATGTGGGATCATTACAATCCATCCCCCTTAGGGAACCCAGCGTCCTCGCTGGCACACCGGGGTCGGGAGTCGGCTCTGATACCAACTCTAACGCCCCTGACCAATATTGTCCTACAGTTAACCGCCCCATTGGGCCATGGGTTTTGTTCCTGGAGGTGGGGTTATAGTCCACAACAAGTGAAGAGCCCAAGCCCGCAGGTCAAGAAGCCCAGCACCCCTCCAAAAGGCCTCGGTCAGGTGGGAGAGACCACTACAGGCTATTAAAGCAGCCCCAGGACTTCCTCCCTAACCGATGTGGGATCATTACAATCCACCCCCCTTAGGGAACCCAGCGTCCTCGCTGGCACACTGGGGTCGGGAGTCGGCTCTGATACCAACTCTAACGCCCCTGACCAATATTGTCCCACAGTTAACCGCCCCATTGGGCCGTGGGTTTTGTTCCTGGAGATGGGGTTATAGCCCACAACAAGTGAAGAGCCCAAGTCCGCAGGTCAAGAATCCCAGCACCCCTCCAAAAGGCCTCGGTCAGGTGGGAGAGACCACTACAGGCTATTAAAGCAGCCCCAGGACTTCCTCCCTAACCGATGTGGGATCATTACACATATAACAAAATTCCAGATTTCTGGAAATTGTAGCTTCAGTTTTGCCCGGTTCCAGTTCATTATGTTAGAGGCTGAATTAGGCTTAGAATAAAACATGAAAGTTGTAGATAATGATGTTTTTTAGTTGCCTGAAATATTTCAGCTCAATCAGAGCAATGTAGCCTATGAGAAGACAAAAATACCCCTGACTCGCATAGGTTTAGTCCAATAGACAATTTTGATATTTCACAACACTAACCGTGTCTGTTCACCCTGATGTGTACTGAAGTAGCCTTTAGCCAAAACACAAAAGTTGTAGTGCTATGTCTTAGCTTTCCAACGCCCCTAGAATCACCTCGTTTGGACTTCGGTAGCCTGAGTTATTGTTGTGTAAACATAGCGCGATTAACTGACCTGTTTGTGCGCTTCTGGTATAGTAATTCGAAATTTTGACCTAGATACAATACGAACTGGACTAGGTGATCTTCATCAAAGTTGTAGTCTCTGCCTTAGCTTCGAAACGGTATAAATTTCACTCCAATCTAATAAGTGTAGGTTCAATTGTGTCCGTTACGCAAAATAACATCGAATCTGTCTTTTGCTAAATTTCATTTCCGCACATGACCTTAGCTTGATTTTGTACTTGTATGACCTTGAGCCTATTGAACGGCTAGTGAAATGAGATGATTTTGTGTGTGATTTTGGGACTGATTGAGAAAAAGAATGAAGCCATAAATGGCTGGAAATAGGAAAGTACAAAGGGCGTGCTACCCAAAGTTACGCTCAAGGGCTAGATAGACATACTTGCAACTTGAGTAAGGTTTGAGAGCGAATACCACGTGAACCATCTAGGGTATTTACGTCTTCTCTTATTAAGGTATATAAGTTAGAATTCGGCCGAAACTTGTACCCTTGGAAAAATGAAATTTTCGACTAATAGAAATACGTTTTCTTTGTCACTTCGACTCAAATGGAGATTTTACAGTTTTACGAGTGAGCATAAGTTTTACAAATATTTTACTTATGTCCTTTGGTTTCAATGTACTCTTCTCACTACCAAAACCCTATTTATACTTTGTACTAGTACGTATTCGAATTTTCTTTGAATCACTTAAATCTTTGATAGTTGAAGCATAATGTGTTCTTTTGATTATATTAGGATTCCTTGGTGACTGAGGGTGTTATCCGAAAGGATACTTGGGACGTTATTTTGCGTAAATAGGTGAGTGTTCCTTGTTTGTAATATTTTCATTGACTATGTGGCTTGTTCTTGATTATATGACTTGTTATGAACGAATGACAACATGTTAAATGTTTTCAATGATTGCTTAAAATGAGTTTTCTAGGCGAGTGTGTACTTTATTGCACTCGACCTAAATGAATGTGAAATTTTCAATGATTAAATAATTAAATACTAGTTGCGCATGAATGTAAGTCGTTTGGCTGAACTGGGCCCTTGTCCTTCGTTGCCGGTCGACTCGAGTCAGAAGCGGACTCGATCAGGCGATTTGGTGACCCTGGGTGAACGTTTGGTATACTCGAGTATTACCTTGTAGTCTGGTGGAGCTTGGTCAGCGTCCAGGAGGGGGTGAATGAAATGAATGAACGAATGTTAATGCAAATGAGAGGCTTTACTTACAAAAATGCATTTTCAAATGATTGGAGGAATAAGGGAATGAAAGGAGAATGAATGAACGAATGAATGAATGGCTCCCTGTGAGCACGTATCCTTTTAATGAATGTGTTATTATCGCTTTCCATTGTAAATGTTTCTTGAATTATTGGTAATCTATGGTTAATGCATTGGCTTTATTATTTGATTATGTGTTCGGAACCTCACTGAGCTTGTAGCTCATCCCTTTAGTTGTTTTCCTTAACAGGGGAAGGCGAGCTAGAACAGGAGCCTTGTGTAGACTAGCTTAGTCTAGACCTTTGAATTTTGTAATGGTTCTCGCCCTAGTGCTTGGCACGGGCTGGATGTATGACGAATTGAGAACTTTTGTATATTCGATATTTGTACTCGCTTTTGTGATAGAAATGTATCTAAGTTTCGCTTTAAGTTTTGAATTGTCGCTATATTTATTCCTGTGGTTTTATTCTAGTTTTACTTGAGGACTGAAGTGAAAGACTAAGTCCTGGCGAGAGTTGGGCAGGCGGTCCACTAAACCCTTTTGGTTCGCCTTAGGGGGAGGTGGGACTGTCACAGTTGGTATCAGAGCCTGTTTCGCCTGATCTCTGCGCGGAGTGAACTTGGGCTAAGTGGTGAATAAGTATGAAGAAGTCAGTTCTCGTTCGAGTATAAGTTATGAATTATGAATGTTAAAGGCCTTAAATATTTCTCGTGGTATTTGAGGATCATAGAGAGGTACGTCAGGTAGAAATCTCGATTGTAGATAGTTTACTCTTGGGACTGGCCAGCTCGAGATGTGAATTGTCTTATTTCGGATTCTCGTGCTCGAGTACTCTAGAGTTGAGGCGATGCTTAGTATGTGAGATTTGCATTTTTGGGAACATGAACAGGTTTTGTTTGGCTAGAATGAGTACAAGAGATCAACAGACGTTTAGTTTGGATAGAAAGTGACGTGAGAAACCGGACGGGGGTTACTTTAACTGAGACTGGGACGACATCACCTTTTCTTTTGATTCACCCTTATATTGTTACTACATGACGTTAGTTTGTGTATTTGTGTATATGATTGTATTTGATCATCTGTCTCCTTGATATATGGTGTGTTATGTGTGTATATGTCTATTGATGTAGTGGTATGATAGAAATTAGTTGCTTTAGTTAACTTACTGCGTTTATTCACTAAATTACCTTTTGGGAAAAAAAATGAAACGAGAGGGGAAAAATAATATGGAGGGAAGACGTATGGAGGGAAGACGTAGTCGCGAACGTGGGACCAAGCGAGCCCAAGAGCCAAGAGAAGAAATGGAAACAACAGCTGAACAAGAGCAAGGACCGAGAGTTGAAGCCGAGGACCAAATGGCGACGGCAATTCAACAAATGACAAACATTTTAGTAAGGTTAGTGGACGAACAATGTCAAATTCCTGTGAATCAATCTCCGAACCCTGAAATAGGAGAAGATCGGGCTCTTGAGAGGTTTCAGAAGTTTGCTCCCCCGAAATTCCTTGGAGGGCTTGATCCGGACATAGCTGAACAGTGGCTGGAGGCCATGATCAACATCTTTACAGCTTTGAACTATACCGAACAAAGACAAGTGAACTTTGCGGTATTTCAATTTGAAGGACCGGCCCGAGCGTGGTGGAACGTGATTAAGGCAAAGTGGGAAAGAGAACAAACCGTATGGACATGGGCTAATTTCCTAAGGGAATTTAACGAAAAGTATCTCCCACCTTTAGTCCAAGAAAGGAGGGAGGATGAATTTATTGGATTACGCCAGGGAACCCAAAGTGTGGTCGAATATGAAATAAAATTTACCAAATTGTCTAAGTTTGCTTCCGAATTAGTGGCCACGGAACAGAGAAGGGTGCGACGATTTATACAGGGATTGAATTTAGAAATTGAAGAAGATCTAGCTGCGGTTCAGGTTAATACTTTCACAGAAGCCCTTGAGAAAGCCCAAAGAATTGAGGCTGCGAAAGCACAGATAAAAGCCTCCCAAACTCGAAAAAGGGGTGCACCTGGTAGTGTGACTGAGGAACCAAGTGAGTCGATAGCACCTTTCAAAGTGCAGAAAGTGAACCCTTTACCCTGCCCACCATGGACATTAGGGGCGTTAGAAGAACGATCCACAAAAGGAAGTCAAGTAGGCCATGGGGAGATTTCTCAAACAAGCCAACAAGTGGCTTCTTCCTTGACTTGTGGCAACTGTGGAAAGGCCAATCACACTGAGAGTGATTGTTGGAGGAAAGGGCGGAAGTGTTTGATTTGCGGAAATGGTGACCACCAGGTTAGCAACTGTCCGAGAAAACAGTTACGTGAAAGTAGTACTCAGCCACTGGAGGGCACTAAATCAAAACAAGCGAATGAAAGAGGGAACCGAACAAAAGTACCGGCAAGGGTATATGCCTTAGACAACCAACAAGCTCCTGAGCCATCTGAAGGTAAAAAATTTCGAGGACGAAATTTCTTAAGGGGGAGAGAGTGTGAGGACCCGTAAAATTCTTTATATTTTTCTTAAAATTCCCTTTTATTTGAAAATTATTACTTTAGAATAGCCTTACTACTCATTTACCTCACAATAAGTACAAATAAATATAGAATCAAGGGTTTTTCCTTTCGTTTCCAAATTATCGTAAATTAGGATTTTCACGTCTTTTCGTAGTGTGATTAACCGGTACGGAGTGTATACTAAATTTGGTGATTAAGAGTGAGTTTTAGATGATATTAAGAGTGTGATTAGAAGTGGTAATAATAAGTTAGTGAATTATAAGTTAAAACCCTAGTATACGCGATTTATGAAAAAATCGGCTCAAACCGACGGGTATCGATCACTATCGATTGAACACACCACTTGACTACCACTTCCCTACCACCACATATCCTTTATATTGTTGTAAAATATCTCCCTCATCCTCAGCCCTTATAGCCGAAATTATTGACCCAAAATGCAAGGAAAAGAAAACAAAATTTGGATGGATTTTGGTGGTGCCACTTGTTGGCCATCTATGGCCCTTTGACCACACCCTTTTGTCTTGCCTTCTTATCTTTCATTTGAGCTCATTCTTCATCATTTTTTTTCAGGTTTGGCCGAGAGCAAGGAGAGGGAGGAGAGTGAAGAGGGTTTTCCATTTTTAACCTTGAATCCAACCTTTTTAAGTGAGGAAAAGAAAAACTAAACCGATTAATCACTAGTTTGGAAGCTTGGGAAGCTTGAGGGAAAAAATTTCAAGGAGAAGTGGAGGATCCTTCTTGCAAGCTCTTGTCTTGAGGTAAAATGGCTGATCAACCTTTCTTTCTCTATTAATCATGATTAAGTTGGGTATTACTGTTAGAATTGTGCTTGTGATACTTGTTTCAAATAATTTTTGATGGTTGGAGTGATGAATTTTGAGTTAGGGTTTTGATTGATTCACTTATATTTCTTGTGGGTTAGATGTTAGATGATGTATATATATGGTATATAATCTTGTAAAGGAGAAAGTAGTGGTAGTTTTAAGGTAAAAATGTGAATTATAGCTTGCATATTCTAATGCCCCTGACCAATATTGTCCCACAGTTAACCGCCCCATTGGGCCGTGGGTTTTACTCCTAGAGGTGGGGTTATAGCCCACAACAAGTGAAGAGCGCAAGCACGCAGGTCAAGAAGCCCAGCACCCCTCCAAAAGGCCTCGGTCAGGTGGGAGAGACCACTACAGGCTATTAAAGCAGCCCCAGGACTTCCTCCCTAACCGATGTGGGATCATTACAATCCATCCCCCTTAGGGAACCCAGCGTCCTCGCTGGCACACCGGGGTCGGGAGTCGGCTCTGATACCAACTCTAACGCCCCTGACCAATATTGTCCTACAGTTAACCGCCCCATTGGGCCATGGGTTTTGTTCCTGGAGGTGGGGTTATAGTCCACAACAAGTGAAGAGCCCAAACCCGCAGGTCAAGAAGCCCAGCACCCCTCCAAAAGGCCTCGGTCAGGTGGGAGAGACCACTACAGGCTATTAAAGCAGCCCCAGGACTTCCTCCCTAACCGATGTGGGATCATTACAATCCACCCCCCTTAGGGAACCCAGCGTCCTCGCTGGCACACTGGGGTCGGGAGTCGGCTCTGATACCAACTCTAACGCCCCTGACCAATATTGTCCCACAGTTAACCGCCCCATTGGGCCGTGGGTTTTGTTCCTGGAGATGGGGTTATAGCCCACAACAAGTGAAGAGCCCAAGTCCGCAGGTCAAGAATCCCAGCACCCCTCCAAAAGGCCTCGGTCAGGTGGGAGAGACCACTACAGGCTATTAAAGCAGCCCCAGGACTTCCTCCCTAACCGATGTGGGATCATTACACATATAACAAAATTCCAGATTTCTGGAAATTGTAGCTTCAGTTTTGCCCGGTTCCAGTTCATTATGTTAGAGGCTGAATTAGGCTTAGAATAAAACATGAAAGTTGTAGATAATGATGTTTTTTAGTTGCCTGAAATATTTCAGCTCAATCAGAGCAATGTAGCCTATGAGAAGACAAAAATACCCCTGACTCGCATAGGTTTAGTCCAATAGACAATTTTGATATTTCACAACACTAACCGTGTCTGTTCACCCTGATGTGTACTGAAGTAGCCTTTAGCCAAAACACAAAAGTTGTAGTGCTATGTCTTAGCTTTCCAACGCCCCTAGAATCACCTCGTTTGGACTTCGGTAGCCTGAGTTATTGTTGTGTAAACATAGCGCGATTAACTGACCTGTTTGTGCGCTTCTGGTATAGTAATTCGAAATTTTGACCTAGATACAATACGAACTGGACTAGGTGATCTTCATCAAAGTTGTAGTCTCTGCCTTAGCTTCGAAACGGTATAAATTTCACTCCAATCTAATAAGTGTAGGTTCAATTGTGTCCGTTACGCAAAATAACATCGAATCTGTCTTTTGCTAAATTTCATTTCCGCACATGACCTTAGCTTGATTTTGTACTTGTATGACCTTGAGCCTATTGAACGGCTAGTGAAATGAGATGATTTTGTGTGTGATTTTGGGACTGATTGAGAAAAAGAATGAAGCCATAAATGGCTGGAAATAGGAAAGTACAAAGGGCGTGCTACCCAAAGTTACGCTCAAGGGCTAGATAGACATACTTGCAACTTGAGTAAGGTTTGAGAGCGAATACCACGTGAACCATCTAGGGTATTTACGTCTTCTCTTATTAAGGTATATAAGTTAGAATTCGGCCGAAACTTGTACCCTTGGAAAAATGAAATTTTCGACTAATAGAAATACGTTTTCTTTGTCACTTCGACTCAAATGGAGATTTTACAGTTTTACGAGTGAGCATAAGTTTTACAAATATTTTACTTATGTCCTTTGGTTTCAATGTACTCTTCTCACTACCAAAACCCTATTTATACTTTGTACTAGTACGTATTCGAATTTTCTTTGAATCACTTAAATCTTTGATAGTTGAAGCATAATGTGTTCTTTTGATTATATTAGGATTCCTTGGTGACTGAGGGTGTTATCCGAAAGGATACTTGGGACGTTATTTTGCGTAAATAGGTGAGTGTTCCTTGTTTGTAATATTTTCATTGACTATGTGGCTTGTTCTTGATTATATGACTTGTTATGAACGAATGACAACATGTTAAATGTTTTCAATGATTGCTTAAAATGAGTTTTCTAGGCGAGTGTGTACTTTATTGCACTCGACCTAAATGAATGTGAAATTTTCAATGATTAAATAATTAAATACTAGTTGCGCATGAATGTAAGTCGTTTGGCTGAACTGGGCCCTTGTCCTTCGTTGCCGGTCGACTCGAGTCAGAAGCGGACTCGATCAGGCGATTTGGTGACCCTGGGTGAACGTTTGGTATACTCGAGTATTACCTTGTAGTCTGGTGGAGCTTGGTCAGCGTCCAGGAGGGGGTGAATGAAATGAATGAACGAATGTTATTGCAAATGAGAGGCTTTACTTACAAAAATGCATTTTCAAATGATTGGAGGAATAAGGGAATGAAAGGAGAATGAATGAACGAATGAATGAATGGCTCCCTGTGAGCACGTATCCTTTTAATGAATGTGTTATTATCGCTTTCCATTGTAAATGTTTCTTGAATTATTGGTAATCTATGGTTAATGCATTGGCTTTATTATTTGATTATGTGTTCGGAACCTCACTGAGCTTGTAGCTCATCCCTTTAGTTGTTTTCCTTAACAGGGGAAGGCGAGCTAGAACAGGAGCCTTGTGTAGACTAGCTTAGTCTAGACCTCTGAATTTTGTAATGGTTCTCGCCCTAGTGCTTGGCACGGGCTGGATGTATGACGAATTGAGAACTTTTGTATATTCGATATTTGTACTCCCTTTTGTGATAGAAATGTATCTAAGTTTCGCTTTAAGTTTTGAATTGTCGCTATATTTATTCCTGTGGTTTTATTCTAGTTTTACTTGAGGACTGAAGTGAAAGACTAAGTCCTGGCGAGAGTTGGGCAGGCGGTCCACTAAACCCTTTTGGTTCGCCTTAGGGGGAGGTGGGACTGTCACAGTTGGTATCAGAGCCTGTTTCGCCTGATCTCTGCGCGGAGTGAACTTGGGCTAAGTGGTGAATAAGTATGAAGAAGTCAGTTCTCGTTCGAGTATAAGTTATGAATTATGAATGTTAAAGGCCTTAAATATTTCTCGTGGTATTTGAGGATCATAGAGAGGTACGTCAGGTAGAAATCTCGATTGTAGATAGTTTACTCTTGGGACTGGCCAGCTCGAGATGTGAATTGTCTTATTTCGGATTCTCGTGCTCGAGTACTCTAGAGTTGAGGCGATGCTTAGTATGTGAGATTTGCATTTTTGGGAACATGAACAGGTTTTGTTTGGCTAGAATGAGTACAAGAGATCAACAGACGTTTAGTTTGGATAGAAAGTGACGTGAGAAACCGGACGGGGGTTACTTTAACTGAGACTGGGACGACATCACCTTTTCTTTTGATTCACCCTTATATTGTTACTACATGACGTTAGTTTGTGTATTTGTGTATATGATTGTATTTGATCATCTGTCTCCTTGATATATGGTGTGTTATGTGTGTATATGTCTATTGATGTAGTGGTATGATAGAAATTAGTTGCTTTAGTTAACTTACTGCGTTTATTCACTAAATTACCTTTTGGGAAAAAAAATGAA